>NW_026068021.1:3964796-4224952 GCF_014885135.2 Alexandromys fortis
CCCCCCCCCCCCCCCCCCCCCCCCCCGCCTCAGCTTCCTAGATCTAGGTGTGAATCACCACAGCTGGCTCAGCTCTGCAGTTCTTACCGGGAGTGACTGGCGATGTTGAAAGCCATTCTCCATCTTCCTGAGGCCCTGGAGGTGGCAAGTGGGGATACCGACTCTGGGAGGCTTAGCCCAGAAGGAGCCAAGGTCCAACCATGTGCGCTGCCCATCTCAGGAGTAGCGTGCATGAGGATAGGAGGCATTTGGCTGCCAAGATGTCCCGGGTGCCCCGGCCTTGTCTTTAATGTTCCCAGAGGCCAGTGACCTACTGCAGCTGCCCTGTTAATCATTGAGCCAGCTTCATCTGTAGACCCAC
This sequence comes from Alexandromys fortis, assembly GCF_014885135.2. Classification (NCBI taxonomy): domain Eukaryota; kingdom Metazoa; phylum Chordata; class Mammalia; order Rodentia; family Cricetidae; genus Alexandromys; species Alexandromys fortis. The sequence continues at coordinate 3,965,158 of NW_026068021.1, forward strand.
TGCCCTCTTGGGAGTAAGGAGGGGCTGCATAGCTCAGCAGGTGTGTGACCCTGAGACCATGCTCCTCCCTGCCTCCCTGGAGGCCCCCCCCAATGTGGCGGGACAGCTCATTGTCCTTAGGCTGCAGCCCAAGGTCAGCTCTCAGCATAGTGACAAGGCACTGGCACCCTTGGGGCCATCCTCACAGTCACTACCAAGGCCTCTGGGGGAAGTGCTGGGTAGGTCCCCATTTGGGGAAGCTTCTCTTGTGTCAGTAAAAATAGGGTTCAGACAGGAACCTCTAGTCCTATAGGTGTCTGGGAGGAGGCATTAGTAAGCCACAGCAACTCAGAGCTCAGCTCTCAAGGGGGTCTGCCTCCCTGAAGGCCTGAAGGACCCAAAAAGAGGAGGGAAAAGCCCGCATAGAAGAAGCTATGGCCGCATGGAGGAAGAGATCCAGGAAGAAGGGACAAACAGGGAGTGACTCCTACTGCAGACTCTCCACATGACCCTCCAACACATGCCCACCAAAGCAAGCGATTCCCCAAGTGTGATGTACCCCAACAAGCAGCGTCCAACATGCCCTCCTAACAACTGACCTACATGCTTGGTTGATGTCTGCCTGTCTCCTCTCCCACAGGGTACTGCTTCGGTCCTCCAGCGACGATCCCCCAATGAGGAGTATGTGGAAGTGGGGCGCCTTGGACCCTCTGACTACTTTGGTGAGTTGGAGTTCCCCAGTCAATATAGGGCATCTCATTTGGGGCCCTGGGTCGGGAGCTGCATGAGGTTTCGTGAAGCCTCAGGGTGACTCTGGAGGGTTAGGGAAGCCACAGGCAGGTGTGAGAGAGGCCTCAGATGGAGCCCCCTCACCCTGAGGTCCAGGACTGATCTGAGACCACAAGACTGACAGCCCTGGGGGCCAGCTGCTGTTCTTGGGGAGAGCGGAGCCCTGGTGAGAGGTTCACCACCATAAGCGGTTCACTCGTGTAGCTGCTGAGGAAGAGGGTCCTGAGTTGATACAGACCATTCTCACAACTGGAACTAGGTCAGGAGGAGGCCTGGGCCATATCACAGTGTCTCCTGCATGCGGGGCTGCTAGGCAGATCACAGGACAATATTAACTCAGCTTGCATTTCAGAGAAATAACACAGTTTTTCCTGGTGTGGGGGGGGAGTGCAGAAACGGTCTCGTGTAAGCCAGGCAAACTCGGTGTGTAGCTGGAGATGACCTTGAATGTTTCACCCTCCTGCCTCTACGTCCTGAGTGCTGGATTCACAGGCTTGATTCCCCATGCCTGGTTTATGCAGAGCTGGGATGGAGCCCAGGGCTCTGTGCATGCTTGGCAAGTGCTCTACCAATGAGCAACATCCCCAGTCCCTAATTTGTTAGCTTATATAAAATATTCCCAGTATTTCACAGGCCATGCTTAAACTAGGGAAGAATTTACCAGACTGACTTATGCAGTGCTTGCCATCCTAGCTATAGGAATGCTGAGGCAGGAAGATGGCAGTTCGTGGCCTATCCTAGGCAGCTTATTGAGATTCTGTCTCAAAATTTAAAAAAAATAATAATTTTTAAAGGGCTTAGGCTATATCTCAGTGGTAGCATGCTTGGGCAACATGCATGAGACTGTGTTCAGTCTCCAGGTAAACACACATAGACAGAGACAGACAGACAGACACAGACACGCACACACGCACACATGTACACAAATTGCATTTGTAATTCAAGATCAAGGCTAAAGATGCATGGGTTGAATGCCAGCACTGAGTAACCAGGTGTGGTAGTGCAGCTTGAAATCCCCAGCACTCAGGAGGGGACAAGAGGATCAGAAGTTCAAAGTCATCTTCAGCTGAATAGTGAGCGAGTTCTAAGACAGCCTGGGAGGTAGGGGACCCTGTCTCAAGGAAACAAGAAGAGAAGGACGAAAATGCGGGTTCACCTGTCATCCCACTGGGAAGGAAGCCCGTTCTGTATCTTGACTTTCTCCTCTCGTCCCTCCAGGGGAGATTGCATTGCTGCTGAACCGACCCCGTGCAGCCACTGTGGTGGCCCGGGGTCCTCTCAAGTGTGTGAAGTTGGACCGGCCTCGTTTCGAACGCGTCCTCGGCCCCTGCTCCGAAATCCTGAAAAGAAACATCCAGCGTTACAACAGCTTCATCTCCCTCACTGTCTGAGCTTGCACTGCACCTGTACCCTTGTGGGGGTTCCCATTGTGGCCCAGTGACCCATTCCCCATGCTGGGGGCCTGGGAGCTGCTGGTTAGCAGCGAGGTGGGGCTGGTGCCTGGCATGGAGCCGCTCCCTTCTCTGGACTCACTTTTGAATAAATAACCATCTTGTGCATTTTAAAAAGTAAGGGCAAGCAACAACTGCATCCCCAGACCAGGGAAGTGACAGCTGCCTCCCCCACAGTGACCCTACAACCTTATTTTGGGGCCATCCTATCCCCTCTTCAAGTCTTTGGGAATTCTTATTTGGTCCCCATACTTGAACTGGCTCTGTGTCCTGCCAGGTCTCAAGACAGAGGGACTACAGCTACCCTTGCAGCTTTCCCCCAGGGCTGAAAGTTAGGACACTGTCCCTGGTCCCTGTCAGATTCTCCCAGGTGTGTAGGACAGATGTGTCAAAGGGAGGTGTCCTCAAATGGACACTCAGGTTTGAGAGCAGAAACAGAGGGTGAGGAAAGACATTCTTGGTCCCTGCTCACTACCCTAACTCTCAGAAAGACGGGCCTAAGTAGGTTCCAGCCTCCTAACTGACCACAGAAAGTCAGGAGGTAGTATCTTAAACTAGTCACTTGCCCTCATGGCTTTTGGAAAGTTCATTTCCGGATAGGCAGGGCACCCTGAGCTCATGTCAGGACAGTTGGCCAAACCTGTGACCCCCTCACTGGCTGGGCGCCCAGATTGGGCAGGAAGCATGGTGATGCGGGGGCTTTCCAAATGGTTTTGAGTCTGGGCTGAGTCCCCATCTCCTGGAGGCTAGGAGTCACGGCTCTGTCAACCTGCCTATTGGAGATCCCGAGGGACAGCAAGGAACTCTGACTTGCTGGTTAAAGCTGTGGGTGCTGAGCCTTCCCCGGATTCATTGTGTAAAGCCCGAGTCCCTGCCCCTGAACCCCAAGCATCTCTTCCCTGAGTCTCCTCTCTGCTCCCTTTCGTGAGGGGAAGATGAGCTGAAACCAGGCTTAACCCCACATACTAAACCACCAGTGCAGTGTGATATGAGCCAGCAGGCCTGAGGGCCACATGAGTGTCCACAACTGCTTAGTGTCTCCTGGGTAACTGGCATGTCATGAGACAGGGTGATCAATCTTTTCTTGCCCCCACTGTGCACGTCTAGGGAGGTGAGCCTTCCGGCTGGCCATCAGCTCCTCCCTGTGTGGCCCTGGCTGTGTGTGTCCTGCCTGCACTGTGGACTATCTGTGGATTCTGTGGACATGTTCCTCCATCCCCTATTTATGTCACCAAGTGCTGCATGAGCTATTAAATGTGCAATGAAGAACCCTTTCCCGACCTGGGAGGCCTCCGTCTAAGTCTTTTGTAGATATGTGAGTTTTCTTATCTGTTCTGGCGTTTCCAAGTGATCAACACTGAGCCAGGGAGAGTTGGCTCAGCGGGTAAAGTTCTTTTACTGCAAATTTGAGGACCTGAGTTCAAATCTGCAGAACTCACATAAAACCAGACAAGGTATCAGCCATCTTTAATTCCAGGGCTCCTACAAGGTGGAAGAGGCAGACAGGAGAATCCCTGGAAACGCTCAGACCAGCTAGCCAGGTATACCTAATTGTTAATAAGAGACCTTGTTCCGCAACCAGGGGAAGAGTGAGTGCAACTTCTGACCTCTGACCTACCTACTATGTCATGGTACGTATACACACGCACACACACACACACACACACTTTAAAACTCATTAAAGCTAACCAGGAGTGGTGGTGTATGTATTAAATCCCAGCATTTGGGAGGCAGAGACAGGAGGATCCCTGCCTGGTCTACAGAGAAAGTTCCAGAACAGACAGGGCTACACAGAGAAATTTTGTCTCAATAAACAAAAACAGACAAAATAACTAAAGCTGAGCCTAGATCAGTAGTAAAACACTTGCTTAGAATCGTCCCTGTGAGAATCTGAGAACACAGTTAGTGGTAGGCCACCTGCCTAGAATCCCCCAGCGAGGGGCTGGGCTGTGGCTCAGTAGTAGTGCACCTGCCTAGAAGCCCCCAGTGAGGAGCTGGGGTGTGACTCAGTGGTAGAGCCCCTGCCTAGAATCCCCCAGTGAGGGGCTGGGGATGTTGTTTAGTGGTAATGAACCTCCCTAACATGGGTTCAATATCTCATGCTGCAGAAACAAGTAAATAAATTAAAAGTTAAAATGGCAAATGCTTTTTGTCATTATCTGCATGCACAGTACATTGCAGCTCTCACTATCCCTTCCTATGGAGCTTCCTCTTCCTACTTCCAATCCCACACATTAGATGTGAACGCCCCATCACCACCCCTACCTTTCTACCTTTTGTAATCCCATGTATCCAAACCAAAGTCTATCATCTATTCATCTATCTATCTGTCTATCTATCTATCTATCTATCTATCCATCCATCTATCCACCTATCATCATCTATTCATCCATCCTTCCTATCTATCTATCTATCTATCTATCTATCTATCTATCTATCTATCATCTATCTATCCATCTATTATCTACCTACCCACCTACCTATTTATCTTCCATCCATCTATTTAGAGACAGGCTCTCACTTAGAGCTCAGGCTGGCTGCAAACTCATGAAATCCTCCTGCCTCAGTTTCTTGAGTGCTAGGCTCATAGTCCTGCCTCACATGCCTGGCTAACTAGTTCCATTTCAGCATTGTCAGTTCAAATGGGAATCCATGTTGGCCAGACCCCTGTCTACCTCATCCTAGGGATGGGCAAGGTAGACAAGGCCCAGCCCTGACCTTGTGCCCCAACTGATTCTCTATGGTATCCTATATTGTAGGGATGGACCATGCTGTTGCCAGGCCAAAGGGTAGACTAAACCTCCAGAGGGAAGAGATTGGCTGGTGCCACTGGTCAAATTTCTCACGGGTGCACATGGGATCTGGGATCGAGAGCTCATCTCCGTTGCCTTCTGGCCTCTGTCCCTTGCTATCTGTGGTGGGCTTTGCTTGCCTTGGAGGGGGGCAGACTGCGGTTACCCTCCCATCACTGTGTCTGGTGACACAGTGTCTCCCTCTCTTCGGTCACTTATGCAGGCCTCCATCAGTGAATTCCCATGAGGTCACTCTTCATTCACCCCTTGGTTCTTTTCCACAGCTCGGATCCCTTTCTAGGAGTCTTCAGTCATAAGCCACTTCCCCTGCCAAAACCATTTCCTTGAGGCCAGGGCCTTCTGACCAAAGGGCTATGAAGACAGAGGCCTGCTGTGGCTGGGTGCCAGCAGGTGGGGCTCAGCCCTGCTGGAATGATGGCCTTGGCTGGCTCTTCCAGACAGTGGACAGTCCTGACCTTGGCTGGCCACTTCAGTCTACGGGCAGTCTTGGCTTCACTCCCCCAGCTCCGCTGAATCAGCTGGGTTGGCTGCGGTGACTCACTTTGAGGTCAGGCCCCTGGCTAGATGCTGGGGAAACAAGCAGCTCTCCTACAAGACTGGGACTGGGTGATTTCATATCCGGGGTACCCAAGTCCTAGGTTTAGATCTAGTTCCCCCCGCCCCCCCCCCCCCCGCTCCAAGTTAGTTGCACTTCCTCTGAGCTCAGCTGGCCCTGGTCCTGCCAGGAAATCTTCATTGACCCCAGCCTGGCTGCCTTCTAAGTTTGCACCTAGGTTGTCACCAAATTGGGAAGCTGGTGCCTGAGCCCTCCACCAGCTCCAGCTCCAGATGGTTGGTGACAAACCTTCATCCTGTCTGTGTCCACAAACCAGGAGACCAGCCTGGGAAACAATATAACACGCTCTTTAAAAACAAAACCAAATGGAGACGGTGGTGGTGCATGTCTTTAATCTCAGCACTCAGGAGGCAGAGGCAGGAGGATTTCTATGAGTATGAGGTCAGCCTGGTCTACATAGAAAGTTCTAGGCCAGCAAGGGTCCCTATATGAGACCTTTGTCTCCAATATGAAAACAAAACAAACAAAAACCCCCAATCAAATATAAAATAATGGTTGGCAGTGTAGCTCAGGGCAGGACATGCCTAACACATGCAAGGGCCTGGGCTCTATTCCCAATCCTGGGAGGAAAAATAAAGTTTACTGTATGTGTATGTGTATATGTGCACATTCATGGAAAATGTTTTGAGGCCCTTCATGCCCCACAGGTAGACCATGGGCCCAGGCACTACAGTCTCAGCCTGAGTTTAAGGAAAGGCCTTCGTCTGTCAGATGTCCCTTCAGAACACAGGCCTGTGTCACTCCATTAGACTCTCCTGGGGGTAGTCAGCCCCATCATCCACGTCCTTGAACAAATATCCTGTCAACGTCTACAAATGGAGAACTCCGTTTTGTACATTTTTAACAAAGTACCAGAAGCCTGGGATTGTGGCTCGGTTGATAGAATGCTTGGTTAGCAGGCATGAGGCCCCAGGTTCCATGTCCAGTGCCACATACGCAACCCATTGACCTATCCTGTACCTCCCAGGTGTGGCTGGTGTATCCTGTGCTAGTGAAGGTGTGTGTGTGCATGCGCAGGCACACACACACACACACACACACACACACACACACACACACACACGCACGGTCTTCTGTCCACATGTGGAGGCCGGGTATCAGTGTCACAATGTTAGGTATCTTTATCAATCATTCTCCACTTCCCCCTCCCCCCATCCTTTTTCAGGCAAGGGCTCTCTCTGAACCTGGAGCTCACTGATTGACTAGACCTGGTGGCCATCAAGACCCTGGGATCTTCCTGCTTCTGCCTCCCAGTCCTGAGATTACAGGTGCACACCTCGGGCGGCACCTGGCTTTTTACGTGAGTGCTGGGGACTAACTTGGGTTCTCATGCTTCACAGCAAACACTTTACCTACTGAACCATCCTCTCCCGCAGCCCCTGCTCTCTTTGGAGACAGGGCCTCTCACTAGTCTGGAATTTGTCAAGTAGGCTAGGCTGGCTGGCCATGGAGCCCCAGGGATCCTCCACCTTTCCAGCATGGGGATCACAAGTATGCCCCAACAGGAACATGGCTTCTTTTTTCCTTTGTTCCTTCATTCGTTCCTTCCTTCCTTCTTTCCCTCCTCCTTCCCTTCATTCCTCATTGCTTCCTTTTTCTTTCTTTTTCTCTCCCTTTCTTTTTTAGCAATGTCACTGCATAGTCCAGAGGTCTTCCCCTCTCAGCTTCCCAGGTACTGGAATTACAGGCATGTAGCACCATACTTGGTTCCTAGTTTTCCTTCTTTTTGGAGGGAGGTGGTAGTGGTCAAGACAGGGTTTCTCTGTGTATCCCTGGCTGTCCTGGAACTCACTCTATAGATCAGGCTGAGCTCGAACTCACAGAGATCCACCTGTCTCTGCCTCCAGAGTGCTGAGATTAAAGGCGTGCGCCACCACCGCCTGGCTATGCTCCTAGTTTTTGTTAGCTGTTTGGCATAAGGCAAATTGTTTAACTTCTCTGAGCTTTGATGATCTCATCCGTGAATTGGGAGGTTTATTTGCCTTTCATGCTTAACTTGAGCATGGTATGAGACCGCAGGTTGGAGTGTTAGCTCAGTAAAAGAAACTCAGACTCGAAGCTAGCATTGCATGGGACATCGAACCCTATTGCATTGCCAAGAACCTGGCCCTTTGGCTTTACCCACAGTAGCATCCACAGTCTCTAGACCCAAAGTGGCCGGGTGTGACCCTTTGTTTGGTCTGCCTTAGTCCAAAGGAGATAGCTCCTCTCTCCTCCTGGAACCTCATTCGCCAGGTGTCCCCAGGTGGAGCTGCCCTAGGTAAAGACGTTCTGGCCTGCTCAGGGACCCTTGTGAATGAGCAGCTGTCCTCAGGGAGGACTTTCCATGCATCTGACCCATCATCTTGTGACCTAAACTGCAGGGTATGACTTAATGAATTCTGTGGAGAGGGACCCAAACAGGCCCTGGGAGGACAAGTTGACTACTCCATGAAGTCTGAGGACCTGGTGTTGTGCCCAACCATGATCTGAATAGCCCACGCTGGCCTCAGAATGTAATTCCCATTGGGTGACTTCTGCCAGCTCATACACAACAGGAAGGTTCCAGAACCCCTATCTCCAGAACCTAGTCCCCTAGTGGGACTAGGTCTCAGAGCCAGGGGATCCAGGATGCCCCTCAGGACATGGCCCCTGAGCTGGTTAGTTTTTTGTTGTTGCTGTTGTTTGTTTTTTTTGGTCAACTTGACACTAGTTAGGGTTATCTGGGGAGAAAAAATCTCAGTTGAGCAAATGTCTTCATCATATTGGCTTGGAGGCCAGGCTGTGGAGCATTTTCATGAGTAACAATTTTGGGTAGTGCCACTCTTAGACAGATATAGTTCTGGGTTGTATAAGAAAGCAGGCTGAACAAGCCATGGGGAACAAGCCAGTAAGCAGTGCTCCTCCATTGTCTCTGCTCCAGCTCCTACCTCCAGGTTCCTGCTTGTGTTCCTGCCTCTGTTGTCCCGGCGATGGACTGTCGGATGGAACAAGCTGCCTTTGGCTATAGTGTTTATCACAGCCGCAAAAAGCTAGCTAAAACGGACCCCTCATGGAGGACCCCTTATGTTGAGCTAAGGGCAGGAAAGAGAGTCATCTTCTGAGGTATAGAGGAGCCCTCAGAAACTTTATATCACTAAAGTTGTCACCTGTCCGCCACCCCCCGCATGAGAGTAGTGAATGGGGACAATACCCCTCGCATGCAGGTATCTGGTGCCACCCAAGATAAGTGGGTGCCACTTCCTGCTTGGTCTTTAACCTTTCAATCACTCAGTGAGCCCACTTATTGGGGTAGAGGACTGAAGTGGACCTTCCGTGATGTCCCCCTCCTTCTCCCCCTCCCTCTTCCTCTCTGTTTCTCTGTCTCCATATTTACCTCTTCCTTAGTCACCTTCCTATCTCCATCTGTCCCTGTCTCTCTCTGTTCTGTCTGTCCCTGTCTTGTTGTTTTCTCTGTCTCTTATTTCCTGTCTTGGTCCTGTCTCTACCCTCTCTGTCTTTCTCCTTGTCTCTCTGTCTCTCTCTGTTTCTCTCTCTCTTCCCTCCCACCCTTCCCACACTGTGAATGCTAATCTGCACCAAGCACCCTGGAGCCCTGTCCAACCAAACCTCACATTGTCCTTGAGGGGCTCATTTTGCACATGGGGCCGTGAGTTCAGGATGAGAATCAGTTCACAGAAGAGGGGCCCCCAGGGAGGAGAGCCTGGGCCATCTCTGCCCAGCCCAGCCTGCCCCGGCCAGCTCTGCCTGCCCTGGGACCATAAAACTGTTTATGAGTGGAGCCCTACCCACTGGAGCCTGGCCAGGTTTCCCCTGGGAGGCTATCATGCTTCCTGGGAGTCCCCAGGAAGATGTGAGGACTTAGAAGGCAGTGGGAGGCAATGATGGGCACCAAGGGGAGCTGTGGACAGGCCATGTGGGCTGGCCATGGCTCAGTGTTCTCCATCTGCCTGCAGCTGGCACAAGGAAGCCTGACCTTAGCCCAACTTGCAGTCTTTGGGGTGTTTCTCCTGCTTGCCTCTGTGCCTTGCATCCACCAAATTGCAGGATGAAAAACCCATAGGATGGGGAGAGCATCACGGCACAGCGTCATCGGACACCTCCTGATGTCCTTGTTCCAGGCTGAGAGGCAAATGGGGGTGATGGCCCTGCTTACAAGCCTGAGCCCAGAGGCCTGTCGGACAATATTGAAGTAATGGGCTATGGAATTCCTCAGAAAATGGCCCGGGATCCTAAGGCTGGCAGAGCATGGGAGAGGCGAAATTTATTCACTCTGAGAACCCTGGCTCTAACAGCCTCTTGGAGCTAATGTCATCCCCACCCCCGAGAATGCTCACCCAACCGGGAAGATGGGAGGTCTTACTTGTGTCCCCCTATCCAGACTGATGGCCACCTGACCCAGGCAGTACCCGTCTCTCAGCATCTGAGGGCCAAGGGAAAAGAGTATGTGACAAGTGGGGCTGGATTCATACAAGGTGCTGTCCTTCATGGCTGCCCAGGGCACCTCTCTTGCTGACACTTGCTGGGCCAGAAATGGGGAGGTAGAAAAGGCCACAACAGACTCCCATGTGGACTCTACTTGAGGCATTTGGACTACCTCCACCTCCCCATCCAAGAAAAGGGAGCTAAGGGCCAGGAACCACCCAAGAGAGCCTTAGAGGAAACCCATTAACATAGAAAGGCCAAGGAGGTGCTGGGAACCAGTGAGATCAATTTCCAACCCAGAGAGAAGACAGTGTTCCACATGAAGGAAGAAGGCTGATGGCTCCAGGGGACCCCTTCTGTAGGGAATCCTTCTGAAAACCTGAGGCACAGTTTGGAGATCTGAATAGCTCCAGGACTGGGTCCCTGGTGGCAATCCAGCCCGTCTCTGGGCAGTCACTACAGTGGCTGGACGCCAGGTAGCTGAGAGGGAACTTGGATGGGCTGGGCCTGGAAGAAGCCCATTTTTTTTCCTGCCTGCCTGCAGGACACAGCAGGTCCCGAGAGCTCCTAGATTCCTAGTTCCAGTCCCACCCCTCCACAGGGAAATGATGAGCTGGCCTGGAGAGGAGAGGGGAGGAAAGGAGAGGGCAGGGGAATTGAAAGTGCATTCCAGACTGGTGACACAGCCCAGTGGCCCCAGGGCAGGGAGGGCACCAGCTGGGCTTCTGTTCTGGAAGGTCCCTGAGCTCTGAGTCCCCTGAGAAAGGAGGGTACAGTCAACCTTAAAAGCTACTTGGAAGCCTTCTTAGACACCCCTAAACTGCCTGACACCCTGAGCCCCCCTAAACTGCCTGGTTTAGGTCTAGGGCAGAGTGGACAGTTCTCTCTGGTCCTCATCAATTCACCTGGCCATACCTTCCATGGCCCAGAGGCCTATGCAGGTGAGGCAGGTAGTTCACACCACCCTTGGGGAAGCCCTGGTAGGTCTACCCATAAAGAGGGGAGTACCAGAAGGGAGGGAGGGGACTGAGAATGAGGGCTGGCTAGATTAGGGGTTCTCCATCAGCTGTGTTCTGTGTTAACTGGTGCCAGGCACTGCCCCAGGGGCCTTTCCCTGTTTTAGGTCTCAGGACCTCCGAGCATACAGAGCCAGCTACCCAGGTTACAGCTGCAGGACCAAGGAGTTGTGGGGGTTGAGTGGGATTTTATGCTGGGCCCTGATGGGGCAGCTGGGCCACAGAAATGGAACCCTTTTCTGGCCTAAACTCTAGAGGATGTAGTCCCCCGTGGTTCCAGGAAGTTGGTGATGGGTGTCCTTTGCTGGGGACATCCTTTAGAATAACAAGCAAGGCTCAACCTCCCTGGAACTTCTGCTACTCAGGAGGCCTCTCCCTTTACTGCAGGGCTCTTGCCTTCTTTTCCATGGCCCATGTAATAAATATCCCTTCAAGGGAAATTCTGCAGGTTTACAAGCCCTTGATAGTTTTACAGGGGACAGGCAGGGTGCTGGGGCTTGGCACTGGATGGCCACCAGTTTCAGATCTCACCACAATCCGCAGTCAGGCAGTCCCCAGCCATCTATGGCCCTTTGGGGTTCTGTGCCCTTGTGTGGTACCTTCGCAAGTAGGGCTGTTCTGGGTGATCCGCTCGCAGGTGGTACCTGGAGAAGGAGCCATGACGTTTCTTCACCTTCTGCATGGGTTCATTCACACCTTCTGTGGGCCCAGCTAACCCACTCCAAATTCAGAGCTCCAAGAATCATGAAGTCATAAATCCCACCCCTCTATTTGAGCCGCCAAGTTTTAGGGTAGTTTGTTATGTAGCCATGGACACCTATGAACCTATGACAGCAAGTGCCACCATTTCTGGGAAACTGAGGGCTGGAAAAGGACTTGTCCACAGAACATTGGGTACACAGCTGCCTTGTCAGCGTGTGGACAGTTAAGTAGGTTCACTGGGTACTGGACCAGCAGTCAGTTTCATACCCAGGCCCCTTGAAGTCATGACTGATGAGCTTCTCTGTCCCCTAGAGCTATTGGGATAGGGTGACATGGTGACTCACTATTTAAATCTAAGACTCACACCAGTCATGGTGGCTTCTGCCTTTAATCCTGGCACTTGGAGGCAGATGAAGGTTAATTGCTGTGACTTTGAGGCTAGCCTGGTTATATAATGAATTTTAGGATGGCCAGGGCTATATAGTAAGATCCTGTCTTAAAAAGCCAGTCCAACACAAAACAAGAGCCAGGGCTTAGGCTAGCCTGGTGACACAGGCTTGTCCTCTTAGCTGCTGAGGAGGCCGAGGTAGGAGGATTACTAGTTCAAGACCTGCCTGGACCACAGAATGAGCTCAAGAGCAGGCTGGGCAACTTAACAAGACCCTATATGAAAACTAAAAGGTAAAAAATAGGGCTTTGATGCTGGTTGTTGTGGTAAATGCCTTTAATCCCAGCTTTTTGGGAGGCAGAGGGGCAGGTGGGTCTCTTGAGTTCAAGATCTACACAGTGAGTTCCAGGATAGCCAGAACTATGTGAAAGACCCATCTTTAAAAAGGGGGAGGGGATGTTGGTAGACTTTTGGTTATACTTTAATGGTAGAGCACCTGCCTAGAATCCCCCAGTGAGGGGCTGGGGTGTGGCTCAGTGGTAGAGCACCTGCCTAGAATCCCCCAGTGAGGGGCTGGGGTGTGGCTCAGTGGTAGAGCACCTGCCTAGAATCCCCCAGTGAGGGGCTGGAGGTGTGACCACATGGTAGACCACCTACCTAGAATTCTTTTTTTTTTTTATTTTATTTGTTTTTTTCGAGACAGGGTTTCTCTGTGGTTTTGGAGCCTGTCCTGGAACTAGCTCTTGTAGACCAGGCTGGTCTCGAACTCACAGAGATCCGCCTGCCTCTGCCTCCCGAGTGCTGGGATTAAAGGCGTGCGCCACCACCGCCCGGCTCTGCCTAGAATTCTTTAGGGTTACTTGATGTCATTCAGCTTCAGAGATTGGCCTAGAGAAGGACAGGGCTACCCGTCTTGCAGAGAGGGTCATCTAGGACTCCCGTCACTCAGAGGAGAGAGCTCCTCTTCCTCCTACAGTGGAGCTGATTCTGCTCATTGGGGCCTGCTATATGCCATACATAGCCCGTGGCATTCAGCCGTCTCTGCCACCAGGCAGTCTCCATGCCGGCTACATTCAGGCGCCATGCCAGGCTCTGCCTGAACAGATCCTTCAACAGACCTAATTAGCAGCTATTTCTGCTTTATTATCTCTTCATCGTAGAGGCCAGCGGAGGCCCAGAGAGGTGAAGCAACAGGTGGAAGGACACATAGCCAGCAGGTGGCAGAGTGGCTGCTGCTCTGAGCCAGAGCCCTTTCTCACCTCTGAGGCCTTTGGACCAAGCAGACACTCAGTAATGAGGCTGCTGACATTTCTAGGAAGGTGATTTGTATGGCTCATGTGGCTGTGTGTTCCCTTCAGAGGGAGGTGGCTGCCACAGAGATGCTGGGGCCTCCCTGTCCTAGAATGGGATGAGGATGAGATTACCTGCCTGGACTTTGCCTTCTGCTTTAGAGGAGCCGCCTGGGTGACCCAGCTTCCCCAGTTGACAGGAAAGGGAGGATCTAAGGCTGGTCCATGGCTCTGTCCATAGGGCAGGGGCAAATCTCCAAGGAAGAGGAATATATCCGAGGTCACTCAGTAGAGACATGAGTCTCAAATCCCCCTCACCAGAGAGCTCCAGGGTGCAGGAGCAGAAGTCACCCTGCCGAGATAGAACAGGACACATAGCTGGCCAAGGCAGAGAGACTGAGGGCGGAGTCTGCAGCTGAGACAGCTCAGTTGTCCTTACTGTCTCAGGGCAGTTTTCCTTGGTGAACAAGCAGGCTGGGCATCTCCGGTCCAGGCGTGGCCAGCCACACTGTCCTGACTTCTCCTAGCCACCGTATCCTCAGGAGCACAGCAGTCCAGACTGTGGGATGCTTATGGCAAAGCAAGAAGATGAAGCTGTTCAGGTACCATTGAGCTGGGGGGTACCCTAACGCAAATCACATGGACCAGCACAGTATCTGGCTTCCTTGGTTGATTTGTGTTGGGCTGTGGAGTCCTGGTCTCTCTTCAGACAAGGTGGGGATGGAAACCGTCACAGATGGGGAAATGATAGGAAACTCTCCTTTTTTAAAATTTTATTTATTTGTGTGTGTGTTTGTGGAAGCAGGGTCTCTCACTGGCGTAGACTTTACCCAGGAGTCTAGGCTGGCTGGCCAGGGAGCCCCAGGGATCCTCCTGTCTCCATCGATCCAGTGCCATCACACCCAGATTTTTACATGCGTGTTGGGGACTGAACTCAGGAGTTTTGGTCCCAACCTCTTTCTTTCTTTCTTTCTTTCTTTCTTTCTTTCTTTCTTTCTTTCTTTCTTTCTTCCTTCCTTCCTTCCTTCCTTCCTTCTTTCTTTCTTTCTTTCTTTCTTTCTGAGACAGAATCTCACTAAATCACTCAGGTTGTCTTTAAATTGCCATCCTCCTGCCTCAGCTTCTGATTTGAGTGCTGGAATAATAGACCCCCTTCTCATTTTTTTCCTCTCATATTTCTTCCTTTGGTATTCTCATCCCATTCCAATCTTTTGGCTTCATTGAAGATTCCTGTATGACTCATTTGTTCCCTGTCCTAAGGCAAGGTGTCCTGGCCTGTAGAAGGCCATGCCATGCCCACTGAAGCTATATGTGGGTGCCTTTTTACAAGAAAGTCTTTGCCCTCACCTCACCAGTCCCCAGCAGAGAGTAACTAGCCTGGTATCACTCTCACAGGCTAGTCCTCCAGGTCAAGGGCACACAACCGCAGACAATAGCCACTCAGGCACTCTGTGTGTGGGCCTGTCTGACTGGGCTAAGTAGCATAGTCTAGGGGTGCGGCTCAGAGGCAAGGGACACCCCAGGGGCAGGGAAATGGCCTTGATATAAAAAGTACAGCTTTCCTAGAAGCAGGATACAGATAAGGGAAGAAGGTGCCGCTGAGAAGCAGGATGTTGCTGTTTGGTATCATCTCTGCTTTTCCCTTTCTTCCAGTCAAGGCTTCTGAGGTCCCAGCACTAGCAGAGACCAGCTATGAAGCCTCATTAGCAGGCTGGAAATGCCCGTGGGGTTGCAAGACAGACAATTCACTGGGTAATAGTTCGGAGGCAGTGGGACTGGAACTTGGGAACGCGGCTGTGTAAACAGGTATTCCTGGAGGCTAGGGAGATGGCTCAGTCAATAAAATCAGTTCAAATCCCCACCTAAAAAAAAACAACAGGCTTGATGACTCAAGCCTGTGGCCCTAGCTCTGGGGCGGGGAGAGACAGAAGGGTCTCCTGAGCTCAATAGCCAGCTAGTCTAGCCTAGCTGTGAAGGCTGGATTCAGAAAGAAACTGTGACTCAAAAACATCAAGTGGAAGGCCAGCTAGGTGGCTCAGTGGGTAAAACATTGGCACACAAACCTGATGATGAGTTTGATTCCCATAACCCACTGCTAGAGAAGATTGGATACTTCTTCAAGTAGTCCTTTGGTTTTTACATATTCACCATGGTACATGCACACCACACACACGTGCGCGCACGCGCACAGACATTCTTAGGAAAATGGTGTGAATGCAGATCAGATTATCTACATGGAGGTGGCAGCAGCAGATGGGCAGGCCCGGTAGAGACATCCTCATTCCAGGGAGTGTAAAGTAGGAGAGAAAGCATGGGCCTGCATTGCACCCTGGGCTCCCAAACCATCCAGAGATGGATAGGAGCCATGGTCTCTGGCAGCGGAACAATCGCCAGGAAAACAAGATGAGGATTTTCCAAAGCTGGAAATATGGCTATCTCTGGTCCGTGTCCTGTCATTGAATGAGTTCTATATTGCTTTGTGGAGAGAGGATCTCACTCCGTAACCCAGACTGGCCAAGATCTCAAACTCTCCTGCCTCAGCCTCCTGAGTGCTGGAATTACAGATGCACAGGTCACACCCAACTTTGCTAGTTTAAATCGTGCCGTGTCAGGCCTTCTGAGAAAGGGGCCCTTTTTCATATTTGGGCTCCTTTGCCAGGCTGGTGCCCAGGTGTTGGGTCACAGGACCGCAGCTGCTCTGGATGCCAGCACTCCCGGGCGGCCAGCTAGGAATGTGTGGCCAAGCCTGGAAACCAGCTGGGTTCCCATGCTCCCACCTGCTCTTGGGTTTGCACGTGCTTGTCCCCGGAAGCAATCTTGAGTCAGGACACAAGTGCACTTTAAAATCTAGCTAATGGGTCTCTCTCTCCTCTCTCTCTCTCTCTCTCTCTCTCTCTCTCTCTCTCTCTCTCTCTCTCACACACACACACACACACACACACACACACACACACACCAAATAAATGTCCCCAAATCTTGCTACCATTAATAGGGACTTTCATGGCCAGGCGGTGGTGGCACACACCTTTAATCCCAGTACTTTGGAGGCAGAAGCAGGTGGATCTCTATGAGTTCAAGGCCAGCCTAGTCTACAGAGCAAGTTCCAAGACAGCCAGGACTGTTACACAGAAAAGCCCTGTCCTAAAAAACCAAACCAACCAACCAAACAAACAAACAAAAAACAGAGCCTCTCATTCCAGACACTTGGGAGGCTAAGACTGGAGGATGGCAAGTTCAAGGCTAACTTAGTTACAAAATGAGGTTACAGCCAGCCTGGGCAATTTAGCAAGACCATGTCTCCAAATGGAAAAGAAAAAAGAAGGCTGGGAATATAGTTCAGTAGTAGACTAGGATCCCCCAGTGAGGGGCTAGGGTGTGGCTCAGTGGTAGAGCACCTGCCTAGAATCCCCCAGTGAGGGGCTGGGGTCAATGGTTCAGTGGTAGAAGGTTGGCCTAGCATGTAAGAAGCCAAGAACTGGCAGTCTGGTTAATATGACATACACGCAAACAAAACACACAATGAAAATCACGTTATTGCAATTCATGGCTGAAGGACTTATTCTGTTGTTCAGGCTTTTATATTTGTCTTAGATTTCCTACATCTTTGTCTTACTGAGTCTAGGTTGTCATCGTCTTCTGCCTCCTTCTCTTCCTCTCCTCTTCTTTCTCCTTCTCCTTCCCCTCTCTCAGTCCTTATCTTCTGGAGGTAGGGTCTTACTGTGTAGCCCCGGTTGCCAGCAAGTCTCTGTAATTCTTCCGAGGGCTGACACTGCTGGCCCGTGCTACCACACTCATCCTGGTGTTCTTTTCGCTTTGAACTGGGAGTCAGTACCCTCCTGCTGGCCTGTAGCTGGTGACTTTCTCTAAGCTGTCTGCATCCAGAAGCTGGTGGCCTACTAGGAGGCTGATGAGCAAAGCAGGGATCATCTCTTTTTATTTTGCAAATTTTCCATCTTGCAGAAGTTAGAACAGGACAATGAGGGCTGGGAGTGTGGTTCAGGCCTGAGCGTGCCTGTCTAGAGTGCGCAAGTCCCGGAATCCATTTCTAGCAGAGCATAGACCAAGTGGGGGCATACACCCAGAATCCCATCAGGAGGTGAAGGCAGGAGGATCAGGACATTGGCTACTTAGTGAGTTCAAGGCCATACTAGGCAACACGAGATTCTGTCTCAAAAAGAAAGCAAAACAGGATAGAGAAAAGTAATGGGAAACAGTTCATCTTTCATCTCAGTTCACCAGTTGTCTCCATCATATCATCTGTGTGTCTATCTGTTCATCATTATATCAGTCTGGCTGTCAATCTCTCTCTTCCCTCCCCTCTCTCTCTATACAGAATCCATTTGTCTATCAACCAATCAGCTATCATATATCTATTATTTATCCTCTTTTTCCTTTTCTTCTACCTTTCTTTCTTTCTTTCTTTCTTTCTTTCTTTCTTCCTTCCTTCCTTCCTTCCTTCCTTCCTTCCTGTCTTTCTTTCTCTCTCTCTCTCTTTCTTTCTTTCTTTCTTTCTTTCTTTCTTTCTTTCTTTCTTGTCAAGACAGGGTTTCTCTGTGTAAGTCTGTGTAAGTCTCCTGGAATTTTCTCTGTAGAGCAGACAGGCACACCTCAAACTCACAGAGATCTACTTGCCTCTGCCTCTTGAGTGCTAGGATTAAATGGATGCACCACCACCAGTTCCTGGCTTATCTAACAATCTTTTATCTATCTATTTATTATTATATATTATCTATCCACCAATCATCTATTATCTGTTGTCCATCAATCAGCAAATCATTTATGATCTATCTATCATGTATCTATTTTGCTTCTTATATATATATGTATGTGTATGTGCCATTTATCTACTGTATCTATAAGGTCTGTATCTATATATTATCTTTTATCAGTGTCTATAATCTGTGTAGCTATGTATCCACCTTTCTAAGTATCTGTCAATCAATCTTCCTTTACCCTACCTCTTTTCTTCTCTTTTCCTTCCTATGTCACTTCCCCACCCCTCAGCTTTCCCAGCCAATAGAAAGTGCGCTGCAGATATCAGGACCCTCCACTGGGTTCTGTGAGGTTCTGAGGGTGCGTGGTGATAACACCATGGGCACACTCTGGGGACTTCCTGTTGATACTTGTCACTGGCTCAGTCCAGCACCTCTGGTGGTTCTGTGTTGCTGCTGGCTTGAAGGGGTGGTTGGAGTCCAGGGCAAACAGAGCTGATGTGATTCACCTCCTTGTTATCAGCTTGCTGCCTTAAGGACCAGACCTCGGATTTAAGTGGCCCTGTCCAGCACCATGTCCGCTCAGTGCCACTTCTTGGCCTCCTGACATTCCTCTCGCAGGAACTGTCATATCACAGCAAGTGACCAGAGTTAAGAGCATGGGGCTATACCTTTCATCTGTTTCTTTATTTTGTGTCCTGTGCCTACGTCCCAACTGGGACCTGTGGACATGGAGCCTGGTTGGTCACTATCTTCCCTGTCCTCTTCCTGCAACAGCAGCCTTTTCTCCCTAGAGTCTGTTTTCCAGCATGCACAAGAGACCCTCAAACAAAGCCACCACTTCTGTCCCAGTGTCTGGTTGTCTGTGTTCAGAGCAAAGTTGAGACTCATGAAAATGGATGGCTATGGCATCCAAGGACAGGGAGGCTAACTCTGGCAAGGCTGCAGCTCTTGACTTGGACACTGGTGCGTGACTTAGGTCGTGGTGGAGTTGGGCTCCGGGACCATGGAAGGAGCTGATGATGCTGAGGTAGTTGTGACTTGAGGAAGCCCACACTGGTCTGCCGGAGGGGAAAAGGGCCCAGGATGAGGGAGCACCAGCTCTAAACACACATTCAGAGTCATAAAGAGGTCTACTCCCTCCATGACACTTCCAGATTCACTGAGGAGAAATCTTTAGGGACAATGGCTGGTACCCATTATGACATCATACTTTGTATTCCTTTCAATGGCTTCATTCTCTGCAGGAAAACAAAAACAAAAACAGACAGACAAAGAAACATCAACTCAGTTGAGCCGTTGCTTGTCATCTCAGTGCTCAGAAAGGAGAAGCAGGAAGATTTGAGTTTGAGGTCATACCTTGACTCAATATGATAAACCAAAGTGTGTGTGGTGTGTGAGTGGGGGAAACCCCAACGAACTCAGCTTCCTTCCTTTGGACTTAAAGGCCCACAGTCACACCACCCACTGCCTCTGACCTGTTTTGTCCCATCATCCTTTCCTCTTTGCAGGACTTGCGACCTGCTAAGCCGGTTCCTGCCTCAGGGCCTTAGCACTTGCTGCTGTTATCTTGCCTTGGAATTCTTGGTCTGGATCTTTTTATAAATGCAGCCTTCCCAGCCACCTGAAGTGACAGCCACTGGCTGCTTAGTTTATTGCTTGCTAGATACTGCGGGTTCCAAGAAGGCCTGGTATACTTCTGCCTCTCAGTGTTTATCCAGATGCCAGGCACACATTTCTGAAGGCTACCTGCAGAGCCGCTTGTTGCTCAGACAAATCTGAGCTTCTGAGAGGCCAGTATACCCAGAGTAACACAGAAGTGGGGGGTGGCAGGGCAGTGTGGGGGAGTTGAACCCCTACGCAGGTTGAGTTCAGAAGCTAGAATCTTTACTTGGCTCAAAGAGGAAATACATGAACACAAGTTCTCTTCCTTGATTTGGGAAATTTTTTTTTGAGACATCTCGTATAATAGCCCAGGTTAGCCTGAAACTCACTATGTAGCCCAGGCTGGCCTAGAACTCCCAGTTCCCCTGCCTCAGCCTCAAGTGTTGGAATTATAGGCATAAGCCATCATAAAGGGTTCCAGATACCTTTTCTATTTTCTTCTTTAAAATTTTAATTGTTTGCTTATTTTTGAGACAGGGTCTTGTCCAGTCAGGTTGGCCTGGAACTTTTGGTCTTATCGCCTCAGCCTCCTGATGCCTCTACCAGACTGATTTCCACAGGTTATTTTTAGTGTATTTGAACCACATTTACCAGGGGGTATGGTGTGTGTATGTGAAATGAATAATAGCCATGTTACTTATTTAACTTCATACTTGCAAAAATGTTACCACTGTAATCCATAATTATTACAAAAGTTACTAACCGAAGTTTTATTCTGGGGGATGAAGGGATGGCTCAGCAGTTAAGAGCACTGGCTGTTCTTCTAGAGGACCTGGGTTTGATTCTCAGCACCCACGTGGCAGCTCACAACTGTAACTCTGCTTTCAGAGGATCTGATGCTTTCTTCTGGCCTCTACAGGCATCAGGCATGCTTGTGGTGCACAGACATACGTGAAGGACACTCATCCACCTAAATTTTTTTTTTAAATTGTGTTTTTCTCTACCCTGCCTAGGATCCAGAGTCCCAAGTCTTCTGAGCCTCCATGCTTTGCAGGTAGCAGTTCTGACCAGACACACCTAAAGGCCTGGTGGCCACCTGCAGCTTCAACTTCTGACCAGGACAGAATTTATTATACTCCTTGGGTTTCCACTAAGGCAGAGTCTAATGTGTCTCTGTCTGGCCTTGAGCCCCACAGTGTGTCTTAAGGATGACCCTGAATTCCCAATCTCCAGCCTCCAGAGTGCTGGAATTACAAGCCTGCTTCACCAGAGTCGTTTTTATTTGGTGCTGGGAACAGAACCCAGGGCTTTGTCTCTGCTAGGCAAGCAGACTATCGCTACCTTCCCTCACCTCTAGGTTCTTCTTTCAAAAGCCACAGCACATTCCTTTACATAGGTCTTCATTCACAAAACATCCACAAGTCTATTGTGGGTTTATAGGCTATTTTAAACGTAATTTCTGTTTGTGTATTTAAAAGTGAAAATAAAAACACTGACTAGGGAGTGGAAATCAGCCTGGAGGTGCTCTCCCACCCCAGCACAGACTTATCTTGTTTTCTGGGGAGCCTGAACTGGAAAGGCCCGATCCTTAGCCTGGGGGAAGGGGGGGGGGCAAGATAATGACATAATTAAGGCTTGTGGCCGGGCACTTTTGATCTTCAAGGACCAGAGCCCACATGGCTGAGACTCCATTTGGGTTAATTGCCCAGAACCAAGAAAGCCTTGCCCAGAGATAAAGGGAAACTGGTGTTTCAACATTACAAATTGTTCTGGGATGGCTCTGGCAGAGCCTGGATGCCTGGGGCCCAGCTGGCCCCACCCGCATAGAGAGGGTCCTGTGGGTTCCTGGGGACTGCTGGGTGCAGAGACCACCTGCAGGGTGAAACACTGACTTCCAAATTTTTTTTTTCCCAGATAAAGGAGCCAAATTCAAGGCGAGCTAGGGACAGATCACACCAATAACACCAATAATAAGTCCGCAGCACAGAGCAAAGGAGGCTTCGATGTGCCTCTTTTAGGGGCTGGGCTGGGATGTCTAGACTTGGAGCTACCCATCCATATAGCCTTTGCATTCTTGCCTAGTGCAAATGCAACCTGGGCCGTTCTAGTTTCCTGTCTTCTTGGATCTCCCAAGGGATGGAACCCTGGGACTCAGTACCACCTGCTCTCTGTAGACTGGAAGAAGGTCTAAGTCCCTCTGCCTCGGGGTGGCTGTGTGAAATTATTTCGCAGGGAGAAAGACTGACATCAGTATCAGGGCTCAGTATCGGTCCTTGCAGCTAATGATCGCAATAACAGCGATTGCAATAATTGAGCACGGATAATTGAGTTCCAAGTAGTTGCAGGGCACTGGCAAGGTGGATGAGTGTGGGGGAAAAGGAGTGCTTCACGTTTAAGATGCGGGGCTATGAGGCGATTTCTCAGTCCAGCCCGATGGTCTCCCTCTCTCATAGTCGTTGTCTACACTCCCCTGTGTGCTCCCGGTCTTGGATGGAGAGAGCACCATCAAGGGTTAGTTGTTAGTTGGTTACCTCAGCTGCTCAACCCCTCTCTTGGGCTATTTGAAGCACTTGACACTTTAATTATGGGCGGGCGGACACGTCGCGCTGCGCCGGGGGCGCTGGAGACAGGCCGGAAGCATCCGCTCTGGGGGCGACCGGACATCCCTGGTCACCGCCAGGTGCACCTTCTGGTGCCGGTCCCCACCTCCTCGCCTAGCTTGGAGCTGCTGGTGCCTTCTTCCTCCAGGGACCCTCCACCTGACATCAGGTGGCCACAGCCTCTAAGATGTTTGCCCTGGTTGGGGCAGGATTATTTGGGGATGGGTGCGGGTCTTTCTCTGGTACCGGGCTTGGGGGTTGTTCTCAGTCGCTGGGGCGGGGATGCCCCGTGGAGCCTGGAGCGACGCACCTACAGGCTAGGGCAGCAGCCGCCCACACCTCCTCCGACTCTAAAGTATATTTAGCCTCATTACCAAATGTTTGCAGTGAACCGAGTGAACTGCCTAATAGCGGCTGGAAGTGAAACTCGAATCCCAGCCAGAGGGAAGCACGTGATCTCTCCCACCAGAAGGGCTCACCGAGGCGCGGGCGGGACAGGTGCGGTGGCCTCGAGCGCATGCAACGCCGCCAGCTTGGCTTGGTTTCTTGGTGTTCTCTGGAAGCCTGACACCTGAACCTCACCCCCTCACACAGCCCCTTCTCCAGAGGTCAAAATGAGAACTGGAGAGTGAGCAGCGGGTCCCAAGGGGAGCCGAGGCACGGGGCTGGTCTGAGTTGGCTGGTTCTCCTTTAGGCCCTTGACCACATGTTTTAGCCAGTCGCAGTTTTCAGAGACCAGGTGTCCATGTATTAGGCGTCTTCCGAGGACCTATGGGAGGGTGAGTGGGTAGGGGTCGCTGTCTCACATCAGAGAACCCTGTAAGCTTAAGGGCACGTGCCCCAGTCCCCTCAGGCGGCTGGCGCCGGGCTGCACAAGCTCTTACCACCCTCGCGCGGCCGCTGTTGTTGCGGTCGCTATGACGACGGGTCGCGGTTTTATTTTTAATAGCGGTCGGCGATTAGAGCAGTGCCTGCACCCAGCTCCCCGCAGCTCCCGCGTCTCCGGCACTGCATCCAGGCCGAGCTTCAGTCTGGCCCCAGATGTCCCCTTGCGCCTTCAGAAATCCTCCCGCCCTGCTCTGATTTCCAGCTGGGCTCCCCTGCAGCGCCAAGAGAGTAAGGGGGAGAGAAAAGCACCGATAGGCGGGGTCCCCAGGAACCCGCGGGCCTCCACGCGGAGGTGGTGGCCGGACGGGCGCGGCATCCCCTCCGCAATGCAACCCGATCTTCTTCCTGGATTCCCACATCCACCGTCACACCGGGTCGTCGAACTGCAAAGAGGTGTCCTCTGGTCCTCTCTGCCTGTGAGGAGCCCGAGGGCTTGGCAGGACAGGACGCGCAGTACTCTCGGCATAAGAAGGTGAGGAACTCTACCCAGGTCCAGCTGGGTCCTGTTAGTCACCGCCAGAAGCCACCCGGTGAGCCTCCATCGCCAAAGAGGCACAAAGTTCCACCAACACGGATAAGGCCTTGGCTTTTGAGGACCTCGAGGTGGGGTGCTTCCCAACGTTTTCCAGAATCCCTTGTTAGGCCGAGAGGGGGTGTCATGTCCCGAGCACCTCAGGTGTTAAGGCAGGGGCTTGGCGATGGGGGGGAGGCTGCAAGCCTAAAGAAGTCTGTGTAACAACAGTAGATGCTGGTTGCAACGATTATCAAGGGAGGCTCGACACCCCCTCTCCCCCCAGGTATTTGGGGCTAGGTGAGCCGCCCTAGAAGGGCCCTCCAACTTGGCCTTTGACATGCAAGAACCCGAGGAGCTGGGGATAAAAGGCTCCTGCCCCGTTGCGCCTTTGTCTGGGGACAAAGGAGATTGGGGAGGGGGGTGTCGACCGGGGCAGGGTGCACGGGTTAATCTATATGATAAGGAGTGAACTGGACGGGCAGTGTTCTCTATTACACTCCTATCCGTGGAACGTTTTGGTCTTCGGAGCCCTAGGCTTGTCTAGCTTTGGGATTCGAAAGATCCACAAATCCCCTAACTCCGGTGCGTGGCGGGGCACTGATATAGTAGTATTGGCCTTGCCGTCGGGTCACTTCCCACCTGAAATCCGTCTTGTAGTGGGAGAACCGTCCAACCCTGATCAGACTTCTGCCCCCCACCCCACCCCCCGTGTCGCTTCCCCGCCACCCGGTCTGTGCTATGACTTGGCCGGAGGTGGCGCTCTGCGTTCTTTTGGACCCCAAGGCAGAACCCAGGAGTTCCTCACCCGTAGCTTCTTTTCTGTCTTTCCTTCTACCCCCTCAGCTCCCCGGGTTCAGGGTGCTGCTGGGCCTTCGGCCAGGGGCTAGGGATCTGGAGGGTGCAGGGTGTCAAGGTGGCCATGAGGCAGGCGGCAGCCTCCTCCCCGACCCGGGCTTCGTTTCCACCTCCACACAAGAGTGCAAGTTCCTCAATCAGGTGTCCCAAGCTTTGGCTCTGGGGCGCGGGCGCGTGGCAGCCGTCAGGTGAGTGCCCTAGACGCGCCCCTAAACCCGCCCCGCCTCTCCACAGAGACTCACTCCCCCTCCTTTTATGGAGAGGGGAAGGCTGGAGCCCTGGATCCGCACGGTGGGAAGCGGCCCGAGCGCCGGGCGGGGGCCGGGCCGGCTCTCATGCCCTTTTTGGCGCAGCAGCTCTGGGCGCTGCCCTTTACTGCCGCTGGGGCCCGAGAGAGAGGCGAGCCGGAGACGGCCGTGCTTCTGCAGCGGCCTCCTCCCCTCCCCGCCCGGTGCCGCAGGATTGCAGCTGGCACTGAAGGGTGGGCAAGCTCGAGGGAGGGGCGCTCTGGGAGCCCCGGCGCCTGTGGGCTCTGAGCCGCGGGCGCCGAGCTTGGATGCATTTAGCTGCCTGCGTGAGCGCGTGTGTGGCCACTGCAGTGGCGGTGGCGGCTGGGCCCGATTTGGCCCGCGATACCCCTGCGCGCTTCCGAGGTGCGGGTCCCGGGCCGGAATCCGGGGGAGGCGGGGGGAGGGCGGGGGCGGGGGAGGGGCGCGGTGGCGGCGCTATAACCCCCTCCCTGTCGCCGGCCGGCTCCACACGCGCGTCCTGCGGAGCCCGCTCAACTCCAGGAGCCCGGCCTGCCTGCGTCTTCCCCTTCTCCACCTCCTCCTCTGGTCTTCCCGCGGCTGCTGCGGCGGCGCCAGCGGCGCCAGCTCGGCCCTCTGCCCGCCCTCCGGCCCGTGCGAGAGGCACAGCGAGGCCCCGGGCGGGTTGGTTGCTGCCAGGCGGCGCGGCCGCGGGAACTGCCCGGCCCCGGCGGGCGGAGGGCGGAGCGCCGCGCCGTAGCGGAGGGCGCGCCGCGGAGGGGCGCACGCAGGCCGCCGGGCCGCGCTGTGCTGGGCCGCCGCGCCGTGCCCGGCCCGGGGCGGCAGCGGCGAGAGGAAGGCCCGGGGACAGGCTCTCGGGGCTGCCCGTAGCCTTCAGGGAGAAGCGAGGTGGCAGCCGGTACCGGACCAAGAGTCCAGACAGGTGATCGGCGGGAGCTGCAATCACGCTCCGTGGTCCCCTCCCGGGGCTGATGGCAGCAAATATGCGGATTTACCGGCCGGGTCGCTCCTAAAGCCAGCGACGGGGAGCGAGCGCGGCGGCGGCCAGCACGGGGAACGCACCAAGGAAGAAGCCCAGCCCCCGCCCTCCGCCCCTTCCGTCCCCACCCCCTACCCGGCGGCCCAGGAGGCTCCCGGCGCGACTCTGTTCCTCCTCCTCCTCGCTGGCTCTGCACTCGCTGCTCGCGCCGGGCGCGCTCCGCAGGCTCCCTGCTCTCCGCGCCACCCTCCTCCGGGCCGCGCTCCCTGAGGGATGGTACTGAATTTCGCCGCCACAGGAGCCCGGCTGGAGAGCCCGCCCCGCGGCCTCGCCTCCCTGCCGAGCTTCCAGCGCCTCGGGACGCGATGAGGACCTGGGCTTGCCTGCTGCTCCTCGGCTGCGGATACCTCGCCCATGCCCTGGCCGAGGTGGGTGCCACCCCCGCGCCTCCGTCCCTTCTTGGCTCCCTCTGCGCACGCCCCCCTCGGCTACCTGTTTCAAGCTCTGCGAAGAGCATTTCGATTTTTGCCAGGGTGGTGTAATTTAAAAAAAAAAATTCCCAACTGGGTTCTATTTTCTGCCATGCCCAAGTGTGTCTGGTGAGTTTCCAGCGCGTTGCGTCGCTCCGCCTTGGGGAGGGACGGGGGGAGCCGCGAGGTGAACCAGTGGGCAGAAACTTCGGGGGTCTGTCGGTGCCTTTCCAGGAGGGGCAGCCCGAACGCAGCGGACAATGCAGTAACGGGGTGCGGGCAGCGGGAAAGGGGGTGTGTGTGAACTGACCATGCCCTGGGAGGGGACTAGGGCGGGCAGTAAGCAGGTAAAGGAGGGTGCGGCTGAAGCCTGGGACTGGGCAGGGTGGGCAGCGCCCAGCCGCAGTCCCTAGTTCCCGGTCCCCAAGCCCAGTCGGACGCGGGGCTGGAGCAGTCTCCGCCCGCCCAGGGCCTGCTTACAGGTGGCTGAGCGAGGCAGATGGGGCCGGGCCAGGCGCCCGCGCCCTCCCACCGCTACCACCACCCCCAGTCCCCGGGAGCTTTGCCGTGATGAATGACTTTCCACAGCCCCTGTCGTGGGAACTTCGTGGTTGAGTCCCCCAGCGACCCTGACTCCCTTTAAAAAAATCTGGGAGGGAGAGTGGGGGAGGCTGAGCGGTGGGGGTGGTCTGGGCAGGGACCGGAGAGGCGCGAGGTGGATATTTAACCCCTTGCGTTCCCTGCAGCCTCTTTAAGCCCCACTGGATTTGGGCGTCCTAGTCGGCGCTAGGGCCGTGACTGGGCCGGAGCCGGGTGGGGCGACAGCGCGCTCGTGCGTGCGGGGGTGCGCGAAGACCCTCTCCCCTACGGGCTCGTCCCAGGATTCCCGGGAGTGAAATTGAACCCTCAGGCTAGATTAAAGTGTTGGGGCTGCTGAGACTCCAGGCAAGGATCCGTGACGCATTTCAACCCTCTCTTTCTACATGTGGATTTGGCGATTAAACCAGAAACTCTTCGGGCCCCTAACTGCCCCCGGACACCCTGGGGAGGGCCAGATTGCGGGTGCTTTTTTGTCTGAACATGTCAAGGCGGTGTTGGGGTGGTTTTTTTTCTTACCAAGGTCAGACAGACAGGAATGGGGTGGAGGACTTGGGGGGTCCCATCTAGCCCCACCCGAGCCTCTGGTTCTAGAGCTTGGCGGGGTTCGGGCGGGGCTGCGTGGCCTCTGGGGCCTGGCTGGAACCCCTGGGCGCGTCCTGACGGTGTGGTCTGCTTGCAGGAAGCCGAGATACCCCGAGAGCTGATCGAGCGGCTGGCTCGAAGTCAGATCCACAGCATCCGGGACCTCCAGCGACTCTTGGAGATAGACTCCGTAGGTAAATCGCGCCCCTGCCCCTGGCTGCGGGAAGGGCGCGGGCGGCGGGGCGGGCAGTTCGCGAGAGGAACCGTACCCAGCGCTCGGCCGGGCCGGGTGCTGCGCAGGAGCGCACCGAAAGGTCAGACTCCACTCGCCGGCCATAAACGCCCAGGCGTATGAGTCAGGCGTTTCTCCTGCAGCCGCCACTTTCTCTCCCAGCGGCTGCCGAGGGTTGCTTCGCTCGCCCGGGGGTTGTTTTTGCATTTAAGGGAAACGCAGCGGGTGTGTCACTGAAAGTTCAGCTTTAGAGTGTGCCGAAAGACCCTGCCAGGTGTGCGGGTCAACGGCCGCCACTGGCCCTGTAGCACGGGAGCCCGCCCGGAGGGCGCGGGGCTCTAGCAGGTCTTCCGCCTGGCAAGGTCCCCCTAGAGCGTTGAGAAGCTAGTCGGTCCGGGCCTTTTGCAAACTACTCTCCCCGGTGCCTTGATTGCCCGGGGCTGGGTCCCTGTGGTAGCCACAGGAGGCCAATGTTTTTCTCAACTTTATCCTGTTTAAAAGGCGCGCCTGGGACACATTGCGCTTGGGGCTATTTTGGGGGCTCCCAGCCTCGGGCTAGAGCCAAGTCCCCCGCAGAAAACAATTTGTAAATGTAGAATTGGATTAGACTCGGGTCGACAAGTGCTAAAATAGAGGGTCATGGGTGGGGGTGGGAGAGGCACACTGTGTGCTGGAGGACAAGGTCTCCTTCTCTGTCTTTTGTGACAACCTTTTCAAAGTGAACACTTGGCCTGGGTATTCTTTTTGACACGCTGGGATAAAATATACCAGCTTAAAAAAAAATGACCCGATGAGTTTGTCAGGAGGAACTAAAGGACGCTAAAGTGAAGAATTCTGAGTGACGATCTCCCCCGACCCCACCCCTGCAAACTTCAGAAAAGGGGGAGTGGTGAGAGAATTAAGTAAAATCACATGGCCCAACCATTTGGAAATTTGTACCTAATTATGGTGGTGGAGAGGCCTGAACTGTTTTTGTTGCATGCCAGAATCATTTTTTAACAAGGCGGCCCCGTTTCTGTAGTTTCTTGACCCAGGAAATCCTTGGCCTGATCCTTATCAGGAGTGGCAGGCCTAGGGTTTCCCTTGGAGATCGGGGGTGGGACAGGGAGTTTTGATCTGATCCCTTGGTGTGCAGGCCTGAGTCACTGGGGAAAAAAAACACCCGTAGTTTTTTGCTGGTCCCCAATGGCTTTGGAGACGGAGTGTACTGCTTTCCTGCCTTGCTCTAACCAGGGTTGGGCCTCCTGCTGGCGGGTTGCTGGGGGAAATGGGCCATTCATTTTCTGCTGGGACGTTCTTATGCTGTTCTTTACAGCCACGCCTCCCCAACCCCCCACCATTAATGCTTTTAGCACCGTGGCTCTGTTAGGTTAAGCCGGGGTACCCAATGGGGGGCTGGAGACTTCTGGGTTGGGGCCTCCTCAGGAGGGTCCAAAGAGAAAAAGCAGTCCTGCCCCTGGAGGTTTCAAATTGCTTCTGTAAGAATGTGTGTGTGTGTGTGTGTGTGTGTGTGTGTGTGTGTGTGTGTGTCCCTGTCCCTGTCCCAGGGGATTTAGGACATCCACCCTCTTCAGTCCACCTGTCAGACACTAGGGGGTCTCTGGAGGTCTCCATGGGAAACTTCTGAGAACCAAGTATGGTTTTGGGCTTTGACTTGAAGACTGGAGGAGGACCCTTTGTGTCACCAACCCCAAATGGGGTCTCTCTGCAGGTCTTTCCCCCTACTCTGGTGTGGAAACTAACTGGAGTCTAATCTTTGGCCTGGGGAAGAGTGGCTGGTTGGCTCTCCTCCTTCTCATTTGGTTCCTTCTGGAAGTGAGCTCTGTGGCTCAGGCTGCAGACATTTGTGGTGATCAGTCAGTTTTAGAGTCAGCTGGAAGGGGTCCTCACTGGGGTGTTCCCAGGGGTGGCCTCTCCAGATGAATTCTTGATGTCCCTCTATCTAGGTTGCAGGCAAGCAGAGAAAGGCTTGGGTGTCCCAGGCTCCCCAGCCAACGCCTCATCTAAGTGGGTGGAGCTTTGTGATTGGCACATGGTTCCTCTAGTGGGCTGGCGGCATCCCCATTTTCCAGATGGGGAAACCCTGAAGGCATCTCCTCCCAACCTTGCAGCTCCTTAGCTGTGTGGCTCAGCTCCAGAGGTGGCAGGATTCCAATACATTGCTAAGAATGTCCCTGAGCCCAGAGCATTCCATGCTGAAGTCAAGGAGCTCTTAGTGGCCTTTCAGTGTGGCTTTTGGGTCCAGAGATTGGCATGCAGCCTTGCTGTGAACTGCAGCTCAGGAGTTCAGGTTGAACGTGTGTGTGTGTGTGTGTGTGTGTGTGTGTGTGTGTGTGTATGTGTGTATAACGGGAGCTTTGTTCTCTAGAGCCTCTGGCCAGGCGCCCATGGGTCATTGAGTAACTGATACATAAACATCCCATCCTATAATACTATAATAGCCAGGACAGGGCTATGGGATTCTGTCTGTCCTTCCTCTAGCAGTCAGGGATTGTCAGTGAGACATCTGCATAGGACAAAGGGAGATGACTTGGTTGACCTGAGAGAGGGGCTTAGCCACTAATTCATGATAGGCTCTGCCGTGTCACACAGGGAAACATCCTCAGTCTCCCAAAGAAGAACTCTGCCTCACATCGAAGATGCCATGGTAGTAGATCAACCGTTAGCCTGTGACCACTTCAATTTTTTTTTTAAAGAAATGGTCTAATATAGCCCAGGTTGCCCTTGAACTCTTACGTTGCCAAGGATCTTCTCCTGTCTCCGCTTCCATGGAGATAGGTTTACAGGCAGCATTACCACGTTTATTTAATGTAGTTCTGGGGATGGAACCCAGGGCCTCATGTGTTCCGGACCCTCTTCCTGCTGAGCTACGTTCCCAGTCGCTTTTTGTTGTTTTCTGGGAAGGGTGGCCTGCTTTGCCACCACATCTGGCCCGTTACCTGTCTTGATCTTGGCTTCTGTGAGAAGGAGCTGTAACCAGTCTCTATGGATGAGTTTCTGTCTGCATTAAGTTAAATCAGGAAACCTTGGGTTAGGGAATTGAGCCTACTGGGCACTGGACCTGGAGGGTCCCAGCTTTCTTTTGGTCTTGATTTATGGGGTTTTAAATTTAGACTTCATTATTTTTCTTGAGACTAGATCTTGTGTATCCCAGGCTGGCTTTGGATTTACTTTGTGTCTGGGGATGACTTTGAACTCTTGATCCGTCTGCATCCACTTCCTGGGGAAAGGGGGTTCACCACGTGCCTGTCTGATTTGTTCTTGTTCAGTATCTCTGGATTCTAGTGCCCTGGCTTCTGCAAAGTCAGTGACACCTGCTCTGTGCATGTTGAGGCAAGCAAGGCATCAGAGGACTACAGCTGGTACCACTGCCCACCCTCCCAGGTCCTGTGAGTGGATGGCCCATTCATCTCTTGTTGGTTTGGCCATGGCAGGATGGTCATCACTAGGTCGTGACTCATCATGTCACTGTTTTGTGAAGAGATGCTTCTCTGTAACAGTTGGTTGACGGGAAATTTTTACTGCATGAGCAGTTCCAATCTTATTTTGGGTCTTTAAAAAAAAATCCGTGCCATTGGAACATTGAGTCGTTTTAAATAGTTTTTGGGCTCGGATTCATCGTTGACACTCACACCTTAGATGAGTCTTTGCTTTTCATTTTACACGTGTGGGTAGCAGACATCTCAGGGTAGAGGAGGCTGGCGTGTCTCCTGTTGGTTTGCAGATACTAGGAGGTCCCCCCGTTTGGGCAGAATGTTGGGTGTCCCTGGGGAAGAAGTGGCAGGGAAGGGGAACTTCGCTTGGAGTCTGCATGGTACAGTTTGGGAAAGCCAGGTATAGGTTACATTGGGGATTGATCTGTCTATACAGCCTGTAGTGAAGCTCTGTGTCCTCCTGTCCCCAGGAATTTAAGAATTTGGGGGGTATTATGTCCCACGGGCAAGTTCCCCAGGCTGATCTTAACTGTATTCTCCATTCTGTGGGTAAGGGTAATCCCATCTTTGCTGCACACCTGGTGGCCCTCAATGTGTGAACAGTCCTTCAAGCCACTGGCTTTTCTCCCACCTCTTCTGTAGGGGGACCTTACTCCCCGGGCCCCCGGGACTCCAGCCTCAGGCTTGACTCTGCACCTCGTTTTTCACTCTCCAAGCAGCTGCACCCCTTTGCTGTTTCTCATGGCCTCTGGCCCTCAGAGCAGGCTTATTTCAGGAACAGTGGAGGTTGGCTTGCAGCCCAGTCTGGCGTTTGCTTCCGATGCCCCTCAGAGGTTAGGACACTTCATCAAAGCCTGCTTTACAAGAGGGGAGGCCCTGTACACACAACAGCAGGAGAGAGGCCACCGCCCTTCCCCTCTTGGCTTCGGGGCAGATAGTGGTACTGCTCGAGATCCGGGCCCAGCTGGGTGGCCTTGGGACCTGCTGGTCCCCGTCAGAGGTCACATCAAGGGAGAGTACCTGAATGCCTTCTTGAAAGGACCTCAGGTTTTCACAGGAGAGCTGCAGAGACATGCCTACTGACAAGATAGTAGGGGGTTGGTTGGAGGTGCCCCGCTGGAAACCCCATCTGGGAGCAGAGGGTCTGGGGTTGGGGACTGAGTTATTGTCCCCTGCTCTGAAGGCTGCTATAGAAGTCTCACTGTTGAGGTCTCAAGGGTGTGACACATAGTTGTGGGCACTGGTTACCATCTTTTTCTCTCCAACTGTAGGGACTGAGGATGCCTTGGAGACGAGCCTGAGAGCCCATGGGTCCCACACCATTAAGCATGTGCCCGAGAAGCGGCCTGTGCCTATTCGCAGGAAGAGAAGTATTGGTGAGCACGGGAGGGTGTGCAGTAGCTGTCAGGGGGCAGGTCCCCACTAGAGCTGTGAGTGAGTGCTCCCTGCGTACTCGGGGACAGGCACAGCCACCTAGCCTTCCTCCACCAGACAAAGGCTTCGCTGGCCTTCTGCCCTCCCCGTGGAAGCCGCCCTCTTTCTCCTCTGTAGAGTGTCTCCTGCCTGCCCTTCTGCAGTCTTGTGCCTGGGCCAAGAGTTTCCAGGAGGGGAACATTATAAATTCCTTAAGTGCCCGGTCTTGTCAGGGCCTGTCTGCAAGGAGGCTTCGTTGGAAAACGTGGCCAAGCTTAATTTCCAGTTCCTGATGGGAGCTCCAGCGTGCTCCTGGGCTTCAGCTGCAGAGCTGGGGTGTATGCAGCCCGGAGTCCGCTGGACACCTCCTCCCGTGCCCCTTCCTCATTCACCTTTGTCGCTAGGCTTCCCCCTGGCCCTCGATTTGGGGGAAAAAAAATTAGATTCTCTCAGGACCTGTGTGCTCTCTTCCTGGGGTGGGGTTGCAGCTATGACCTGCTTGTGTCCTGTTTGCCAGCTGGCTGCTGGGTGATCCTGAGCTAGTGGGTTCCCTCTCTGGGAGATGGAGTTATCAGTAAGATGGTGGGTTTTATTGATGCCTCGTTGGCTAGCGGAGAACTTTGGTGAGATGAGAATAGATGGGAGTTTCCAGCCAGGCCTCAGTCATCCAGCTAGGACTCTAGAACCCCTTTTCCCTGTGGAGCTGTGTGTGTCGTAGGGGGTGGGCACACTGAGTGCAAACTACTCAGACAGCTAAGGCCTCTGTATGGAACTCACTTGGAAGACTCTGTATAAGATCGGTGGTGGGAGATATAGAGGGGCCGAGCCCAGTCATGCAGTGTGCCTGGCCCAGTGTTTGAGGGGAGGGGGCTCTGTGTTAGAGGGACTCATAATCCAGAAGGACAGTGCAGACCTCTGGAGGACAGGGAGGAATCTGGGCCCCATCTCTGTTCATTCATGCATTCCTTCCTCACCACCAGGGAGTCTGTAAACACCTGCGTAGCTCCTCTGGGGTGTGTTGGCGCTTGTCCCTTGTGTCTCCTAGGTATGGTTCACTCCTGCTGGTTAGCTGGCCTGAGTCTCTTCTACCCTGAGGATCCTAGCCCCCTTACTCCTTCCAGCTCTGAGTCTAGGGTTGAGGAACCCTTCAGTGTTGATAGGGCAGCAGGAATAGTCAGTAGATAGCCCCCAAAGACTTCCTGGTAACCTCAGCCTCCTCTCACCAGATTGGCTACTCCCAAAGCTTGGACACTACCAGGCAGCCATTATATCGTAACCAATGGGGGTCTAGGGTTCCATGGGGTTAATGTGGATTGTTTGAGGAAGAGAAAGGTGTGTCCCCCATGGTCCTGAGGGGATTTCTTGTCTGCTGTGCACACGTGGCAAGCAGATGGCCCCAGACTGGTTGTGTTCATCTGTGTGATTAGTGCAGGGAAGGAAATAGCTGCCTCCTCCCTGGGGGACAAATAAGTGTAGTTTTGCTGGCTTTCATGACCAGGTCCCCAGCTCTGGGCTGTGTGGAGACTGGGGTTGAGCTGCTCCTCTGCTGTCCCATTTCTTGGCCTGCAAAAGCAAGGAGAGGGGTACTAGGGATGGAACCAATCAATGCCTAGTGTATGCTAGGTAAGGGCTCTACCACTGGGCAACACCCAGCCCCTCACTGGGGGATTCTAGGCAGGTGCTCTGCCACTGGGCAACACCCAGCCCCTCACTGGGGGATTCTAGGCAGGTGCTCTGCCACTGGGCAACACCCAGCCCCTCACTGGGGGATTCTAGGCAGGTGCTCTACCATTGGGCAACACCCAGCCCCTCACTGGGGGATTCTAGGCAGGTGCTCTGCCACTGAGCCACACCCCCAGCTCTTCACTTGAAGGAATTCTAGGCAAACATCATGCCACTGAGCCACACTCCTAGCACTTCACGGTTGTGGGTGTGGGGGGAGAGGGTCTAGGCAAATGTTATATTGCTGAGTCATTTTCCTAGCCCTCTTCACTTTTGAGACAAGACCTCCCTAAGTTGCCCAGGTTGACCTTGAGCTATGTCTGTTGCTTCGATGTGAGTTTCCGCCCTGTATATTCAGGGGCCTATTGGCAACCAGCATGTTGGTTTTTTTTTGTTTTTTGGTTTTTTTTTTTTTTTTCCATCTGAGAGCCGTCACAGGGATGAGCTTTGCCCAGGTCTAGCCTAGGTGGGCATCTCCAGTTTGGGTTGGGAGATTGGAGGGTCATGTTCGTGTGCTACTGGTAGATTCCTAGGTCTCCTGATTGACAGTACTCTTGCCTTTGCAGAAGAAGCCATTCCTGCAGTTTGCAAGACCAGGACAGTCATTTACGAGATACCTCGGAGCCAGGTGGACCCCACATCGGCCAACTTCCTGATCTGGCCCCCGTGTGTGGAAGTGAAGCGCTGCACCGGATGCTGCAATACCAGTAGCGTCAAGTGCCAGCCCTCAAGGGTCCACCACCGCAGTGTCAAGGTGAGAGCCCTGCCCTGTCTGGTCGTCAGCCTCGCAGGGTGCTCTTGGCTGGTGAGCGTGGGAGGGGGGGGAATGCGTGGTTTGAAGGGGGCCATATGACTTAAGGTTGTTAGCACACCGTTCCGTACAAAGCCAGGGGGCTGGCTTTCAGCGGCCTTCAGGAGTGACTGCGGGACATTCAGTGGTCACAGCGTGCTTCTGTCATTGAGGAGTTGTTGACAAATGTCTCTTTATTCTAGATAGCATAGTATCTGGAATGGGCTCTGATGGCCAACCAAAGAAGGTGGTTCACTCAAGTCTAGCTTGCTGAGGAGCTGAGGAGGTTATTTTGACTCAATAATAGGCAGCTGTAGCACAGGAAAGCCCGCCCTGACCTTGGTGATACCTGGAGAAGTCCATGTCCCTAGAGCTTCCTCCCAGAGAGTCGGTCTCCTCCTCTCCCCCGCGATTGTTACTGCTTCTGTGCGTGTGTGCTTGTTTCATTAGCCTCCCAGGGTCTTACTAGCCCCCTCTAGGAAGGAGTGTAACTCAGAGGGAACAGCCACTTATCACCATGAGAGGTATCTGAGGCCCCCAGTTGGCATACGTGGTCATTATCTGTATGAATGACTGTGGAACTTGAGTCTGTTCCTGTGTGGACCTGTGTGTCCCTCTGTGCTCCTGGGGGCTCCGTTGTTGGCCTTCTTGCAGGATGATGGAGGGTTTCTAGCTCCTAGGGGTTTGGTTCCGCTTTGGGCATGGGTCTAAGAACATGGTTGAAGGCCGGTTGTCTGTGTTGCCAAGCTGGAGCCCTCTGTGCTCCACCAGTCACTCTCGGACAGCGGCTCTCAACCTTCCTAGAGCTGCGACCTTCCAATACAGTTTCTCTCATGTTGTGGTGCCCCCCCCAACCATAAAATTATTCTGTTGTTATTTCCTAACTGTATTTTGCTACTGTTAGGAATCATATGGCTGTGGGACTCCGAAGGAGTCACAACCCATAGGCTGAGCATCATCGCCCTAGGCTGCTCTGAGGTCTGAAAACTGACTCCACCTAGTTGAGACCCTTTTGCTAAACGTGGACCACTTGGGTGGCTGAGCGGACCACTTGGGTGGCTGAGCGGGCACAAGGGACTCTAGACAGCTGAGGGGCTAGCATGCCTCTGAGGATAACATCTGCTTCTGACACAGCCAGGCTTCTGTAGCCAGGCTACTTTTTTTTGTGTGAAGGCTCCCCAGAATTATGCATGAGGATTTCAGGGCCCCCCATTCTTATACCCTAGTGAATCCATCTCAACTCCCAACCATGCACTGACCCTTGGCCCTGGTGGAAGGGAGGTGCCAGGAGAACATGTTTCTTGGTAAGGACTTGTATTCGGTACCTTATTTGTGACCCCAAACCCGGGCACCTGCAGTTGAGACTGCCTTTGATGGCTGCTGTTTGGTCTCCTGGGAGTTCCAGGGCTTGACTGATGTCATTGCAGGCATCCTCAGGACTGGACACCCCATCAAAAGCCCTGGGCTTTTCTCAGGTTCCCATGGACTTGTCTGGGGTGCTCTCTGGGTTTGCTATCCACCCTAAAGGTTGGACAGGGATGTTGGCTACTGTCAGGGTGCTGGCTTAAGCACCCTAGTAGCTCATGTGACCTGGACCTGCCTCAGCCTTTCCTTGGGCCTCAGGATCCCCACTGATGCTATATTGAGGAGTCCGGAAAGCTGCCATCTTGTTCTTTCGGTTCAGGTGATGGGTTTGATCGAGGATAGGTCTGTCTGTTTATTGATCTGTCTGGCTTCATTCCTTGCCTGCCTACCGTGATTACCTTGTGTAGTCTAGACTGGCTTAGCACTGTGTAGCCCAGGCTGGTGTTAACCCTCCCTCAGTGTCCTGCCTGGAATCACAAGAGTGTGGCAGTGTGAGTTCTGAAGTAGCTTTTCCATGCTGGAGACATGCGCGGAGGTTGACTAGTGTGACCAGGTGTGGGTTTTGACTTGGAGGTTTTCATTCTCCGGCCCCTGGGACAAGGACTGTCCATTCCCACTGGCACTGCTGCCCACTGGGATTGATCGCCCCTTCTCTGTGCTTTATGGGACTGTGCCTTTACCCGTTACCCCATGGGGCTCGTTTTTGCCTGGTGGGGTCTTGGTCAGTTGAAAGGGGCCAGTCTAGCCCTGGTTGTGCTAGGCTCTCCCATACTTTCTCCTAAGCTCTTACCCACATACACCACCACTACCACCCACCCAGAGCTGGGAGGGGACATCCGGCCCCAGCTCCTGCAGGCTCTGGCAGAGGGGACAGAAGGTCAGTGGAACAGGAGCCCCATTGTGGATGCCAGCTCTGCAGCATTTAGGGTGGAGGCTGGTGATGACCTGGATGGAGGGAGATGGGCCCAAAAGTCCCAGACTCAGAGTCAGCAGGGTGGGGCTGATGATGAGGCTCATAGCAACCATATCTACCCTGTATGATATGTGCCATCAACCCTGGTTCTGGTGTGTGTGTGTGTGTGTGTGTGTGTGTGTGTCCTTTCTTGTGGTATTGTGTATTAAACCCAGGACTTCTCAGTATAGGCAAACATTTACCACTGAGCCACACCCCAGCCCCTCACTGGGGGATTCTAGGCAGGTGCTCTACCACTGAGCCACACCCCAGCCCCTCACTGGGGGATTCTAGGCAGGTGCTCTACCACTGAGCCACACCCCAGCCCCTCCCTGGGGGATCCTAGGCAGGTGCTTTACCACTGAGCCATGCCCCCAGGTCTTTGTAGTTTTTATTGTGAAAGAGGGTCTAAGTTAAGGTACTCAGGCTGGCTTTAAACTCGCTCTGTAGCCTAGGCAGGCTTTGAACTCCTACTTCAACCTCCCAAGTGCTAACTGGGATGACATCTGAACAGCCTGGGACTTCACCCTTTTGGCCTCCTGTGCCCTGTCTGTTGTTCTCATCGTGTGCTGCCCGAGCCCAGGAGCTAGCAGTGTTCTGCAGACCTTGCTGTGAAGGCTCTGTGGGCCTGCACAGTGGAGCACAGGCCGGGCTTGTGGAGCGGCTATCTGCGGTGTTTGGCCTGAACAGAGGTGAGGCCTCTCCTGTCTACATTGCATGGGACTGCCAAGGGGTCAGGTCGTCACCTCAGAGCCATTGTTTGGCCTGGCTTGTGAGCTGTATAGGGAGGTTCGTTACTCAGTCTTGTGCTCAGGGCCCTGCTGGGTCAGACTTCAGGCTTCGTTGTGCCCCCAACTTGGCTAGAGTCTGGAACTGTGTTCTAGAGAAAGTCCCAGCTGGGCTCCATCAGGCAGCTCGTGCAAAGATTTCAGAGAAGGTGGTCAGACTGGCTTTCGTTCTGAAGAGGCTGAGGGTCTGAGGAGGCTGGACCGGCATGGCAGAAGACATCCCAGGTGTGTGTGTGTGTGTGTGTGTGTGTGTGTGTGTGTGTGTATCTGGGGTCTCTTCCTTTCAACTGCTATGTGTGGGTCCTTGGCCAGATGGGACAGGGGTACCCCTGTCTTTGAGGCCTGGCACCAGCTTCCCACTTCAGTGGATGTCCATGGGACACTTTGGGAACCAGAGCACAACACCCTCTTGGTCAAGTTAGAGGGTTGGCCTGGGAAGATCCCTGGTCTCTGGGATTGTGTGGCCTCAGGACCTCATGCCTTTTAAGTCCAGGCTATTAGAAAGCAGAGGTGAGAGCTGAGGAACCTGGACTGGTCCACTGGTCTGCACTCAGGTTTCTCATCTGTTAAAACAGGCCGTAATAGGGTCCGTGCAGCTCGCCTGCTGGAGGGCCTGTGCTCTGTGTGTCAGCTCAAAGACAGCACTGTCCTGAGGCTTGGGAGCAGTCAGGACAAGCCCTCCCGGGAGGGGGGGAGGGGCATTGAGCAGACAGAGGTCTGGCCAGGTGACCATCTGGGTTGAACTTGAGGGAGCTGGGGATTGCTTGTGGAGCAAGTGGCACTCCTGGGACCTTACCGTCTCCTTTTATACTTTCATGGAGGCAGTTTTGAAAATTTAGTATTCGTAGCATGTTCTTGAGGGGGGAAAAATGTAGCCGTTTCCTGGCCAGACAGAGGTGGCAGAGAGGCTGGAATCCTCGCATTCCCAAGGCAGGTGCTCCTATAAACCTCTGTTTGTTTTTGTCTGGTAAACATGGGACTGTCTGGGAGAAAGGGGGCTCCCCAGCTGGGGCAGCTCATCAGTTGCCCCTCATGCAGGGGACCCATAGGTTCAGAGGGGACGGTTGGACCTGCCCTGCAGCCAGGGTGTAGGTGAGGCCTAGGCTTAGCTGGGCGGTCTTGAGGTTTGCTGGATTTCCAAGGACTGTGAACATCTTTGGAGGTTGGAGACTGTGGCAGGGGTTCAGCACCGCCGCCTACAGTTCCTCTAGGGACTGGCTGATGTTTTCTCCTTTGGGAGAACTCCCTCTTCCCCAACCCCACCCCAGGGCCCTTCAAGGGAGGGACAGGGGTTGCCCTTCTGTTCCCTGGGGTGGAGTATAAGACCACATTTCCGAGCTTAGGGACTGGGGTTTGCGGTGCCTCTGGGGACTTGCCGACTTCCTGAACGGGACTTGGAGGCTCATTTTAGTAAGAAGCCTTGTATGAATACCGACTTCTGTTGAAGCTAGCTCCTGTAGGGTGGCCCTGTCCCCCATCTCTAAGTGATTCTTTAATGTTGTATCTTTTGTTTGTTTGTTTAATGCATTGTCTTGCTCTGTAGCCGGGCTGGCCTGGATCTCAGTGTATAGCTCAGACTGGACTTGAACTAGAAGCAATCCTCTTGCCTCAGCCTATTGAGCACTGGGGTCCAGGCCTGCTGCACTGTACTGTATGCTTGACTTCTGAGTACCTCTGCTGAGGTGACCTTGCTCTTCTTTCGAGAGCTACCTGGGTGGGTGTGAGCACTGCCCCATTTCACAGGTCAGATTGTAGGTATCCGGACAGCATAGCTCGATTACACCTCAGATGCCCCTGCCCTCACTGTCCCTAGTTGCTGTCCCTCCCACCTTGACGCAGCGAAACCTCCTGGGCTGGCCCTTGGCCCCTGACCCCTGGCCCCACGCCCTACATGCTGAGCTCATACTTGGCAGACTGCATTCACACCTGAGGCACCCACACTACTTCACACGCCCGCCGGGTACCTGGCACCCTTTGCACCCACGTTAACCATTAATGTAGCCAAGGTGGTAGCCACAGCAGAGTCTGGTCCCCAGTGCCCTGAAGCAGCTGTTTGCCCTGGATGCCTGGTTCTCTTGGCTCCTGAGTGTCAGGGCCCTCAGGAGAGCAGTGAAGAATGTTCCCCTACCCACACTCTCTCAGTCACTCTGCATGGGCCAGGCATTTTCCCCACCATTGACTGCCCAAGAAGCTGCCACCTCTATAGGTGTTGTAGGCCAGCCGGGGTGGGTTCATCACTATTACAGCCTCAGTTTCCCCAGGGTATGGTAGGATGTGAGGACGCAGATTTGGCGCTGGTTGTATGCAAAGCTGAGAGGATGGCATGTGTTTGAGGCGGTACTGAGGTCGGGACAAGCCGCCAATCACGCTCTCCGGGTCACCTCAGGAGAGGGCTTACTGTCCCTGAGTTTTCTTTTCTATCCATGGAGGTGACAATCCTGCCTCCTCACTGGCTGGCCAGGAGGGTTAAATGAGAGCCAGTGTCTGAGCTCCGAGGGAGGTGACCCGGAGCATTCCCTAGTGCGACCTCATGCTGGACTAGAACAGGGTATGTGGCCCAGGCTGCCTCCTGATGCAGTACCTGACGGGCCGGGGTGCGCCGAGTGACTGCCGTATGAGCGTGGTATGGGAGTGTGCCCTGCATTC
This sequence comes from Alexandromys fortis, assembly GCF_014885135.2. Classification (NCBI taxonomy): domain Eukaryota; kingdom Metazoa; phylum Chordata; class Mammalia; order Rodentia; family Cricetidae; genus Alexandromys; species Alexandromys fortis. The sequence continues at coordinate 4,006,021 of NW_026068021.1, forward strand.
CTGTGTTGGGAGCTGTTGCACCTTGCACATCTGTGTGTGTTTGTGGGGGGTGGCAGGACACACACATGACAGAGTATTGTCCTGAGAATGGCAAGTTGTCATGGTTAGCCTCTGGCCGGGACCAGGGCAGGATTTGCTGGGGATTCTAGAGTCCAGTATGAACTTCTGGTACCTGCTGTGTTGCTGTGTGTCCCGTGACCCTGAGTTGAGAGGGAAATGGCTCTCTGAGTGAGGCCCCTCCCTCAGCAAGCTTTGTAGCCACGCTGTTGTCCCTAGCTGAGGTTCCGTTTTCTTCACTAACACAGATGCCAGAGAAGTATTGTTCTCGGCCATCCTGTGTCCAGTTCACCCTTTCTTTGCTGATGCCCTTCAGATCTTTTGGGTACTTAGGAGTCTCATGTAGTCCAGTCTGGTATCAGCCGTCTATGTTGTCAAAGATGACCTTAAGTTCCTGATCCTCCTGATCCTCCTGATCCATCCTGAGTCCTGGGATTACAGGCTTGTGCCACCACGTTCATTCGGTTTATATGGTGCTGGGGGTGGAGATCGGTGTTTTGTGGATGCCAGGCAAGCACCTGCTAACTGAACCGCATCCCTTGCTGCATAGCCCAGGCTGGCCCTGAGCTTCTGAGCTCCAGAGTGCTGGGATGGCAGCTGTAGGCCTGCCTGGCATCATCGGGGTTTATTTTGAATGGAAACAGGCCTGAGTAAAGGGAAGATGCCCTGGGGAGGTTCGAAATCTGAGTCCCAGTTTGGGGTGAGCCAGGCAGGTCCCTCTCGGGCACATGGTGTTGACACTGGCTTTGTTCCCTTGGCAGGTGGCCAAAGTGGAGTATGTCAGGAAGAAGCCAAAATTGAAAGAGGTCCAGGTGAGGTTAGAGGAACACCTGGAGTGTGCGTGCGCGACCTCCAACCTGAACCCAGACCATCGGGAGGAGGAGACAGGTGAGTGGCCGCCGCTGTTAATTTGCTGCGGGTGGGTCAATCACAGAGTGATGGGAAAATTGCTTCCACTGAGTGAGGCGGCAGGCCTGGACTTCCCAGCTGTCCGGACTGGCTTGCAGGGCACCACATCCAGGTGGGATCATAGACACTGGTTTCAGACTGTGCCCTGCTGCCCAGGGTCTTGACCTTCATATCCTGCCCAGCATACCTGTCCCTTTCCAGCGTTCAGCCAGTCCAGGTGCAGAGAAAGACCCGGAAGTGTCTCTGCACCAGGGTGGATTGGGCTTTCTTTCTGCAAGATAAACACCCTCTAGTATTTATTGCTGTGGCTTCCCACCCCAGGCCCTCAGGAGGCCACTCACCTTCCCTGCCCTTTCCTTGACAGGAAGGCGTAGGGAATCAGGTAAAAAGCGGAAAAGAAAAAGGTTAAAACCCACCTAAGGCGGCCGACCAGGTAGGCCCTGCCCGCCGGGTGCGCTGGGGGACTCCCTTGCAGGGCTGGGACACAATCACAGGAGTGAATCAGCTTCCATGGGCCCTGATTGGCTCAAGGCTCTGTGTGCTTCTGGGGCTGCTGGGCCGGGTCTCTTCTCAGCTACAGCTTTGCCCTTCTCTTGGTCATCGATCAGGCACCCGAGTGCCCTGTGGCGGAAAGGGTGGGGGGCTCTGGTTCTGCTGAGCTACCTGGGGAGAAGCTGCTCACTGCACTGAAAGATGAAAGGAGAGAGGCTTTTCCAGGCGACAGGTGAGGCTTGTTAGAGGCTGTGTGGCTCTGAAGCACTTAAAGTGGACCTGGTAGTTGGCCTTGTGACCGGTAGCAGCATGGGAAAAGGCGGTAGACGTCCATCTGCATGAGACCAGGAGGGGAATTCAGAACAGGTGTCACTGGTGGGCCTTTCTGTTTGGTCCTGTAGATTCTGTCTTCAAAAAGACTGTCAGGACCTATGGTGGTTGCCAACACTCTCGTATTCCAAGCTGGAAGAGTCAGGTTAGGTAACAAGGGCTGTAGAGCCTCTTAGGAATGCTTGTTCCAAACCCACCCTGTGACGGCAGTTTTTCCCCGGAAGTGTAGGGAATGTAGGTGAGGCATGTCGTTTCCCAGGCCTGTCCTGAGTGTCAGCTTGTCTGGCCCAGAGTACTGGAGCCTGTCTGGCTGAGCCCTTCCTCCTGGCACATGGGACTTAGGGGCATCCAAGACAAACAGTTATTCTGGGCAAGAGAGTCCTCAGAGATAGGGTGTCTGAGAGCCCTGGCTCCCACAGGAGTGTGGCTGGGGATGCCTGCTTTGGGCATGTGTCTCCTCGAGCAAGTCCTTGGGCTTGTTCCCTGTGGCTCTGATGGGCCTACTGCTGACAGAGACCCTCTCCGAGTGAGAGCAGGTGTGCCCATAACTGCCTGTGTCCTGCTGGCAACCCGTCTCCAGGTTGTGAGTGGAGGCTCTGGTGGCTCCTTTTGGATCTGGAGAGTCTACCCTCGTAATAGCTAGTGTTTGTTCACCAGGACCATAAAACAGCCGTGTGTGCACGCATGCACACACACACACACACCATAGGTCTGCCTCATCACAGAGACCCACACACAGTGTGGCTGGTGGTATCTGTTTTCTCAGTTACTTCATGGCCCAAAATGTCTGCTAGACCTTCAGCGAGCATGAGCCTTAGGCTGGAAGAAAGAAAGAGGGGAAAGGGCAAAAATAAACTTTCAATGCCTCAGTTTCTCCATCTGTGCAATGGGAGCATGGGTTCTGCTGTGAAATGCAGCCAGTCTAGTCCTAATTCTTGACTGTGGAAAATTCGATTTTTTTTTTTTTAAAAATTACATATCAAGTTTATGCCTTACGAAGTAAGTTGTGTGGAGCCAAGTGGCCCTGGTGTTTTCTGTCTTTGGTCATAGCCTCCACTCTTTCTCTCTTCCCGCAGATGTGAGGTGAGATGAGCCGGCCGCCCTCTCCCGGGACACGGATGTACGTGGCGTGTGACATTCCTGAACATACTATGTACGGTGCTTCATTGCCAATGTGCGTGCGGTCTTTGTTCTCCTCCGTGAAAAACTGTGTCTGAGGACAAAGAGACAGTGTCCGTTTGTTCAGTGTGACATCAAAGCAAGTACTGTAGCACTCGGAGAGGCAGCGAGAAAGCTTCCTTGTCACAGAGAGCGAAAACAAAACCACAAAAAAAAATAAAAAAAAAAAATTAAAAAAAAACCACCAAAAAAAAAAAAAAACCAACCCAACAACAACAACAAACCCACCACAAGAAACAAAAAGACTGAGGTGGGCAACAGAAGGGCCGTCCTGCAGGATTGACCCTTGAGGGGTAGCCGATGTTGGCCACTGCCCTGAATTCTGCCCGTGGGCACAGGTGCTTTTCGCTGAGGACGCCCGGAGCCTGCCTGGGATGCTGCCCGCTGGTTCCACTAGGCAAGGAAGCTGAACAGCTGGGAGATGCCCACGGGCCTGGAAGCCGCCACCTCGCTTGAGTCTGCCTAGGACTTTCCAGACGGCCTTACGTGGAATTTCTTTTTCCTTTCCTTTGCTTTCTTTCTCTCTCTCTCTTTTTTTTTTACACCATAAAGTGATTAAGCTTTTTCTTTTTAATTCTCTGCCTAGCTTTTTCTTTCTTTGTTTCTTTCTTTTTCTTTTCTTTTTCTTTTTAAACCTCTTGGATGACATTTTCGTCGGTAACACGCACGAGGCTGCTGTAAGTTGGGACAGCGAGACGGTTATTTTTTCCTAGCCAAACTAATGAGGTGTATTAAAATAAACATGGTATACCTACCTATATACATCATTTCTGATGCGCCTTTGGCTTCCTGTGTTCCTCGGCCCTTTTAGCGTTAACTTCTAGCTTAAGTCATATGAGAGAACAACGTGGGAGTCATTCAGTGGCCGCCCCTTCCCCCAGCCCCCTGTGTGGCTACCCCCATTGCTAAACGCTTTCCATGGCCGTGCAAAGATGTGACTGAGATTAATTTTGGATAAGCTGTTTGGGCTTCACTGTTAAACAGAATTGTGTGTTTGTGGTCTCCTTGTTTTGTTTTGTTTTTGTAAAGGTGAACTTTGTATTTTTAATATTATCAGTTTATATACCTGAGAGCCTGCTATATATATATTTTTATTTTGAACTAAAAGGAGAAAAAAAAAATCAACAAACTTCATGCACACCAGAGGCATTCTGTGGTCCTGTTTTTCTAGTTGCTGCTTTCTAGAGTCTCTCCATCTCCCACCCTGGCCGGGCACATGGTTGATTTGGGAGTGTGAAAGCTTGGGGGTTAGAGAGAATCAGGGCCGGAGAAGTGACAGGCTAGCTGCCCTGGGCTCCTGAACGGAATGGGAACAGACCAGAGGGGACTGTCCTGCCTGCGAGTTTGAGGACAACACCCTCTACGGAGCCGGATGCCAGTGTTAGCCAGCAATGTGCTGAAGTGGCTACCAGGTGGTGGATGGGTCAACGTGGGTCTGAAACTTAAAACTCGGTGGCCATCAGAGGTCCCTGTTCCCCGTAGGCTGTTGTGCGTCCTCACGAGACACATCTAGAAGGAGTGTAGCAGTTCACCCTTGCTGTGTCTTAGTTGGAAACTGTCCAGGTGAACAGCATGGCTCAGGCTAGAGGGTTGTACCACACGCCAGGCCTTCCGCCCCCCAGGCTGCTCTATGCAAAGCCACTTGGTTCAGTGTTAATGGCCCTTAAATCAGGGGAGCCAGAGGCCTGGTGCTCATGGGAAATTCCCCAGGCTGGGAGCCCTCTGGGCCTGTTTCACGGTGTACTCAGTCCTACTGGGATCCAACCCCTCCCCCCTGCCACCCTACCACCACCCTGTAAGTGAGCTGCCTTGGTGGGTGAACGGCCTGCTGGGTGCTCCACCGACTTCGCTGCTGAGGGAGCAGTTCTGCCGCCTCTTGCCTTTCCCCGAGCCTCACCCATAGAGGGAACCAACCAGCGCTCCTAGGAGTCCCTTGGCTTTCAGTTTTCCTGCTCTTAACTTGTTTCAGCTGGTAGCCTTGATAGTTCTGTGACCTTCATAACTGACTTTGATGGTTCTTCCTGTGACCTTAGCCTGCTTCCTACGAACCCAGGACTAAGCTTTCCTCCTTAGCTTGGTGTTTCTCCAGTGACCTTAAGAGTACATGACCTTGAGGTCTCTTATGACCCTGAGGGGTTCTCCAGGACTGTAGCCTTGAGCTTTGTGTAGTGATCCTGGGATTTCTTGAGAATTCTTTTGCACCTCGAGCCTTCCTCCTGATCCCAGCCTTCAAGCTTCCTCTTGCAGCCTTGAGGTTTCTTCCAGCTCAGTGACCTTGAACGTTCCTTCCTCCGCCTGTGACCTTGGCATTTTCTCCTGTGACCTTTCCCCCTGTGCTGTGTGGTCTAATTTCTTACTGAGTTGTGACCTTGATTTCTACCTTGCTGTTTTCTACGAGCTTCTGGCCTTGAATTTTGGGTCATGACCTTTTGGGTTTCCTCCCACGAGCCCTGTGACCTCTCTCTGCCCCTACTGTGTATCTTAAAGCAGAGCTGTGGATGGACCTGATGCTTCGGATGGGTTCTGGTGTCCTCGGTGTCTTTGGGGCTGTGTCGCATCTGTCCCCATCCTCTAGCTCAGAGCTCTTCCATGGAGACAGGCTTCTACACTTGCCTGGAGGCGCCACTTTCCTTGTTCCCGAAGCTGGGTTTGTGCTAGCTGTTCTTCCCTTGCTGGAGTTCTCTGTCTTGGCCTCTTCCCTGGTCCCCTGGTCTGTGGGTTGGCTGGCCTGTGCTGACACAGAAAGCTGCCTTCAGCTGACCAGATCCAGCTCTTAGAGAAACAGGGGCAGCTGGACCACTTGATGAGCTCTCTAGAGGGGTCCCATAGTCAAGACCTGGTATGGGTGCCAAGGATGCCCGGCCACCCTTGACCTTAACTTCAGGTTTCCCTGGGAATTCTGGCCCTGGTTGAGATTCTCTCTGATTTAAGGATGGGGGTTACTCCCTTAACATATGCTGAACCCTTTAGGAGAGACGCACATGGACGTCACGGGGACACAATTTTAGGGGCAGCAGAGGGAACTGGGTTGAGGCTGGCTTGTCAGGAACCAAACGAAGCTGTGACGCACCCCATGCCAAGTTGTGACTCTGTCTGGACCTAGGCTCCTGGGCTCTTTACTGAAGCTACATGGTCCAAAGAGACTCATCGCTGAATCCTTCGAGGAGCCACAGCCCCCAGAAGAGCACACTGTACAACAAAAGAAGAGCGGAAGCTTGGCTTTAACTCTAGCCTGGAGGCCAACAGAATCCAGTGGGAGACATTTAGGGCTGCTCCTTAGAATCCTGCACAATTGAGGGGCTGTCGTGCAGTGTCCCTGGAGTTGCCCCAAAGGTTACTTTCTTCACCCAGGAAGGTTGCTGTCCCTTAGGACACCAGGGTCCAGTGAGGCCAGGTCAGATGGTGGAAGGATATTCACCCCTGTGAGGTGGGACAGCGAGGGTTGAGGGGCTCAGGATGCTGGAGATGGGATTTGAGCATGGTTGCTTTGGGTGCATGGCGCCCCAAGTTCTGGGGACTCTGGGCTGCAGCCAGCTTTAGCGGTGTGCGGTCTGAGTTGCGGGTGTGCCTCCCATTAGGTTTCTATTGCTGTGACACAACCACCGTGGCCAGAAGTGACCTGGGGAGGGAAGGATTGCTTTCGGTTTACACTTGTGGCCCGACAGCCGGACAAGTCAGGGCAGGATCTGATGCAGAGGCCGTGGAGAAATGCTGCTTACAGGCCCAGGGATAGCATCAACTCCATGGGATGGGCTTCCTCACAACAGTTATCAATCAAGATGATGTACCACAGGTCTATCTGGTGGGGGCATTTTCTAAACAGGTTTCCTCTTCTAAAACGACTAGCCAAAAATTCGCCAACACAAGGCAAGATGGTCTATAGTGGCACTTAGGACTTGGCGTAAACCTAGAAGCAGAGTCCCAGGTGCAGTGCCTGGTGCTGGGTGCTCCATTATAAGGCAGCCAGAATCTTCCCTTCCACAGGATGCTCCCCTCCCCCGCCTCCCAGAGAGCTCTATGAAGTGGGTCTCCATAGTAGGTTTCAGCGTCCAAGCTGTGTGTCTAACTAGCAGCCCATGTTGTGATATTTTCTTTTTGGCTTCAATAGTGAAGTTTAAAATAGTTTCATTCTTTTAAAAAGAATGTGGACTTGGATCAAAATCCAGGTAGTGTAGGATGTAGGCAAGCTTCAGGAGGTTGTAGGCGTGGCCAGCCTCTCGGGCCTGCCGTGTGCATGGCTGACCATGACCTGGGGCTAGAGTCAGGGCTTTTCCTACAACAGGCCAGCATCCTAGGAAGTGAGCAGAAGGTGGTCCCTTCAAATACCAGTGTGGAGCTGTGGAGCTGAAAGGAGCCCACATGGGACCCGGGTGCACCAAGAGTTAAGTCCCCATCAGGAGCATCCCCCAAGACTGAAATCAGAAATGATGGTGTCTTCAAGATGGCTGCCAAGCCCTCGTGAGCCTGTGGGAAGATCCTTGAGAGGAAATACAGGTGATGGCCACACCAGGTGTACCGTTATACCCTCCTCCCCTGGCTGTTCAAGACCCACATGGACCCATTCTAGGCTCCTGTGCCTGGCACCATGGCCACTCTGGGTTCAGGGTAGCTTTGTGGGCTGTAGAGTCCTGGAGGAAATGTAGCCATGCTGGGAGTTGACCGGGGAAGGGGGAGATGCTATCAGGTAGAGTAAGAAAGAGCTACTACATTGTCCTCTGCTGTCCTGGGCTAGGGCTGCCTCTGTGTTCCCCACCCCCAGCCTCCCTTTGGCCTCTTGGTACCCCGCGGCCCTGGACCCCTCAATCAGACATCCCCATGCATTCCCAACCCACCTGGCTCCAGGCTACCTGCTTTCACGCCTTTCTCTGTGGACACCCATGATGCTTTGAAGATGGGTTACACCTAAAGACAGTTAGCCTCTGGGGGTGGGGCTGGGGGTGACTGTGTCTCTAGATAGGAGTGCACACCTAGGTACCTGCCTGTTTCCCTAATCTTTCCCAGTTTCCACAAAAGGCAAAGAGGAAGTAGGTCACCTGCAGGCCCCTGCTTCCTACCTATCTATCTAGAAGTCTCTAGATAGTTTCTGCTAGCCCAGAGAGGCAGCTGGACATATCACCCCAGTGCTGGTATCTGCTCCTCACCTACTGAGTCCCGGGGCCCTCTGTGAACACCCCAGCTGCCACTTAGGGCTGCTCTAAGGGTGTTGGGAAAGGTCATGGGGAAGAATCCCAAGGGCCCCTGTTCAGAGACAGGAGGCTCCTTACTGGGCTCCTGGGGTGCATTGGCCTGGGAACCCCCAAAGCAGAGGAGGAAGGATGGGTAAGCAGCTCTCCCTGGGGGAAGATCCCAGCAAGGGGAAAGAGGGTCAGCCTGGGGAAACTGAGTCAGCTTCTGAGAAGCCTCCGAACTGTCCACTCAAGGGCAAAGGTTGCATTTATGTATCATTTAGCATGCAGGCTTTGGTGAATTCAACCCTGTGGTGTCCCCAAGTTGCCAGTCCCAGCTGAGGCTGCAGAGGCAGGAAGCTGGGGAAGCCCAGTGGGTATCTCTGTGACCTCCTGGCTGTGGTAGGGCTGAGTAGGGAAAGTACCCTGGGGCCCAGGAGCTATCCAGAAGATGACTAACATCTCCTCGAGTGTTTGTACACTATGCTAGGCCCTGCACGAGCCTTCACGTCACACTGCTCACCTGGCTGCCCCTTTCTTGAGGACTCTAGCCCGCCTGTCCATCCTCTGCAGAGCAACCAGATCTCAGGCCATGCCCTAATGGCCACACCCACCCTCTCCACATCCCCGCCCACCTCAGCCCCACTGAGGACATTGATGGTTCTTGGCACAGCCGGGCCAGGAGCCCCGCCAGTTCCATGTTTGCCTCAGCTCTCATCAACCCTACCATGCGGATTCTCAGGGGCGGGATTAGAGTCAAATCAGAAAGCAGGAATGGGAGCTGATAACTGGCTCAGGCCAGGCAGACAGGGTCCTGATTCCAGCCAGAACCTTTCCAAGGCCTGTCCACATCACGGAATGACTGGAACATGGCCTGTCCCCGTGCCTTTGGGGCTGGAACAGGGACCAGTTACCTCCAGTTTGAAGATCTGAACTTGATTCAGGGAAACAGGCACTTGGGAGCCTCTAGCATGATCAGTGTACCACTGAGGACTGGGCAGGAGAGCTCTGTGTCACCTTGACCTAGCTTACTGTGACCTCAGGTGATATCACTGCCACCCGACCACGAATAAACTCTCTTTTTTGACCTGAGGACACCCTATTGTGACTTTCAGTAACCCAACTGTGACCTTAGGTGACGTTGTAACTTTGGATGGTTTCATTGTGACCGTTGGTGATGTAACTTTGGGTAGTTCCTTTTTTTTTTTTTTTGTTTGATCCTGGCCACCTCTCTGTGACCTGGAGTGACATCACTGGGAGCTTGTAAGAACTCACCTTCACCCTTGGGTGACCATGCTGTGTCCTGGGTTGGTTGGTCTGCTGGGGTTAATATTGGATTTGGTCCAGAAAGGACGCTGGGCAGGTTGATGGGTCCCCACCATGAGGGATCATAGGGAGGCTGGAGAGCACCTTGCTCCGACTCCTGTGCACCTTACATTTCTCCTAGGACAGACTTGGGATAGTCAACCTTCAGATAGAGGCTTCTGGAAGTTCCTTCACACAGGATCCCTTAGAGTCTCCCCGCCCCCCTGTTGTGTACTAGCACTGGGGCTTTTGGGGGGAAGGGCTGGGATTCCCCCAGCATCTCTAAATAGATTCTGGCCCTAAGAGCCAAGTGTACCCAGAGCCAGGTTCTTATTCCCTGGGCGTGGCCTTTAGCATTCTTTACAACTCTGATTGGCCCTGGATGGGAGCCAGGGCCAGCTTGGCCTGGGAGGTGGCCATAATATGCAAGAAGCCTGCCACCTGCCCCCCACCCCCGGTTGCCTGAGTCTGCCCTCTCCCCGCAGGCACTCAGACGAAGAAAATCATAAGAGTTCTACAGAATAAAACAGCCACTGTTTCCAGTCAGGCCTTTGAGTCGCCAAAAAATGTGGAGTATTCATGATTTGGCCCCTAGCCTGCAACGCTCCTTGGAGGGATGACCAGAGAGCTGCCCTGCCACGCATCGGGCATCCGTCTCCGCAGTGTTGGTGGCTCAAGGCCCCTGCCTCTAACGGGGTAACAGGAATGTCCCCACGCCCCCTCTGGCTCCTGAGCCAGGGCAGGTGCTCAAAGTCCCTGTTTTAGGACTGCGCTACCCAGAAGGCTGTATTAGGGTGTATAAAGAGGGCACAGGCACAAACCTTCTTCACTTAATGCCAACCTCCTCCGGGGCAGTCCCAGGCAGGGCAGCCACTCTGCCATTCCTTCAAGCCCCTTGTGCCGTGCCAGTTTGGAGTGGGCTGTGACAACTTTTTGCTGGCAACGGTCAGCTGGCACGCTGGCTTGTTTGAAGTTTCCTCTGTAGCCTCTGGTTCTGAGGCTTATTGTTTTAGCCTAGCCCTTCAGGTCCCCTGACACTGTGGGTGCCTGGAGATGGGCAAGCCGCCCACACACAGCTGGCTACATCCAGCCAGGGGTTTGAAGTCGTGCTTGGTTCCCAGAGCCTGGAACTTTCTCCAGAAAAACACAGCCTCTGCAGACTTGCTGGGATTTGAGCTCAGGCAGGGCCATCTGGGGAAGAAAGCACTATTACTTAGACACATTGTGACCGCCATATGACCCAGGAGCCACTTTCACCTTTTGTTAAGTCAGGCCCAGAAGAGCTCCCAGGTTTTCTGGACCTCCACAGCCCAGTCCGGGGGCTGCTCAGAGGCTACTACTCCTTCCAGCGGTAGCAGAAACCATTCAGACAGTAGTACTGCCTCACAATGCCCAGGACTAAAGGATGGAGAAGCCATACACTGGACTCGGCAAAGAGCTTAGGCTCATGGTGCTGAGTCTCAAGAGGTTCATCTGCCATTCACATCTTCTCAGCGATCTGCTTACTCCCCAACCATTCACCCACCCGTCCTTCCACCTGTCCGTCCTTATACCATCTACCCATCCATCTACCTACCTACTTATTCGTTTTCTATACCTGACCTCCATCAGCTAGCCATAAGTCTACTCACTCGCCCATCTTTCTTCTGTCCATCCATCTACTACCCACCTTCTCATCTATTATCCATCCACCCACCCTTCAGTCCACCACCCGTCTGCTCGTCTATCCATCATTTACCCAACCGTCCTTTACCAATCTGCTCTCTGCTCACCTACCACTCATCTAACTGCCTACTCATCCGCCTCTCTTGCTGTTCACCCGTTTACCAACCTCTCCATCCAATCAACGCATCATCTACCCTCCAACCTCCCAACCATTCACCCACACACCCTCCGCTCTACCAGCCACCCACTCACCACCCATTTGTACTTATCCATGCACCCACCCACCATCTTACCTTAGTGCTTTTTAATGCCATTCCATTATGGCCGAAGAACATAATTGCATGAGTTTGATTCTTTTAAACATACTGAGACTTGTTTTATGGCTTAGCATATTGGCCATGGTGGAGAAAAATTCCACGAGCTCTTGAGAAAAGATGTATATTCTTTTGTTGAGGTTCTACTGGAACACACAGATATACGCATGCACACACGCATGCACGGACATGGACACAGAAGAATGCTTCTGCTACAGACCTGATCAGGAATCTCAGAATCACAGACAGACACCTACTTGTGATCCTATGTCCTGTCGTCCTGCAGTTGAGTGCCGTGGGCACAGCTGTGTGCATCTACACTTTATCTGCACTCATGAGAAAGAAGCTTCTAGGCTTTTTTTTTTTAAATATTCCTCAAAGCCAGGTTCCTGGGCTAAGGGCTCTGCTACCCCCCTCATGGCAATCCCCAGACCGGTTGCCCCAGGCTGGTTGGACTGTGTGGTACATGGTTCCAGTCCCTTTTCATTGTGGCAAAATGGGTTCTGACATGCCTGAGCCTGCCATCTTAGTCCCATAGGCTGGGAACAGTTCGTGCTTCCTTCCACAGCTGTGCCGTGAGCTCGGAAACTCTGTACACAGGCAGCCTTGGGGGAGTGTGGAGACGGTGTCTTGCCTGCCTTGGGTTGTATCTCCTCCATACCAAGGGGTTTGAGCAGTGAAATGCCACTGGGACAGAAGAGATGGCTCAGTTAGTGAAGTGTTTGCTGTATTAGGACCTGAGTTTGAATGAATCCCTAGCATCCACATAAAAAAAAAAAAAAAGGTACGGGACATGCACCTGCAACCTCAGAACTGGGGAAATGCAGACAGGAAGTTCCCAGGGGTCTGGTTGGCAGCCAGCCTAGCCAAATTGATGGGCTCCAAGTTAAATGAGAGATCCTTCCTCAGAAAAACATTAAGGTAGTGAATGATAGAGGAAGATTTCTGATGTCAACTCTGGCATCCACATGTACACATACATGAGCATGCGTCCATTAGCACGCACACGGGCACACAGTGTCACACTAATAGGTAGCTGGAACTCTTGTCAAAGGCCTTGGCTGACTCCAGGTCCTGGGGTGACCAGGCCTGTGTGGTCATCTTTAAAGGTGAAGGGGTCTCCCCATTTCATGCCTTTGGGAACCTCCTGGCTGCAGGGGCGGGGCTTCTGGTGCAGAAGAAGTAAACAGATTAAGATCTTTAGTAGGTCTATAGTCCCAAGGGACCTCTACCCTGAGCTCCAAGTTTCATTCTCTTTCTTCTTTAGTCTCCCTGATTCCCACATCCACTGCTTTGGAGTAAAAAAGGGGTGGGGGACCAGGAGCCACTTAGGGAAACGGGGGTACCTGGCAACTGCTCAGGACCCCAGGGCCTCTTTGTGAAGGGATGGCACGGAGCCCTGCCTGCAGCCAGTGAGGAGGCTGTTTACCTAATACGGGGTGGAGGGTGGGAGTGGGGGTGGGGGCAGGGAGGTTGGCAAACAGCCCTGGGCTGTTAGCCACCTTACAGCAGCCTGGGTGGCGTCCAGGGGCCCCTCAGACACGCATACCTTCCTCCCAGGATGCAGCCCCCCTCCCACCTTTTTAAACACTGCCTGGCGGTGACCCCCAAAGAGAAGGAAATCCCTAAAGCCAGCTTCCAAGGCCTGGTGGGAAACTAGCCTGGTGGAGGTTGGGGGTGGGGGGATGGGGATAGGGGACCTCAGGCCTCAGAAGTGACCAGCATGCCAGTTCGAGGGTCCCTTGCCCTGTGCCAAGCTCATTCCTGAGCTATCTTTGCCACTGGAGAGCTGCCAGAGGAATGCACTCAGAATCCTACAGGGAGGGCTCCTGTCCAGACAGGGTCCAGGGCCAGAGATAGGCAGGGACTTGTCTGAAGACACCCAGCACAACTGCAGGAGATTCCAGAGGACAGTCGGACGCCCCAGGAGCTAACTCCTTTTGGGGACCCCTTAGATCTCACCTGACAACACAACCTAGGTTTAGGTGGAGGAGGGGAAGGAGCGGGCAGGTAACTCTGGGAGCACAGAGGGACTTTTCTCTACCACTTGTACACAGCCTAAAGGACACCCTCAGGGAAGAGTCTGCCCTGCTCATCCTCTGGGGCGCCTTGGAATTCTGGCATTTCCCCCCTCAAAAATCTGGCCTAGTTATGCTTGAGAGCTCCTGACCCCAGAACACTTTTATTTATGACAGAAAATCCGTCTCCATGGCAACACCTTAGGAAGCTGCAGCCTCAGATCATAACTTCCCGAGCAGGAAAGACAATCAGGATTCTCCCCCCACCACACACACACAACCCCCCAAGAGTCGAGAGCAAATTCTGCCTCTCTCTGCAGTATGGGAGGAGGCCCCGAGCACGAGGGGTGGGGGCAAAGGAAAAAGACAAAGTCGGCCAACACTTAGTCCTTCATCCTGATCGGCATAGCTGCTACAGAGGCCCCCTTCCAGAAGGCCCAGGTGGCTCACCAGCCTCAGCCGCCCTGTACAGCTGCCCTCCTCCTGCTCTCTGCCAAAGTCATATCGGTGCTTTCCTTGCGTGTCTGGGAAATGGGTATGAGACATGGAGGGGAGCATGTGCTCTCTTGACATCCCGTGGGAAACTTACGCAGCAAACTTCATTGAGCAGCTCCCAACAGCATTGCAGGAGGAAGTCTGCCCAGCTCCAGCCAAGAGACACTCCTATTGCCAGGCTGGGAAGGGTATCCTGCATCTCAGCTGGGCATCAGAGTGGAGAAATGCCTCTGGTCCCATGAGCCTCACATCCAACTCTCCATTCAATAGACCCACCCACCCACTTCCACCTACCTACCAAGCATCCAAACACTGCATCCGTCCGTCCATCCGTCCGTCCACCTATCCACTCACCCACTTCCACCTACCCTCCAAGCATCCAAACACCCCTTCCATCTGTCCATCCATCCATCCATCCATCCATCCATCCATCCATCCACACACTTGCCTATCCACATACCCATCTACCTGCCTACCTATCTACAGATCCACTAACTTATCCACCTACTCATTTGCCTTTCCACCCACCCACTCATCCATCCACCTACTTGCCCATCCTTCATTCATCCTTCCATGCATCCACTCATCTGTCTGTCTATTATTCACCTATCCTCCTTTCCCACTCACAATCTACTAATTTATCTACTTGTCCATCCATCCATCCACCCATCCATCCATCCATCCATCCACCCATCCATCCATCCATCCATCCATCCATCCATCCATCCATCCATCCACCTTCCCTTCCAATCCATTCACCCATCCATCATTCATCTACTTACCCACCTATGTACCCATCTATTCATCCACCTACCATAAATCACTGAACACTTCCCAGGGGTTGGTCTCTATGCTAGGTACTATTGGGGTCCTTGCTTTCTGATGCTAACCACCAAGCAGAAAACGGGCGCACTTACATGTACACTTTAGTACAGACCAAGGCAAAAGGCTTCCACACACAGCTTGTCTTTCTTGGGCCATCTGCTAATGCTCTCTGAATTCTCACAACCCCTCTGTGGGATAGGTGTTGTGTGTGACTACCTTGACTTCTCTACATATAGGACAGCCAAGGCAGTGACTGAGCCATCCCACTAACCTGAGATATATTTTCCAAGGGACACTGTCATGATCTAACCATGTCTCTAACCATGACTAGTCTCCTAAGAGCCAGTTCAGCTCTGGAATCATGAATGGATGAATACACTGATGAAGTCAGTGCCTTTGTGATGCAATCACCTCTCTATAGCACCCCCATCTAGGGTCAAGCCTTCAGTACACGAGCCTGCAGGGACATTCTATACATTAGCCATAAGCAACCATGATACACAACCGCTGCTAAAATGGCTAAGATAAATGATACTAACACCACCGAGTCCTTCTGTATAAAAGAACCTGGAGAGCCTCATTCTTCTACCAATGACAATGCTGGCATCACCAGCATGGGTAGCAGAGACTTCTACTAATGTGACTTACTGGATCCAATGAATGGAAAGAAAGCCACCAGAACCTTCCTTCCCCTTTCTTCCTGCAACTTTCATTTATTTATTTATTTTTTTGACAGGGTCATATATTGCTCAGGTTGACCTCAGGTTCACTGTGTAGCTGAACTTCTCCTGCTTCAGCCTCCTCATGCAAGGATTTCTGGCCTGGACCACCAAGCCTTTTATATGTGGTTTTGGAGACGGAAGTCAGGGCTTCTCTCTAGGTTCCCTCTGGGTAGGTAACCTCTCTACCGACTTAGCTACATGCCCAGCTCCTCACCAGAACCTTTTGATCCTTATCCCGACTTGATGCCATGCCTTTGTCTGTCAGTCATTTTACACAAAAGACCGGATGAGGACTTGCGTAGACCACATGGTGGCTGGCCGTGAGGACCTATGGGATTCAGACTCCATTCTCTACTGTGCCAAGTCTGCTTGGCCTCGGCCTCCCTCCCCAGGGTGAGAGGCACTGTGGCTTCATCTCCAGCAGCCTCCAGCATCTGTCCCCAGATCAGTGCATGTGGCTGAGTAGGCTCAAGGGGGGCTTGCAGTGTGTGCCCACACAGTCTTTGTCCCCAGTCTCTTGGCCCTCAGGCAATGCAGATACATTTCAGGAAAATCCAATTTATATTTGCACGCATTTGGGAGAATAGACTCCAAAGCTATGAATATTTCATCTTGCCTCTCGTTCTCTTCCTCAGATGTTTTTGGGGTCAGGAAAAAAGGCTGAATTCATTTTGTGTTTTAGTGGGACAAACATATTAGGTACACAGCTGTGCTTCCATTCCGTGAGCACCCCACCATCTTAGATGCCCAGTGTGGAGGGAACGGGGAGAAGAGCTGCTTATCTCCTTAGGGACCAGGAAGCAAAGACACAACATTCACCTCTCTCCAACCAGGTCTCTTAGCTGCCCATCACTCTGAACTTTTTGGTGGCTGAATCAATTGATGACATCAGCACCTTGTGACGGGTAACCTGGCAGGGAGTGTGGCTGGGTGTCACCTATCTGCAGTCAGTGTCGGGGGGACCAAGGGTGCTCCTCTGAGATGAGTAGCCTAAAAAAGAGGGTGGTGGGCTCTGACCCTCTCTGAGGGACTAGCTGAACCAGGCTCTAGGGAGAGAGCATCTCCAGGTCCTGATGTCTACAAGCTTAGGATGGCCGCTGCTCTTGTTCTGAAGATCCCTGGAGATGTCTCTGTTACCTTCTGAACACTGGGACCCCAAGATCTGAACTCCCAATCTATGGCTAACGAATGACCTTCCAAACTCCGGGGACTCCACTGTGGTTGTTCGAAGGGCTACAGAGGCCTCTACTGGGCTGAGGTGAGGACGTAGAAGAGGATGAAATTGTATCTGTCTGCTGGGATGTTCCTGCCGAGGACCTCGGTCAGCAGGTTAAACAGCAGACATGCCTGAAGAAATCGCTCAGGGGGTAAGACGTTTGCCGTGCAAGCGTAACTACCTGAGTTTGGATCTGCAGAACCCATGTAAAGCCAGGTGTGGCAGCACATAGCTTTAATCGCAGGGCTCCTAAGGTGAGTTAAGAAGCAGAGGCAGGCAAATTCTGGAAGCTTGTGGGTTGGCTAGCCCAGCGAGCAACCAAGAGAGCTTTTTCAAGGTGGAAGACAAAGATCGACACCTGAGGATATCCTTGCACACACACACACACACACACACACACACACACACAAAGACACACTCACAAAAAATGTGAACTAAACAAGCAAGCAAGCAACAACAAAACCAGCACAGCCTTGCAAAGCTACGGTGGGGGCAGGACAGGGTTCTTGGACAGCAGAGCAACTACTGATGCCCCCTTTGTCTCCTGGCCATTCACACCTTCTTTCCTTGGTCTGTGACTGTCCTGTGTTCCAATTTCTCCACTCCTCTTCCTGGACACACCCTTAATTGACTCTATAGTCTTTCAAACAATCCCTCATCTCCAACAAGGTGTCATTTTTTGAGGTCCTGGTGATTTGATACTTTAACATATGAATTTTTGATGAACATAATCAATATGAATAAATATGAAGTGTGTGTGTGTGAGACAGTCAAATCTCCAAGAACCTTCTAGAATGTTTTCTTCTATCTTAGGGAGGATGCTGCATTAGATATTTGTGTCCCCTGTGTTAGTTTTGTTTAGTTTAGATTTAGTTTTTTGAATTATAAGAGTCACACCAAATTACCCAGGCTGGACTTAAATTCACTCTATTGCCCAAGCTAACTTTGAACTTGGCAATCCTCCTGCCTCTGCCTCTCAAGTGCTGAGATTGCAGGTGTGTCCTGCTCTATCTGCCCCTCCCTTTTCTCGATGTGAGAAAGAAGCTTCTCTCTGAGATTTGGCGTTCGATCATCATAACTCTCTCAATAAACAGATCAGTTGATTATTTATTTATATAGGGTTATGCTGTGAGCGTGGCATGGCACACATAGAAGAGTCAGAGACCAACCTGTGGGGATTCATTTTCTCCTTTCACCATGTGGCTTCTGGGAATGGAACTCAGGGCTGCAGGCTTTGGCAGCAGGCATGTTTACCTGTTGAAGCATCTCTTGTCTAACATTATTTTTCTAACAAACAGAACCGGGGATTGGAGCTGGAAGAGAGTCCATTTCACGGGTGACAAAGAATACAATTCTTGCTTTCAGAAACAATTACATGGTTCATTAGCAGAGGGGTGGGGTGGGAGAGAGAATGCCCATCTTGTCTGGGTTCTGGAGCGTGGAGTGGAGGGCCACCATCCAGTCTACGCCATTCTGTAGACCCCACCCCACCTCCACTGCAAAAGGAATTCATGGCATTTTTAGATTCTGGATCTCATTCTTAATATAATAATATACATAATTATATTAATAATATATAATGCTCTTGTACACTGTAAAGATTTGTCACCCATATTGGTTCAATGAAACACCGAGTGGCCAGTAGCCAGGCAGGAAGTATAGGTGGGGCAAACAGATAAGGAGAATTCTGGGAAGAGGAAAGGCAGAGAGTCAGTCACTAGTCAGACTCAGAGGAAGCAAGATGAGAATGCCTCACTGAAGGTACCCGGCCACATGGCTAAACATAGACAAGAATTACGGGTGAATTTAAGTAGTAAAAGCTAGTTTGTAATAAGCCTGAGAAGTAGATCAAGCAGTTATAGTCAATATAAACCTCTGTGTGTTTTTATGGGACTGAATGGCTGTGGCACTGGGCAGGACAGAAACTTCTGTTTACATTTAGTAGCTTAAGAAATGTCTCAGTGAATAAGAAAGCTTACTGTACAAGCATGAGGACCTGAGTTCAAATCCCAGCATCCACTGGAAAGTGCAGGTACAACCATACAGTCATCTGTGACCCAAGCCTGTAGGGGACAGCGACAGAGTGATCACTGGGGCTTGCTGGGTACAAGCCAATCTCCAGAGGCCCTATGGCCTTCTGTGCTTTCCTTCAGAACTCAGGGAGACAAGGGGGAACACAGTAGAGCAAGGCACCCAGCACCCTCTTTTGGCCTCTTATGCACATACCCTCCTCATATACCCACAAAAGAAAACTTCATATTTAGTGGGGTGTGGTGGCACATGCATGCAACCCCAGCACTTGGGAGGTAGAAGCAGCATGATCAGAAGTGCAAGGCCGTTATTGGCTACATGATGAAATCGAGGCCATCCTGGGATACACGAGGCCCTGTCTAAATAATAATAATAATAATAATAATAATAATAATAATAATCAGCCAACCAAAGTCAAAAGACCAGTCCGTCTCTATTGTAGCCAAGCGCTGTGGAGCTGATCCACCAGCATTCTTCATCCTGCTTAGCTGCTTCTAGAAATGCTGCGGTCAGCATCATTTACAGATGTGGAAATGGGCTCTCAGCAGCCTGCAAGAATGGGAAGTAGCGGTCCTCTCAAGGGTGCAGAGGTCAAGCTGGGCGTGGTGGCACATGCCTGTCATCCCTGCACTTGGTAGGTGAGGCAGGGCTCTCCTTAGCTGCACAGTGAGTGTGAGGTCAGCCTGGGTTATGTGAGACCCTGTCTGAAAAGGCAAGGAAGAAAAACACAGAACAAAACAAAACACTCCCCTGCCTTGCTCTTACTTTACACAAGGTGGCTTGAAGAAAAACATACTTCCCATTGTCCTTCAGTCTATAAACTGCTGCACGGGCACATACCCTTCTAGTCTTCTCAAGTCCAGGCCTCCTGGCTGCTTAAGCTTCGTACCTTCCACGGGGCTTGGTGATACATCCCTAGTCAACTGTGAGAAGACTCATGGTGGACAGACATAGTGACAACCTGTCTGGGTGTCTCTTTAAGGTGGTGTCACTATCCAGCTGTAGGGAGGTGTCACCCCCTCCTGCCTCCAAGTCACTGAGCTGCCGGACACCACATCACCCTAGAGAAGCCCTGGCCTTCCTCTGCGCAGCCGTTCTAGATGAAGTGTCATGGTAGACCCACAGGCCCAGCTCCCACTCCGCAGCTAGGCTTCTCTGCCCACCCAGCTCCTCTTGAACCCAGACGTGTGGATCAGGCAGCCTCGACCTAGTAGTTATACCCAAGAGTAGGCATTTTTCCAGGTCCCTCGAGAAGCACACGACAATTCCATCCACCGGCAGAACTAAAGAGGAGATCGCCGAGGGCTCTTGGAAACAGCCTCCCAGATCCTACAAAGCGGCACGAGGCCCTTCTGAGGTTGATGGATGAGAATGTGATACCTGGAACCCTGGCAAACATTTTGCAACCACGAGGGCTTGCTCACGGCTGATGTCTGAGGCCAAGTGAGGACAGTGGAGCAGAGAATCCCAAGTTCCCTGTCACATGATGTAATCCATGGCTCCCGTTTAAATCTGTCCTTGGTTGGTGGTGCTTCTACGCTCACAACCCAAAGTGTCCTCCAAGATCCCGCCTACTTCTTTCCTGAGCTGTGGCAGAGTTAGTGTGAAATCTGGTGGGTGGGGGTGGGGAACTGTGGGGGGCTGGGAGGGTATCAGCCCTCTGGCCCGTGGCGCTTTCCCACAGAACTATGAGCGGGGTCTGAGTCAGCAGAGCTATTTCTGGCATTTTCTCTCATTTTAGCCACTGTCTTAATTTGTAAGATGTACTTTATGCTCCCCAGAACCTCCAGCCTGCTCAGGAGCCTCCAGGGAATTGCCAGCCCTCTGGCCTTCCCTTCTTTCCAAGAGGGAGATACAGGGTCTGGCTTGGACAAGGCCATGTGAGGAAGTTCTGTTGTTCCGGGATGATTGCCTTCTGGAAGCTTCCCGGGCATTAGCTGCCCCCCAGGAGCCTGATTCCATGGAGTTCCCAAGGGATTCTCAGAAGTGGGCAGAACCCTTACTAAGTTTGCCTGGCCTCCACAGTGACATCCCTAGGACTGTTCATCTCAGTAGCCCTACAGCCTTGGTCCTGACACAAGGGATGCCCAGGGCTTCTCTGATACTCTCCTTATCCAAGGACACTGTGACGACTCAGGAGATGCCTCTATAGCTCGGGTCAGCAACTTACCCAGCCCTACCCAGGTCACCTGAGAAAGCTGGAGGATGTAGCAAGGTAAGCCTGCACTGTGGGTCACTGAAAGGGGTCGCAGATGTGGGGCCATGTTCTTGCCAGGATGCTCCTATGTCATTGTCCTAGACTCTGAAGTTCATTGCAGGGGATCCTCAGAGATCTGGAAGTCAGAGCCAACATGGTCACTGTGCTGACTTATCAGTTCATGCATCTTATCCGCTTATCCTCTTACCCACTTACTTAGCCACCTACTAATCCACTGAGCCACGGGCTCTCTAGCTACTATCAAGTTTGGCCGAATGTGCATCAAGGACCAGGCCTTATTGACCACTGGCGATCAAGATCTATGTCTATCCTGGGAACTCGGGTTCTTGAGATAGAGCCAGCTGGGCCAGATGATCACAAGAGAGCTGTGGGAAGGGCTGTGCTGTGGAGTAGCACCCTCAAAAGCAGTGGTTCTCAACCTGTGGGTTGCGACCCCCTGGGGCTCGAAAGAGTCTTTCACGGAGATTGTTTATCAGCTACCCTGCAGATCATATGTTTACATTACGATGTATCATAGTAGCAAAATTACAGTTATGAAGCAGCAACGCCATAATTTTCTGGTTGGGGATCACCACCACATGAGAGACTGACCGTGTTTAAGGGTCGCGGTGTTAAGAAGGTTGAAAACCACTCTGCCGGAAAGAACTTACTTGAAAGCTCCGACTTTGCAGATGTAAATTAGGTGCGTTGAGTTTGAGATAAGTTCTTCTTGGATAAGTGCTGTCCTATCAAGAGGCAAGAGGCACAGCTGCAGACACATATGTACGCACACACACACATGCACACACACTCACACACACAGGCGTGGACGTGGTCTGAACGCGAAGGTCCACAGATGGAGAGAGGCATGCACAAACCCAGGGTCACCGGCTGTAGCTGAAGTGAAACCCAGAGCGGATTCCCCTGGAGGCTCAACTGCTCCTGCTGACACCCCTGGCGTCCAGAGCTGTGAGGAGTGAGTGTGATTCCAGGCCATGTCTTCTGTGATACTTCCGCGGTGGCACCTTGTAGCTCTGCACGCTGCAGGCAGCAGCTTGGCAGGGCTCCTGCCTGTGAACTAGGGCTGGCGGATGGACTCTTCGAGGTGTGTTCTTTGCCCATGCTGCCCGGTGTGACAGCCACCGGCTACCGTGTCTGCTGGGCACTTGTGATGCAGCTGGCACAATGTCTCATACAATGTCAACTTGCGTTCCCACATATGGCTGGTGGCTGTCATATTAGACAGGCACCAGCAACTGCTGAGTCCCAGGATGGTGGTCTCTGTTCTCAGACACACCTGCCACAGGGATACCAGGAAGCTTCCGAAAAGCCACAGAGGGGAGAAGCAGTGCTTTGTGGCAAATCCTTGGGGCACACTCGTGTGCCCACAGTGGCCTCTTTGATCCTATCTATGTCCTTAGCTTCTTGTATCTAAATAAAAGCTTTGAGCTGAGCTGTAGTGAATGACCCGATTCCCTCAATGCCCCAACCGTTCCTCTGCCTATCATACCACAAGGTGCTGCAGAAAATGGACTTTTAGGGTAACCTGTGCCAGACCTCATGAGTACCCACTTCCCAGGACCGACAGGAATGCTTGTTACACAGACTGCACCACCTATAACAAGTCTTATGATGGTAACCATTTCCTACAGGCTGTAGTCATGCCAGGCCTCCTTTGAGGCCACATAAACACCAGTCGGGAACTCCCAACAAGTAGGGAAAACCTGAATTAGTTCTGGGAAGCCAAGGGGGTGTGTAGTTAAGCAGTCACCATGCAGTTGGCACCCTGGGGTCGTCAGAAGGGAGAAGCCGCTACATACACGGGGCTTGCTGTGCTTTTAGTGTCCCAGTGTGAGCATCTGAGGACCAAGCCTTCTGCTAGGCCATGGGCAATGGGAGCCAGGAGAGGGGAGGGCTGAGAAGCGGAGTCTGAAGGTGACTTGGAGTCAGGGCTGCCCTGTACAACTCCCTCCCCCTTACTAGAATGGGGAGAGGTTTCTGAGCATAGCGGTGCTGTGACAGGGGGCGTGGCACAGTGAGAGATGGTAGTGGTAACGGGGGTGATGAGGGGGTGATGATGGCAACTGCAAGGCAACAGTCCAGAGGAGATGGCAGTCATAAAGGGGGTGACACTCGTGGAGAGGTGGCGGCTGGGGGACGGGTGGGTGAGGAAAGGATGGTTCTGAGGATGTGGCCGTTGTGAGGAATGGCTGTGAGGAAGCGGTTGTTGGGAGGGGTGACGGCTGTGATGAGGGGTCGTCAGGAAGTGGTGGGGTAACGATCATGAGGACGTGGTGGTTATGAATTGGTGACAGTGTCTTGGACGCAGGCGGTTCTCGGTGGTGGCCCGCTGCACTGACTTCAGTGCACATCTGTGACATCACGGGCAAGCTCCAGAGTCCTCTGAGAAGGGCCAGGCGTCCCAAATTCCACAGGAGTGAAGCAGGCGAGAGGAGATGGGCCTGAAGCACGTGTTCACAGCCAGCAGTGCACAGCTGTTTCCTCTTGCGGCTTCCACAGGCTCGGATGATTTGTTTTATTAGAGGGGAGCAGTGTTTGCTACCAACCGGCAGCTCTGGAGGCCCCGGGGAGGCCGACAGATGTCGGCCATGGTCGTGGACTCAGCCAGCTTATTCTTTCTGGGTGTGCAGATGGGTGGGGCTGTGGACCACTAGTCAACTCGGGCCGAGTGCCGCACGTGCTCCAGCCTGCTCTAGACTCTTGCAGGGGGATGCAAGGGAGCTTTGTTGGATATGGACAGAGGCAGGCCCACCATGGTCCACCTCCTCTGCACCCTGGGACACATCTGCTCTGTGATGTGCATGAGCAAGGATGTGGTCCAGTGGCTCCTCCAGCTCGGCTATTGCTGGGTTCCTAGCTCTGTCTTCACACTTTTGGTTGGGGACCCTGAAAAAAAAAAACATCCTTGGGTGGGCCTCTGTGCTCACTGACATGAGGAGGGATCACTGTTATCTTGTAGAGTCGGGTGTGCAACAGGCTCCTGGCTAGGGGAAAACCTCAGAACTTTAGGAAGTCTGTAATCCCTCATGGTGAGGCTCTGCAGGGGATATACTATCCGGAGACACCCCTTCCCAATCTAATCTGGCCCATTTCCCACAGCAAGTTGGGGTGAAGCTGGGTTGATGGGTGCACTGGGTTAAGTGAATGGGAGACGATGCTAAAGGCTGGCTGCCTCACAGGGATCAAGACTCAGTCCGGGGATATTACTTGGATATTTAACCAAGAGGCAGATTTTATGTATTAGCATTATTGTTTATCATTGTCATTGTTGATGATGGTGGTGGTCTCTGTGTGTTGGCGTGTATGTGTTACAGCACACATTGGAAGTCAGAGGACAACTTTCAGGCGTTGGTTCTCTCTGCTGTGGGTTCTGAGGCAAGTGATGATCATTGACTTACTGAGCCATCTCAAGGAGAATGTCCTCAGCCAGGCTTGGTGGTGCAGGTCTGAAATCTCAGGCACTCGGGAGGCAGGCTGGGGAAAGTGGATCATAAGTTCAAGACTCATCTGGGCTACCCAGTGTGTTCAAGGCTGGTGGGGTAACTTACAGAGACCTTGTCTTAAAAAGTAAAAGGAGGACTAGAGATGGAGCTCAGAAGTAGAGCACCTGCCTAGAATCCCCCAGTGAGGAGCTGGGGTGTGGCTCAGTGGTGGAGCACCTGCCTCGAATCCCCCAGTGAGGGGTGGGGTGTGGCTCAGTGGTGGAGCACCTGCCTAGAATCCCCCAGTGAGGGGCTGGAGGCCTGCTTCAGGGATAGAGCACTTGCTTAGCATGTGGGAGGTTCTGGGCTCCATTCCCAGTACTACAGAGTAAAACCCAGTTTTCTCAGAGTGTCTGTGCTCTGCAGATGCTGCTCAACAGGCTGGATCTGCACTCTCGGGTTTGTATCTGGCCTTTGGTCCTGGGTGGGTGATGCTCTTGCACAGCGCTGGGCAGAGGTTGCAGGGCGGAGCCACGAAGTTCTCTTTGGCTCTAGGGGACTTGAGAATTCACCCTGGAGGCAGCAGCCGGCTTGGGGCCATCTCCATTTCACTCTCCTCTGCCTCTGAATTGCTCCCGCCACGCATGCCACAGCTGCCCAGCTGCCATGCACCTGGTTTTCTGGGAAACTATGAAATGAGATTTTCTCAGGACTCTGCTTTGGGGGATGGGGCTGGGAGGGGTGAGGCTGGGAGGAACCTCCAATGACACATTAACCCTTTCCCCTATGGAGGCGGTTTTCAAATAAACATGGCATAGGTGCTCCAGCCTTTAAATCACTTCTGAACGCGTATACACAGTGGTTCTCAACCTGTGGGTCATGACCCATCTAATTGGCTAGCAGATACTGATGCTATGATTCATAACAGTAGCAAAATTACAGTCAGGAAGTAGAAATGAAACAATGTTATGGTTGGGGTCACCACAACATGAGGAACTGTATTAAAGGTTTGTGGCCCAAGGAAGGTTGAGAACCACTGTCTTACACCAAAGTTCACAGCAGTTGGCTCGGCTTCAAGACTTTTCATTAACCGGCTACGGGGCCCAGCATGGGAAGTCTTTCTAGTTCTTACTGAAGGCCTCCCAGCCCAGCCAGAGTGGCTACCACGAACACATCCTTTCTGTGTGAAAGTCATCTAAGTTTTGCCCTGTGTTCTGGCTCCTCTATGGTGGCATGTTCTCTGCTTTCCTGGAGCCTCACTCTGCCAACCTCAAGGGCACGATCGGAAGTGCAGCCATGTGGATCAGGAGGAACAGGGCCTGAGCAATGCCTTGGGGCTGACTCTCAGGGTGACCTCGTGTTCCCTAGAGAACTCAGGTGGTCAGGAGTATTCCTCCATCTCAGAGAACCCTTGCATCCCTCAAAGAGGAATGCCGACATCCCTGAATCAGGATGACTCGCCTCCTTGCTACCCACAGACAGCGGCACTGGCGGGTGTCATGGTTACCCACACAGGGCACTGGCATGCTTTTTAAAGGCCAGACTTTTTCTCGTGGCCATTTCAGGTTCTCTGTGCACACTCTAGCATGAAGACAACCCTTCCCTGGGAGCAGCCAGGATCCTGTTATGTTAGGGTTACATACAGGGTGTGTGTGTGTCCCCAGTCTGATCATATCCTCTGTCAGCCTCCAGGAGCTCTGGGGTGGGGTGGGGTGGGGATGTATCTGCTATCAAGGGGGTTTGGGGCTCTGGACCAGCTCTGCGGCGCTAAAGAAGTCCCTTGCAGGACACTTCCAGGCTCGTGTCCTCCTTAGAGGAATGGGTGTTTTCACTCTTCCCCTGGGCTCTGAGGACCCGCCAGTGTTGTATGTGTCTGAAAAGTTCTTCCCAGCATTCGTAGACTCTGACTGGGTACTGAATCTTCCAAGCTGAGCATGGGATTCCCAGGTCGTGTGGGCACTACGCATAACAACCCCCTGAGAGCTGTGGCTTCCAGGTGCTGATCCCCACCAGCCTAGATTCTTGGATGTGGACAGTAGATTTTATCAATACGATATGCTTGCCAAGGCTAGGTGAGCGGCAGGGGGATGACCCGGGGGCCTGGAGGTCGGGTCTCCCCTCGAGTGACTCACACTTCTTCCTAGCCCCCCCAGGGCTTCTTGGCAGACGCTGGGTTGAAGGCGGTATTGCTTCCAAAGTCAGAGCTGGCAAGACAAGACGGTCCTCTGTCCCTCCGGGTCAGCGCAGGGCCAGGCAGCGGGCAGAGGCCGGAGGCGGCCCAGAAGGAAATGGTTGAGATTTGCAGCCAAGGCAGGAAATGGACAAATTGTCGAGGAGGAGCTGGAATGGCAGCTGGAATGTCGCCCCCGGACCCCCCCCCCTCCACCCAACTCCTAGATGCGGAGCCAAGCCAGGAAGTGCCTGGTGTCTTGGCCGAGGAGCTTTGCCCTTGCTGGGTGGGAGCTTGCCCAGTGCCACCTCCGGTCCCAGCTATAGGCTTTTAGGGAGAAACCCAGAAATAGATTGCAAGGGCCACAGAGCCGCAGGGGAGCTGGGAGCTTAGCCAGGACAGTGGGATCCTGCCCCTACCTTCCACATGGGGTCCCCTCAGGTACCCTGCTTTGCACATGGGTTTCCTGAGCTCTCAGCCTTCCTAAGCTTGAGATGACCATGTGACCATGCTTCTTTAGATGCCACAAGTTTGCAGCCCTCTCCAGGTGTGATTTCCCCCTTACCCAGTGGAGAACCTCTACTCAGTCTTTAAAATATTGCTCTGACAGTAGCTCCTGGATCAAGCTATTCCTGAAGCATTCCATCCCCCAGATAGTCTATATCCTTTCCCCAATTTTACAGTCCAGACCTTCTATATGGGGGCCATCTGTCTACCCTTCTATTGTCCCAAGCAGATTGCTAGGTCCCTGAAAAGGGTTCCAGGTGGATTTTTCTCAAGGTCCCAGCATATCCCAGCACTCAGCGGGGTATAGATTTGCTAACAGATGTTTGCTGAACTCGGAAAAGCAGCTCCTGTCACCTCAGTCCCCACCCCTCCCTGTTCAGTTAGAGAGGCCTGCAGGATGACGATGAGGCTACGGCAGATTCTCTGGGCTCTGGGGGGGCAGTGAAGGGCTGTGCCCCACTGCCGCTGTTATTCCAGGCACCATTCTTCTGCCTTTGTTTCACCACCTAACCTTGGAGTCTGGAAGCCAAGGTTCGAATCCCAGCTCTGGCGTGCGCTTTTCAGCACCTCCATTTCCCTCTTTGAACAGGGCACAACGGTTCCTCCTCTTCACGGGGCTGTAGGAGGCCTGAGGACTAAGCCGCCAGTGGCGATCCAGGAGCATACTTCTGAAGCTCAGCACCACAAGAACAGGCATAAATCTCCACCCCCTTAAAGATGCTCTTGGCTTAAAGACAGAGGAAGGAAGAGCCCTGTGACTGCAAATCCCTAGGCTTGAGGACCGCCCCCCCCCCACTCCTTACCCCTAGAGGATTCCTTTGTCTCACGGCAGAATGATTAGCAGGCCTTCCCTGGACCAGAAGCTCGTTAGAGGCACCCAGCTCTGCCCACGTCCACAGCTACCCCCCTGGCCTTGCCCCATGGTGCTTTTCTTCAGCTCATTCTCTCTCCTCAGAGCCCTGAGGACACAAGCTGGCCCAGAGGAACAGGGTTGGAGAGTCGAGTCTTCCCTGAGGTGGGCATAGCTATTGGCTCCTGTTACCTACAGTAGGGGTGTAGGGTAGAGCCTGTAAGGTCCAGGGGGGTTCAGGGTGCCCAGCAGGGCTAGGTCTCTGCAATGGATAGTGGAAAAGATAAAGTAGCTCAGGTAACCTTCCAGGGTTCTGTTTGCCCTTTCAAAAAGTGTCTGGATGTGGGCTGGCCTTTGGAGTCCTGTACCCCTTACCAGGTAGAGGGGAACTGGCCCAGCAGCTGTGGGCACTGCCAGACCCACTGTCCACCTGTTCTTCCCCTGGAGGTTTGTCAGAAGCTGTCCAGTTCTCTTGAGGTTGGCCGACAGGAGGCACTGGCCTCAGATGAGGCTAGCCTGTAGCAGCTCTATCAGAGGGAGAGAGAAGGCTGGGGTTTCTTTGCCCTCACCTAGGTTGTGTCTTCAAATTTCTACCTTCTGCCAGGTGACCTCTTACTTTCTGCTGTTGCTAGGCAACCATCTCCCTTGACCTGCCCCAAAGGCATTTGTCCTTCTATGGGACCCCAGTCAGCAGCCAGTCCTTTGTTTATTGTTGAGGTTATAATTCAGTTGTAACATCTTTCCTTTCCCCTTTCCCCCTTCAAGCCCTCCCATATACCCCTCACCACTCTCCTTCAAATCCATGGGCTCTTTTTCACTAATTGTTATTGCACACACACACACACACATATCATAATACACACACACACATATATATATATATATATATACATATATTTGTCTAACTATAACCTGTGAGTCCATATAATGTTACTTGTATGCATATTTCAGGGCTGACTATTTGGCACCAGACAATCAATGGCTGTGCTTTTCCTTAGGGAATGCCACCTCTCCCACTCCCAGCTTTCTTTGGTTGCCTGTTGTTCTTTGTGTCGGGTTGAGGCCTCAACATCTTTCCCCATCCAGTTTGGTATATTCCTTGTTGTCATCTTTGTTCAGCTCACGGCTGGATGGTCACATTGGTGAGTCTTTATGGGTGTGGCTCCTGGCGGTACTAGGAAGCACAACTGCACTGCAAACTTGTTAATCCTCTGGCTTTTACGATCATTCCTCCTCTTCTTTCGCGATGCTCTCTGAGCCTTAGGTGGGGAGAGTTTTGGAGATGTATCTGTTAGGACTGGGCTCCAAAGTTAGCAGCCTCCCTCCCTCCCTCCCTCCTTCCCTCCCTCCCTCCCTCCTTCTTCCTTCCCTCTCTCCCTTTCCCTTTACAAATTCTCACCTCTCCTTCCTTCTCTGCTTCTCCTTTCTTTGCTCCACCTCATTCCTCCTCTATCCTTTATCCCCAATCCTCTCTCTTCTTCCTCCTTCCCTCCCTCTCTCCTTCCTGTTTCTTTCCCCTTTCTCTCCTGTTCTCTGTTTTCCTCAGTCATCCCTGCCTCTTCCTCTGTCTTCCTCCCTCTTCCCTCATTTCCCTTCTCCTTTCCCCATGGCAGAGTGGTACCTGAGCACTGCAGCCAGAACCCTGAAGAAGGCGAGTGTACTGCAGACAGAACCCTGAAGAAGGCGAGTGTACTGCAGACAGAACCCTGAAGAAGGCGTGTGTACTGCTGACAGAACCCTGAAGAAGGTATGTGCACTGCAGCCAGAACCCTGAAGAAGGTGTGTGCACCGCAGACAGAACCCTGAAGAAGGCGTGTGTACTGCAGACAGAACCCTGAAGAAGGCGTGTGCACTGCAGCCAGAACCCTGAATAAGGTGTGTGCACTGCAGACAGAAGCCTGAAGAAGGTGTGTGAAGGTTCAGTCACACCCTCTCTTCAGGCCCCACAAGAGGGCACAGGCCTTAGGCTGGGGTGTCAGGTGGACCTGTGGGCCCAGTGTAATCTCTAATGCACTGAGGTACAGACATACCAGTGAGCAGGACCTGCCCATGCTGGGGATAAAGGTCTTACAATCATATGCCAGCTTTAGAGGCCCAGCCAGCAGGACCCACTGACTATCTGGAGCGTCTGTGTGTCCTGTTTGCTGGGTGGCAAACCCCTTATGGACTCCTAAGAGGGGCATGAATGGTTACCCTGATGCTCTGTGGTCTCCCTCTGCTGTTAGCAATGTGTTGTGCAATGAGCATGCAGTCTCCATGCCTCTGTCTGTCTGTCTATTAAGTGGGTCCAAGGTGCTCACTCAGGATTATAGCAACGGCCCAGGGAGGTAACCAGTATTTGTGGCTAAGGGCTAGCTCCATGTTCTCCTGTACCTGGCCCTAGGCCTTCCAGTCATTTCTCAGTTCTCCTAGGGGCTCCCAGGCTGGGGTAAATGCCAAGAGGGGACATCAGGACTGACAGCTTCCTCTGAGATCTTTATATTTGAGCACTATCTAGGACACTGAGCAGAACCCCCCAAAATCTTATCAATGTTCTAGCTTTCGGTTTGCTTCTAGCTCCTCTGGTCACCTCAGGGGTTCTTGGTGGCCTATCTAAATCCTGAGGCTTCTTCCCGGGGCCAGAGTTCATGGACAGCCTTGCAGAAGTACGGGGCCAGAACCGACTCTGGATAGGATCCTCTAGGAAAGCGCTCATCCGCACCCCTACCCCAAGGCCTCCATTCTTGGTCCCTTGGTCAGTGTTAGTCTTCCGTGGGAAAACTCTGAGTCCAGTGTGACAGCTGAGAGTTGGTCGCCCGCCAGGGGAAGGGGCTGGGTTTTTATTCTTCCAAAGGGCTTTGAACATCCCATTCTGCCTGAAATCCCACCTGCTGAGAGTGAGGGATTATGGGAACTGGAAGATCTCATTTTGTCCTGTGAGCATCTGCAGTCAAGATCTGCATTTCACCCCCGCCCCCGATTTGGCATTTCTGGGGTGGTTTGTGGGCTGGGAAGAGTGGGAGAGCCTCTTGGAAGGAGCAGGAAGGCCAAGGTGCTAATCTAGAGAGTCCAGAGAGGAGCAGTGCCCAGAAGAGGGGATCAGGAGCCAGCCACGCACTGCAGATCCATCCAGGCATCCCTTTCTAGATCCAAGGTTACCTGCAGGTGAGAAAGACAGGCAGAGCAAACCCAAAAGGAGCTGTGGGACCACGGCAGGACTGGTGGTCATTGTCACACGGGCCAGGCCCTCCTCTGAATGGCCAACAGGGAGG
Source organism: Alexandromys fortis (assembly GCF_014885135.2). Lineage (NCBI taxonomy): Eukaryota > Metazoa > Chordata > Mammalia > Rodentia > Cricetidae > Alexandromys > Alexandromys fortis. The sequence continues at coordinate 4,037,162 of NW_026068021.1, forward strand.
GCTCACTTTAGCCGCTGAACCTGTGTTCACAGGTGCCCAAGTCCCAAGTTCACTGCCAGCAAGCAGGCCGGAGCTAAGGAAACATTTAGTTTAGGTGTAAACAGATAGGAGTGGAATTCTTACACAGGCTGTGGGGACACAGGCTGGGTGGCGAAGCCAGGGATATAAATAGGGCAATAGCTGTTCATGTCTTTAACCAAAGTGCTGAAGGGAGGCCTGGCTGGAACCTGCCAGTCTTTCAAGGCTCACCCTTGACCAACTGGAGCAGCTGGGGATGAAGCTAACCACCTCCATGTTGGAGCAGTAGGAAGCCTCCCGGCGACCATGCCAACAGCTGTGTCTAGTTGGCCTGGAGCTCGTGGACACCATCTTTTGGTCCCGCTGTCCCTGCCCACTACTGAGCCCCTCTGGGTTGGCACTGAGCCAATCTCGTCTCCCTGCACCCAGCCCTTGTCGTATCACGTGTGTGCAGAGTGGCACCCGGTGGTCGCCCCTCCCTCTTTGCCTCCAGCATTCACTTCCCTATTGGAAATCACAAATTGTACACGGGAGGGGCTTCCTGATGCCAGGATGGGAGGCCCAGGTCCTGCCATTGCAAGCGGCTCCCCAGAACCCCTCTCCCAGCAAACTCCCCCTTCTCAGAGCATCCCACGTCATCGGAAACAAAAGCCAAGAATGCCGAGGGGCCCCTGGGGCGTGTGACAGCATCTGGCTGGGCTCCAGGAATCACCACAGGCATGTCTGGGAGCTGGCGGGTGGCCAGGACGTGTCCCTGCGGCTGCCCATGGGGTGTGGGAGGCTGAGGAGGTAAGGAGTGGGCTCTTTCCCGGGAGCCCCCACAGGAGTTTTTGTCGCCAACCAAAATGATGGTTGATCTTGCTACTCCCGGCCTCGTGTCTGCATCAGGAAACGAGCTCAGTTGTCCCTGCCAGGGGAGAGGACAGAAAGCATATATAAGATGTCAGCAGGTACACTGAGATGCTGCTGTTACCTCCGCTCAGAGTTAGGGAAACTGAGGATCAGGTGATGAGCAGCCATCACACTTGGTATTTACAGTGGCATTTCTGCACCTGTGTCCCCAAAGACTAGCAGAAGGCCCCAGGGAAGCTTTGTATGTGAACTTCTGCATACCTGTGTGTGCATCTTCATGTGTGCAGGTATTTATTCACATGTGCGGAGGCCTTGACACCCTCAGGTGTCATTCCCGAGGCACCCTGTTCTTTGAAAAAGGGTCTCTCATTGGCCTGGGACTTGCTGAGCAAGCTAGTATGGTCGGTCGGTGAGACCCAGATAGAAAGAGAGAGAGAGAGAGATTCCTCTGTCTCTATCTTCACAGAGATGGGACTGCAAGTGTGTACCACCCTACCTGGAATCTTAACATGGGTTCTGAGGATCGAACTCACATCCTAGGTTTGCTCACCAAGCACTTTACCAACTGAGCCACCTCCTGTGTGAAGGATTTTTGAGATGTTTTCTTGTGACAGCCTCAGAATGGGCATCCGGTTTGCCTGTTTCATAGACTAGAAAACAGTGCCAGGTAGATCCAGGAAGCATGGTAGACCCAACTCAGATTCAACATTCCTTGTGAAGAAGTCTGTACCTTGGGTGGGGCCTGAGGGGCAGAGCTGAGCTGTTTCAGAGGCCCCTATGGTGATCACACATCTGTCCCCACTGGGCATATGCTGACCCGTAGGTACCAATCCTTCCAGCCCAGGCCTGTGTCTCTAAAACTCCACACTATAAGATGAAGATGTTTAACTTAAATACTGAGCAGCCTAATGTAAGGTCATTGCTACCCTGTCTTTTGTCACCAGCCTGTGTGGCCTTGGGGACTTTGTCCACATTTTTTGATGCATCCATTTATCTAGGACCCGGGGTAATTGTCGTACCTCTCTCATGCGTCCACGGTGGGCATGAATTTGTGTGTAAATACTGCTTGAAGGGTCTGGGGAGGTGGCTCCATTAGGAAAATACATGCCACACAAACACATGAATATGAGTTCAGATCCCCAGAACCCACAAAAAAAGCTGGGCCCAGCTGTGCATTCCTGTAATGCCAGTACTAGACAGCAGAGACAGAAGAATTTGTGGGGCTCTCTGGCCAGTCTTGCTGAATCGGGGAGCTCCAGGTTCAGTGAGAGACTTTGATACCCCAAAAAAATAAAGTGGTAGGCAAGGAAATGGCCTTACATTGACCTCAGGCCTTCATACATACATATGTACACATGCACACATGTGTCTTAATACACAATACTTGAACATGTACAGGTATGAACATTCACATACACACACACACACAAATGTGTACAGGCATAAACACCTCCTCCGCCAACCCCCACACACGTTCTTGGATGGTTAAGGGCTGTGACTCAGTGGTAGAGCTCTTGACTAGTACATGTAAGAGTCTAGATTGAGTCCCTAGTACTAGCTATGTGTAGAACATGTCTCATACCCAAGGAAAGCTCCACAGTTGTATGATCATGATCCCTAACTTACAGATCTGCTGGCATCGGAATTAAAGTGGGTGCTTCCTGGGCCCTGGAGTATCTCACAGGTATGCCTTTGCAGGTATGCCCTATGTCTGTCCTCCTTCCAGGGCTCTGGAGTCTCCCTGGATGGATGGACATAGTAGGTGGGAGAGGAGCTGGTCCAGTGGTGCCTGCCTGGAGCCGAGACTATCCTGGCACTGGGTACCATGTACTGCTGTGACTTTGGTGGAGGCATCCTACATACTGAGGCCTCCTCCTCTTGGGGTCTGTTACACAAACATTCTAAGAGGCATCCTCTGTCACCCTGAGCCTAGTCCTGGGAAATCACAAGTACATGAGTCTGGGCCCAACCTGTGTCCGCCCACAGCAAAAGCTCAGCTAGAAGGGACATTGAAGGCCCTCGGAGAGGGATCGCTATAGAACCCAGGTCCTGTTCTCTCTTCAGTGTCTCCTACCTCTTCCCCGTGTTTCTCCATCAGAGTGGGATCTGGCAGGGGAGAACGCTGCTTCTAATAGTGCCACCCTAAGCCACCTTGTGCCTCCCTTTTCCTATGTGGAGAGGTGAATCTTCAATGCTTGTGTCTTCCTCAGGGCCCAGGATAGGGTCAACTGAGCAAGGAAGGAGTCCTTGTCCTAAGGCCACACAAAAGCTGTTGACTCTTGAGATTTTCAAGGGGCACTGCTGAGCAGCTGGGTCCTGGTGGTACAGGCCAACCTCAGCTTCCTGATGGCTTCCAGCCCTACCAGGGTCTGTACCAGGTGATCCTCCACAGCTCCATTCAATCCTCATGCACCTGAGAGTGTAGCACAGGAACCTGAGTACTCCACGAACACAGCATCTAAGAGCAGAAGACAGAGCCCCTTGTGAAGGTCCCTTGATAAGGTACCTGCAGCTAGGACTTTGGACAGATCCTGAATTCTTGGCTCAGGGTCCCTCAACAATGGTGACCACAGTCTTTTCTTTGCTGGATGTGGACCCTGGTGGGTGGGGTCCTTCCCACACAGGCTCTGTGGTGACGGTGTGTGCTTCCTGAGGCTTCTTAAATGAGATCACAAGTGACGGGAACTCAGCCTCTCTTATTGGAGGCTGAAAGTCTCACCAAAGTATCCCGTCTGGGACTGGGTCCCTCTAAGACTTCCGGGCAGAATCCTTCTCCCAAATCTATTAGTATTTTTCATCCATTCTTTTTTTGTGCAAATATTTCTCACAGGATACTGGATGCCATGACTTCCTGGCTCTTTCTGGACATTTCTTCATGGTCCCACTGGAGCACCAAAAGCCTTTGGGGCTTTGAGATTTCTGTCCTCGTGGGTGTGGCTTCCAGGAGGTTTGGGGTGGAGAACAGCTCTTGGGACTATTCTGGGATCACCACAAATGTCACCTTCCTGTGAGTAGGGACGTTTCTCTAGACATGGCTGGGTGATGTCATCACAAATTACAAGGGCTCTGCTGGGCGTGGTCAGAGGCGTGGCCTCAGTGTCTGATGGGCCCTGGTCTGTCAGTTTAGTAGTGGAGATCCCCAACCTGGGGATCTCCTTCTGCAGGGTTCTGGGCACTAAGTTTGCTTAGAGGAACCGGGCCCCGAGTCTACATGCTCCCTGGGAAAATCAGAAACTCTAGGCAAGAGACTTGTTTGTTTACTTAGGATGTGACTGTGAATCCAGTTAAATGGCCAAACTGGTCATCTCTCCTGGGAGGCCCCAGGGGCCACCCGTCAGAGGGTAAGAGGCACGGAGAGCAATGTGTGTCCCCTGGGAAGAGTCCACGCCTAGGCAACTCAAGCTTTCGACTGGCAAAGGCCATAGCGGGTAGACCCACTGCCTCTTCAGTGAAGCTAGGAGGCCTGGGGACCCGATCCTTCCCTTCCAGGATGATTGAGAAGCACGAATGGGCAGCTGGGCTCGAAGCTCGGAAATGTCACTCTGCTCTTGGAGAGCAGCCAGGTCTCCCCAAGTTAGGTTTCCCTTCCAAGACAGGTGGGAGAAGGACAGGGGCAAAGAGAGGACTGGTGGACCCACGAGGTCTGGGGAGATGGCTTGGTGAGGAGCTATGCAAGCCTGAAAACCTGAGTTCAGAGCCCAGGCACCAGCGTAAAAGGCTGGGTGTCGGAGCATATCCTTGTAATCCCGGGCTTGGGAGGCAGAAAGAGAGATCGCTGGAGACTACTGACCAGCTTACCGGTGAGCTCCATATTTTCCAAGGGATCCTTTCTAGAAAAAGATGATGAGAGCCTGAGAAAGACACTTGAAATTGATGGCTGCTTTCCATACATGCATGCACACATACACACCCACCCAAACAAGTATACAGGCGTGTGCACACCAATAAATACATAAGAAAATCCTTAAAAGTGAGCGAATTGATAGCCAACTTAAACATGTTTACAGTCACATTAAAAAGCTAGAGAAACATGCAATGATGAGCTTAGTAATATATTTATTAAATTAAATATAATAATTTTTTTCTATTTGCACATATAGTTAATTAAAAATGAGATAACTCAATTCTTTAGAAAAAATACAGTTTTTGGTATATGTACCACTGAGCCACACCCCAGCTCCTCACTGGGGGATTCTAGGCAGGGGCTCTACCACTGAGCCATAGCCCAGAGTATTTCAGTTTGGGAAATACTTGCATGTATCTAGTTATCATAAAAATTACAATTGAAAACCAAATCATGAAGTTGGTGCATGATTTTTTTTATTATAACACCAAAATATTCATTTTTATTCACATTCTCAAAGACAAAAATGCTTCAGTTTTAAAATTTTTCCACGGGCTATTTTCTGAGCTTGTTTTGTATGATTAAAGACCGTTGGCATTTCCTCTTTCTGTCATTTCTTCATTTCTTTGGCGCATTCTGTTCTTTTAATGTTTGCCCTCTTCTTTATTTGTGGAAGCTATTTATAGATCAGACTCATTAACCCTTTGACTATAATAAAATTTAAAAATGCTTGCTCCTTTTTATTATGCGTTTATTTAACCCCTCTTCCTTTTCTTTGGCCAACAAAAGGGTTTTGTTTTCTTTTTATGTGGAAATTATAGAACACCTGCCCAGTGCTTTCGAGGCTTTCATTGCTGACTTATTTTTTTTTCAAATACATTTTCCTTGCGGGCCAGTGAGATGACTCAACTCCAGCCCAAACCCGATGAGCCGAGTTTGAGATGGAAGGAAAGAACTGGCTCCTGGATGTCCTCTAGTTCTGCAGGGACAGGGTGACAAGTGCCTGACAAACAATCCTAGGGACGGAGGTCTCGGTGCCTTTCAGCCGAAGCCATAGACTGCGTGCTCTACACAGTTATGGAAGGTCGGTTACTTTGCACTCTGTGTGTGTGTGTGTGTGTGTGTGCATGTGTGTGTGTGTAAGCTGGAACCTGATTCTTGAGGCGGGGGTTCTCAGCTGGTCTCACAGCTTGTGTACTTGGCTAGGCAGGCTAGCGGTTCTTCTCTTCTGGGATGCTGGGATTACAGGCAGGCTGCCACACCCGCCTGGTATTTACTTGGTTGCTGTGTACCCGAACTCACTTCTTCACACCTGCTTGGCGAGTGCTCAAGGCACCAAAACAGTTCCCAGCTCCTGTGCAGAGAAGTGTTATCACCACACAGAGCTGTGTAAATGTCCCACCCTCAGCATCCACACCTTTTGGCCTCTGTTTGTTTGTTTACCCTTCCTGAGCGGTGGCGATGAGGACTGTGGTCATTTTTCCTATGTCTACTCCTTATCCCAGGATCACGTCCCTTTTAAAAGCAGACTTGTTGACTTGAAACTAATGCACAGGGATCAGCATATACTTTAAAAATATTTATATATATGTACATATATATACACATACATATATAGATATGATAGATATAGATATAGGTATAGGTATAGGTATAGATATAGATATATAGATATAGATATAGATATAGATATAGATATATGCACACCACATGTGTGCCTGGTGCCCACAAAGCCAGAAGTGTGTACGGGGTATCAGATTCCCTGGAACTGTAGTTACAGGCTGTTGTGAGTCCACCATTGCGAGTCACCATGTGGGCGCTGGGAACCTGAGTTCTCTGGAAGAGCAGACAGTGCTCCTAACCATTGATTTCTGCACATGCTTAATGCATACACTTTGGCAGGTTTCAGAGCATGTAAACAGCAGTGCTAGGTGCAGGAGGGTAAGCTGGTGGTCCTCCGTTGTTCTCCCATACTTTACTGCATCTCCCAAGTTCACAACTCTGAACCACCAAGGGGGCGTCCCTAATGTGTGTCTAATTTAGATTAGTTTATTTTATTTTCTGTTTGTTTTTGGAGATAGGGTCTCATGTAGCCTAGACTGAGCTCAAATTTCACTGTCTAGATGGAATGACCTAGAATTTGTGTGTGTGTGTGTGCATATATGCATGCATGCATGTGAGTGTGAGAGCCAGTGCTCACACGCTCAGAGAGAGGAGGAGAATGTCATATGTTTTGCTCTCTCATTCTACATCTTATTCCCTTGGGACACGGTCTGTCACTGAAACTGGAGCTAGGCTGACAGCCAACATGCCCTGCAATTTTCCTGGCCCCACCCCCAACAGCACTAGAGTAACAGGTGTGTGCAGCCATGCCCAGCTTTTTTCTACGGTGTCGGCATTCAGACTCGGGTCCTGGAACTTACACAGCAAGTTCCTTGGCCGAATCCTGCCCTGACCTTAGACTCCCGATCCTCCTGCCTCCACCTTTTGAGTGCTGGCATTGTGAGCGTGAACCACCACACCCAGTTCCTGTGGTGCTGGGGCTCAAACTCAGGGCTTTCATGAATATTAGGCGAGCAATCTGCCGGCTCACATTCCCCAGTGCCTTGTGGGCATTTTTCCTTTTTCTTTGTGCATAAAATAATGTTTTACTCTTTGCTTTGTTTTCAAACCTGCATTTCTTCTCCAGCACACCACAGGCTCCTTCTTTCCAGGACGGAGCGATAGTTCATGGCATGCACTATCATCACCCATTCCTCCCCTCACCAGTGGGCTGGGGGTGACTAGGTTGGCTCTATTTTCTGGATTTCACAGATAGAGCTTTAAACCAGGTCTAGCTCTCCAGAAATCCACAAGAGGCTTGATCACGGATTTCCTGGCTGTTTAGAGTTTCCCGTTTTAATTTAGATTAGTTAGAATAGATTACAGCTGTACATGTGGTTCCTCACTTTAATCTCTGGGACCACGGTAGAGACAGAGCAGGATCTGAGTATCAGAAGGGGGCAAGAAGACAGCAGATTCCCAAAGGGGTGGGGTCTCTGCCAAGGAGAAACCCAGCAGGGTGTGAGAAGTAGAGGTCCACTGGGCATCTGACGTTTGGCTCCCTCTTGGCCCATGTTCAATGGCTTAACTGACCCAGGACGCTCAGGGGACCTCTGTGGCCTGAGTGAATTGCCTCCATCTACCTTATACATCCAGGCCTCCAGGTCAGGGACAAGGATGAAATCACCATGCCCCCAAGCATGGCCTACGTGTCCTGCTCTGGCCTTCTGGGGGCTTCTCCTAGTTCTTGTGTCTCAGGTCTACGCCTGTTAAATTCAGCCACTCCTGACCTTTGGCTAGACAGCCCTGACACTGGGGAGGCAGGAGCCTCTCCCGATGGGATTTCTTGGGCTCCTTCCTCATGGAGCAGCTCAGATGCTGGCAGGTCTGGCTAGCCAGAGAGGAGTGTAGGTCTCAGCCCCAGTCTTAATGGAGTCACAGGAGGCTGTGAGGGCTTGTTTTCTGGGAGAGGGGCTGGAGAGGGAATTTGTTAGTGGTCCCAGGTTGACATCAGGGGAATGGAAGCTGTCTTTTGTCTTTCTTCAATTCACTTTAAGTAAAAGTGACAGGCAGGGGGCTAGCGATGCTCTGGTCAAACTCTGAAGTCTCCCTTGCCCTAAAGGCTCCAGACCAGCTGAACAGAGAGGCTGCCCACCCTCCGAGGACCCCTATGCTTTCCTCACACAAGTGGCCACTGCTCCAGCAGGCAGGTGGGGTCTTGCCTCCCTGCCAGAAGGCTTTGTGGCTGTTTATGGGGTATCAGGACCCTTGGAACCCCTACCAGGGCTACATACCTTGGATTCCAGGGGGCCTCAGGGAGGGGCACTGAGCAGTGTCTTATTTCGGGGGCTAGTAGGCTGAGCTTGCTAGGGAAAAATACTCTGAAATTCAGAAAAGCCTGCTTGACACTGAAGCCAGCTGGCTACAGTTGGAAAACAAAAAAAGGGGGGGCTTGGGAGATGGCGTGAGGACCTGAGTTTGATCCCCACAAAACCCATGTGAAAAAGCGAGGCGCAGTAGCCCATGCTTGCATTCCTAGTGTTGGGGATGAGGTGGCAGGAAGCTCACACAGGACTGTTGGCCAAACAACCAATCCATGAGCTCCAGTTTCAGTGATGAGTCACCCAGTGTTGATCTCTGGCCCCCACATGCATGTATACATGCATGCACATGAGCCTGCATAGACATGTGCTCGTGCACAAACACACGTAAAGTATCTGCACCACCTTGGCATGAGGCTTAGAATGGGGGCCGTTAAGTCTAAACACGCCTGCTATGGCTCCAACTGCTACCTGGGGCTCTGTAGGGCTGGTGTTGTGAAACTGTGTGTGGAGGAAACATTTTTGGACTGGAGACCAGATCTGGCTTTAGTCCCTTTAGTATAGGGAAGAGTCAGGATTGGACTCAGACCGCAAGCCCCTACACCCCTTTTCCACACTGGGGGCTGAGATCTGGGCTTTAGAACACTTCAAACTGATCGTGGCTGACACTTTAGGCTCTTGGGGTTCTGTCTCTGTGTGTCTCTATCCAGATGTCCTTAAAATATCACAGGACTGAGGATGGCAGCTGTTGGCAGGGCAGGTGGGTGGAGGGAAGAGGAGGTATGTCTCAAAACATTTGTGTAGGACTGAAGATCCCATCTTGGTCATTCTAGGCCTGAACCCAGTGGGCAGGGTCACAGGTTGAGGCTGTGGGAGGGAGTTGACCTCCTGTCTGTAAGTGGAATAAGTACCATGCGTGTGGTTGCTTCCTGTACCCGAGGAGAGTGGGATGTGGGGAATGGGGACAAGATAGGATGCTTTAGCTATTTTTCTTGCGAGAGGATGTCTCAGTTTAGACAGTGGGAGAGGAAGAACTTGGAGAATTGACTTTTCTGACAACAAAAGGATATAAGACTCAATAGGGAAACTGAGGCAGGGATCTGTTGTCTGAGAGTCCTCTTTCAGTTGTTCAGCTGGAAGGTTACCTGCTTGGTACTCAGATCCTAGATGGGCTAGGCAAGTCTGTTTCCATCCATTCATCCATCCATCCATCCATCCATCCATCCATCCACACACCCAATTCACTCATCCAACTACTTACCCACTATCCACAAAACCACCTATCTATCCATCCATCTTTCTATAACCATCCAACCATCCACCACTCATGTAACCACTTGCCCACCACCATCCATCTTTTCATTCACCCATGCATTAATCTATCTGCCACTCACCCATCCATCTACCACCCCACCCACCCAGCCACTCAACTCCATCCATCCATCCATCCATCCATCCATCCATGGACCCACTCACCTACCCATCACTCATCCACCCTTCTATGCAACCATTCATGTATCGTTCACCGCTTACCTACCCACCCACCCACCAATCCCTGTGACCATCCATCTGTTCATCATCTACTCACCGTCCAGCCACCAAACAGCTGCCTTCTCTGGGCCAGATGTGGTTCTGGATTAAGAGGATTTGGCAATGAGGAGACACAGCTGCATCTTATGGAACTGGCAACCCCGGTATTTTAATGCATCGGAGGAATAGAGAACAGAAATGTCAGCACTCTGCAAAGTCTTTCATTACTGGAATTCTTGTGTGTGTGTGTGTGTGTGTGTGTGTGTGTGTGTGTGTGTGTGTGAGAGAGAGAGAGAGAGAGAGAGAGAGAGAGGGGGGGGGGGGNGAGAGAGAGAGAGAGAGAGAGAGAGAGAGAGGGGGGGGGAAGAGGGAGAGGGAGAAGGAGGAGTGGGGACTGCTTTCATGTGCCTCCACTTTGGGGCTCTGTCCAGCTGAGGGCACTGTCAGGGGGGAGCCTCTTCCAGGCAGGGCTTGGAGGTCCTGACAGTGGCTTTCTGGAACACCAAGCCACGCTCCCCTGAGTCCCTGGCCTCTGAGCTTTCTGCAAGCAGGGCCTGAAAGCCACTTTTGCTGAACACCTGCTGTGAGTATCTCTGGGCTCTTCAGCCAGCAATTAAGTATCCAAACTCCCGCCAGCTGAGCTCCCTCTGAAGACAAGAGCCTTGGGTGGGTGGAGAGCCAGAGCTGGGAAGGGCGCCTCAGGGTTCAGACCCAGGTGGTCTGATTATCCAGGGGTCTTTCTCAACAAGGACCTGCTCCAAGATCTACATGGTAGCCAAGTGCCCAACTTGGACACCTGAGCATTTCTCCCAAGTCTTGATTCCATTTAAATGCTGGCTTGGTACAGTGGCAGGGCCGGCAGCCACTCTTAGCCTGACCTTTTATCTCCACAGCCCTCCTGGCCCCTGCTCAAGGTAGGTCTCAGTTTCTCTCTGGCTTCCACTAGGATTACTTAATGGATAAAAAAATAACTAATTCTGGGGGCTCGAGTGTCAGCTCTGGGAACAGCTGAAGCTGGAGCCTGGCCTTTTATGCCGTGCAGCTCTGGGAAGAGCTTGTCCCGCCCTTTGGTGGTAGCAGCTGGGGTAGAGCTAATGGAGGGGGCAGGGCTAAAAAGAGTTCTGGGTTCTGGACATGGAAGTCCCAGGCATAAATGGGGCCACACCTGAACAAATCAGCACACCTGGGAGAAACCACAGTCCCTTCTTTTAAGCACGACCCTGTGAGTCCCATCACAATCCCGGTGCCTGGTGAGAAACTGAGATCTGGGCATACATGTGGCCTTCTCTCTTTCTATTCCTTCCTCCTGCAGTGCAGAGACATAATCTGTTTCTCTCAAGGGTGGGGGTGGATGTCACCCTGCTCGTGGGAGTTTATGCCATGCAGGCTGGGCTTGAGACAGATGCCTGCAGACCATCAGCAAGGTCAATCATGTCACCCAGCTTCCCAACCCTCCCCCACCCCAATCCATACATCACCCATCCATCCAGTCAACTCTACACACTCACCTACCCATCCAACCACCATTCAACTATGTGCCCATTTACCCATCCATTCACATCATCTGCCCATCCATCCATCCATCCATCCATCCATCCATCCATCCATATCTGCCCATCCATCCACCCATCCATCTACCTGTCTACCTACTAATCTGCCTCTCCAGCTATTCACCCACCCACTCACACATACATCTACCCACACTTCTATCCACCCACCCACCCACCCACTCTTCCACATCCACATATTCATCCATTTGCCTGCTCAAACAGCCTCCCACGAACCTACCCATAATCCATCCATCCATCCATCCATCCATCCATCCATCCACTCACCCATCCATGCTAATCCAACCACCTAGTCACCCACCACATCCATTTACCTGTCCATCTATTCATCACGTATCTATGACTCCAACCATCAAATCATCCATCCTCTACTCCCACATCCGCTCAACAATCTCTCCATTTCTCCTATGTATCGCGGGCTGGGTGGCTGGAGGCCTCTAATGGGTAAGACCAGCATTTGGCTCTGTCTCTGTGCTGTCTTCTTTCAATATTCTTCTGACACCAACAAAGCAATTCTATAGGAACACCAACTGGAGTTCCCCTAGTCCACTTCTGTGCAGACATTGTCTACTTAGAAGTAGTAGCAGTTTCCACAGGATGAGGTTTGGGCTCCCACCAGGACTGTCCCCACTTCAGACGGCAGTGACAAACCTTGGCTTGTCTTGCCTGAGCCTCTCATGAGCTAGCTATAAAGCAGGATTCTCATACCGTTAGCTAAAATGTCTCACAGTACTTGGGAAACATGTTCACTGGGTTATAACAGCCCCATTATAAAGGACACCAACAGAAAGGTGCATAAGGGAAAGGTCAAACCCTCCAGGCCCCCCAGATTCACTGAATTGTCTAGATGCTCCATGAGCCCCTTTCAGGTTTTGTGGAGGCTTTGCTGAATGGACATGGTTAGTTCCATCACTGGCCAATCACAGTCCTCAGCCTTTGGCTGCTCTCTCCCCACTAGATTCCAGAACTCCAACCTTCCTTCTGGTGAATAGACACCTGAAACCTTTGGCCACAAACAGTTCATTCGCATACAAAATGCATCACTTTAGGTACTGGGTTCCGGAGTCAGAAGAGTTGGTACCTGGAAGTCCATGGCGGTCACAGTGACTCCCAACTAGTCCCTTCCAGAATTGCCTGGGATTGCCTCTCAAAGAGAACTATTACCAAGATTCTGGGGGTGTCCCAAAACTAAGAGCCCTGGACAAAAGTGTCCTTGGGGACAGGGATAGGTTCCCCCAATCCCAGCCACATAGCTGCCTCCATTCCGTGCAGAGAAGAGGTGGGCCCTGCTGCTGAGAGTTCCATAACCCAAGGTCAGAACTCTAAAACAGATCTAGCAAGAGACAAGGCTGCAGTCAGGCAAGGCCCCACCCTGGCCTCTAACTGCAGGATCACACACAGAAAAACAGGGGTGGAGAGACTGGACCCAAGGGACAAGGGACACTGAGGGAGTTCTTTCACCAACTCATGGTTCCATCCTGGTGTTGGAAATGAAACCCAGGGCCTTACGCATGCTAGACAGGGGGTTCCACCACTGAGCTTCACTGCCACCCAGCCCCTCACTGGGGGATTCTAGGCAGGTGCTCTACCACTGAGCCACACCCTAGCCCCTCACTGGGGGATTCTAGGCAGGTATTCTAGCACTGAACCACACCCTAGCCCCTCACTGGGGGATTCTAGGCAGGTGCTCTACCACTGAGTCACCCCAGCTCCTCACTGGGGGATTCTAGGCAGGTGCTCTATCATTGAGTCACACCTCAGCCCCTCACTGGGGATTCTAGGCAGGTATTCTACCACTGAGCCACACCCTAGTCCTAGAAGGAGCTTTGAAGGAGCTCTTGGATTCCCACTTACTGCAATTCCCTGTGTTCTGGTCCCTTGTGTCAGCTTAGCCAGCTCTAGCCTCTAGTTGCTTCCATTGGTTAGAGGCTAGCCACAGAGAGGAACTCTCTCTCAGCAAGCCTTTGTCTGGCTATGACCTCAGAAGGGGCCTAGGCTGGAGCTGGCCAGCAATGTGCATCTGGCTGGGCATCTCCCATCCTGACCAGGGCACCTTTGCCAGCAGCCGGCCCCACGTGGAGCCCCCTCCACCCTTACCCTCTGTGTGGCGGAAGCAGCTGCAGCCAGGCGGCCTTTAGAATGGAGCTGGTGACATTGATGGATGGCCAGGGCCTCAGGGCTGCTGCTGGGTGAGGGTGAGCCTGCTCTGCAGGGGTGGGGACTGCTCTGCTGAGTTGGCATTTCCACGGTTGTTTTTGTGAGTGACCTGTGTTCCTCAGCTTCACACTGGGGCCTGCTGAGCATAAAAAAACGGGTTGCTGGTGATGGTATGCCTGCCAAGAGTCCGACTGCCTAGGCCTCTGGCATCAATTGGGCAGGCACATGAGTGGTGGGGTCAGGCCAGGCAGCTGGAAAAGAAGACCCCAATTCCCGCTCTTGAGACTTGCCACCTGCCCCTCAGGCCACCTGCTTCTTGAACTCGATTCTCCCTAAGGGGTTGGTTCTACTCCACCTGTTAGAGTCACTCAGCCCAGCTGGGTGCCTGCCTGAGATTTTTTCCTCTTACAGCCCCCTAGAAATGAGGATTTGGTCTCAGGACAGAGCGTCAGAGCACACCACCTGTGAAGCTCCTGAGTGATTCAAAACTTGTCAGGGCATGATGGTGCATACCTGTGACCTTAGCACGCGAGAGGCTGAGACAGGAGGATGGCCTCAAGTTCAAGGTTAGCCTGGGGCTACATATGAGACCTTGTCTTAAAAAAAAAAACAAACAAACAACAGACCAAAATGATTGCTAGTGTGCCAGTGTCTACATTGAACATGTGGACACGTACAGGTGAAATTCTATTTCGACAATGTATGTTACTCAAGCCCAGGCAACTGCCAAAGAAGCTGGCTCCAGTCTGTGGTTGTTGTTTGAAATACTATGAGTATGTCTACGTGTGTGCGTGTGTGTGCATTGTGTGCATGTACTTGCATGCATGTGCAGCTTGTGTCCATATATGCATTGCGCTTGTGCATGCCAATATGCTTGTGCATATGTAATATGTGTGCATGTGATTTATGTGGACACATGTGGTTTTGCACGTATATACATGTGTGTGCCCGCACACGTGTGGGTGTGTGAGTAGAGCTTCCTACTGCTTTCACCAGGACGGGCCTTGGGATCTTGGCAGGACCAGGCTGGTTCTGGAACCACAACTATGGCCTCTGTGACCAAGCATCTCCGGAAGAGTTGATGTGATGTCTGGGGACATGTGACAAGAGCAGGCCTGAGAGTGGAGACCCAGGGCTGGAGATAGAGAGAGTGAGGAGGGAGAGGAGGGAAAAGGAGGGGGAGAGAGGAGAGAGCAGGAGCAGGGTGGGGAATTCAGAGCACAGCATGTAGTTGCTGGCTCCAGCTAGTTTGTGCCTACTCACCTGAATCCTGCCAGGTGATTGCTTTGTATCCTGTCCTCTGGCAAGCCAGAGCCCCTGGGCTACAGCTGGGCCATGTTCTTGTGCTCCCCCCCCCCCTTAAGGCTAGGTTCCAGGGGACAGTTCCCTAAGGTGTCCACCTTACAGGTCACAGGGGCCTCTTTGGGTGACTCCCCACTCACAAACATGAACTTGAAACCAAGGTGGGGATCAGTTGCCCAAACACAGGTACTGAGCATGAGGGGGGCACAGCCTCAGCCTTTATCTCTTTGCCCTTCTAGCCACTGGGGCCTCCGCCACAAAGGACAGACCCAGCCACGTGGCCCCTGTTGCCTCAGCTGTTGGCAGTGGTGATCTGGCTGTGGCTCTGAGGTGTTGGGGGGGGGTGCAGCTCCTGGGTGCTCCTGGGTGCTGGCATGCTGGCCCTCTCTAACAAGCAGGCCTCCGCAACCCTTTCATCTGATGCTCACATCTTTTACAAACACTGACTCATTAGGCTCCCAAAGCAGGCGGAGGGAGCAGGGTCCTTTCTGTGGGAGGGAGACTGAGCCTCCTCATTGTTCCAGCTTTCCCCAGGGCCACCCACCGAGCCACAATGAGATCCTAGGTAGGAATGCGGCTCAAGGGAGTCGGGCAGAGGCCCCTGCTGGAGAGGTGAGGGGCCTCTAAGCTGTCAGGGGCCTGGCATGCCCGTTCCACTCAGGGTTATAGCAATACTAGTCGCCTGCTCACCCCCATGCACAATGCGGTTCGGCCACTGGCTTCTTACAAGTTATCCGTGTGTACCTTCAATTCTCCCCTTTTATTGTCAAGGATACAGAGAATTACGCTTCTCTGAAAATCACACCAGGTCTGCCTCCCCTGCCCCGGGGCCACACTTTTCATTTACTTTTGCCTCTGCTCTCACCGGGAGGGGGCATTTTGTTTATGGATTTTCCGAACTGAAGGGTGAGGGGGCGTCCTCCGGATCCGGAGTGAAAAGGTGGAAGCAGAGAGGAGAGGAAGCCGTTTCTAATCGCCCAATCTTAGAGTTCCTTCCTCTTTCTTGCCATCTCAACTAAACTGTAATCAGACTTTTGTTGGGGTTTAGAAAGGGTTTAAGCAGAAACTCTAGGGGCTGGTGTTAGCCGGGTCTGCTAATTCGTGCCTTGGGATCCCCTGAGAATCGGAGAGGGAGACGCAGTAGCGCCTGGGTACAAGCCCATTCCCGTCTGCCCACCTGGGCCTCTTTGAAACCCGGACATTACCGGGGCGCCCATTGTGTGCCTGTCAGTCAGGCCCCTTTGTGGGATTACTTTCATTTAGAAGGCCTTGCCTGCTATTTTGGTAGCTCGTCAGTCCTGACTTAAGGTGAAAGCTTGTCTTCTGCTTGACAGCGAGGGAGGTGAAAATTACTGTGTGGATGGAAAACTGCAGGTTACCCAAATAACATGTCACCGGAGAGCAGGCCCGAGCCTCAAATCAATTCATAAAGCTGCGATTCTGTTGTGCGCCCCAGGCAGGTTGCGCGGGACACACTGCACAATACCCCCCTCCCCCTTGCTCTGGTCCCCAGGCCGCTGCATTTCTGGTTGAAGTTTTGTTTTCCCGTTCTTCCTCATCTCAGGCTTCAGAGCGTCTTTTGCTGTAGGTGTTCTGAAAGGTAGTGTCTGCCTGGTCCCAGCTCTCGGGGAGCCAGAGAGCAGCCACTAAATGTATTGGGGGTGAGGAGGTTCAGCTGCCAGATCTCAACTCGGGGAGCAGTACAGGTACTCCACAGCTAAACCCAAACTCCACAGAGGTAAAGATGCTAGGGGCGGCAGTGTGGATGGTAGGTGGGTACAATCAGAGTACAGCCCTGTATGAAAACGTCATAGTGAAATCACTATTTTGTACACTAAAATTAATTATTTTTGCATTTATTTATCTATGAGCGTGTGGGGGTGTGCGGGTGCACACTGCAATGGTGCAGACAAGAGACCAATTTAAAAAATTAATCCTCTCCATGTGGATTTTAGGGATTGCACTCAGGATATCAGATCTGGCAGCACCTTTACTTGAACAACCAATTTTATAGGCGCCTAAAAAAAATATTTTTGTTTGTTTTTCGAAACAGGGTTACTCTGTAACTTTGGAGCCTGTCCTGGAACTAGCTCTTGTAGACCAGGCTGGCCTCAAACTCACAGAGATCTGCCTGCCACCACTCAGCTCTAAAAAATTAATTTTTAAAAAGAGAAAGGGCACCAGGGATGGACGGGTGTGGAGCAGTTGTAGGGATTGAGCCCTCTAAGGGTTTCTGAGAGGTGACCCTGCTGGGAGGAACGGTGGATGTCACATGCAAACTCCAGAATAGTTCTAGGAGAGTCTTCTAGACGTCCTATCCAGGTGGGGAGTTCCTGCCCTTTCCTCAAGAAGATGGTGTGGGTTGTAGGTGGCTCTGAGCCTGAACTGCATGGTTTGGTGTTCAGCAGACCTGGCTGGCCCCGCACGCTATCATTGTGGCCCTGTCTTGATGGCTACGCCACAGAGCCAGCTGTCGGTCTCTGCTTCTTGCTGCATGACTCTTGTAGAGTGGGCACTGGTGCAGACCGGCTCCACATGGACTGGTTATATTCTACCCACTGGGGCCAGGAGGAAGGCCAGGCCAGGCGGTTCTGGGCATCTGCGCCCCTTCCCTGCCCCCGCAGAGCCAGCAGCCCCTACCTGTGCTGGCCTGTGCCTGCAGCAACTGTCATTTGGAAAATATGTGATCCGGCAACCTGAGACTTCAGTCTCAGCCCTGCACACCCCAGCGAGGGCAGGAGACTTCTTCCTGGGGGCTTTTGTCCAGCCAGATGAGAACCCCTAGAAAAGGGGCCATGGGGGTGGCGGTCTTGTACTCCGAAAGGGGCTGATCCTCCCCACCCCCAGTGGCTCCTCCACCTGCCCTCAGCCATCTGTAAGGCCTGTCTAGGACTCAGATCTCAGATCTGTCACCTGAAGGTGTCACTCAGAACAAATCCCTGGAGAGCCAGGTGCGGTGCCGCAGGGATACTGTTGGCTGCCAGCCAGGTTCCAGGCAGGCTCAGGGAATGAGCCCTTAGGAGGCCCAGTCTGTGCCCAGGTTATTCCTGGGGCAGTTCCAGTGGCTACCCTACACAACAGAGACAGATGTGAACCTATGGGTCCCCGACAGGCCAAAAAAGAAAAAAAAAGCAGCATTTATTTGAATTGCCAAGGGCATACTAAGAATGGGGTTCCATTGCATGGTGTGGCCTAGGCCTCCCACAAAAGGCAGGCCCGTCTCAGCTCTGCTGGCTGCTGGCACTGAACCTGCCCCTCTGCTGGCTGACAACTGCTGGGTGGTGGGGTGGCCTGCCTCTGCTACTGGAATGGCAGACTTACAGGCCTAGGATGGGGTGTGACCCAGGCAAAAAACTGTGCCTGGTGTTTACCACTGGGAGCTAGAGCTTGCTAATGAGGAGGAGCCAGCTGGACCCTGCCTGCTTCCCCGGGTCTTGGAATGATTATCCTTGTTCTAACCCCAGGTAGTATGTAGCTGCTCTTTTGGGGAAGCATGCCCTAGTAAATCTTGAACCAGTTGGAAATAATGGAGCTAGCAGTACTGGGCTCGTGAACTGAAGGAACCACAGGCTACGTGGCCCTGCTGACTAGCAGGGGATCCTCCCAGCACCCCTTACTCAAACTTTTATTCCCCACTCTCTTCAACCTTTGGAGGTGGGGAATCATAGACCCCATGTTTAAATTAATTGTATATGGGTGTTTAGCCTACATGTATGTCTGTGCACCCTGTGCATGCAGTACCTACAGGGGCCAGAAGAGGGCGCTGGATTTCCTGGGACTGGAGTTAAAGGTGGGTGTGAGCAGCTATGTGGGTGCAAGGCATTGAACCTGGGCATAGACCCCATTTTTACCTCATGAGCCTCAGAGAAGTTGAGGAACATGCCCTAGGTCACATGACCAGAAAGGCATATCTCTTCCAGTAGATAGGTGGAGGCGTGGCGTGTTGGAGACTCTTCCTGTGGGTCCAGTTCTTCAGTATGTAGATAGGGGCTCCCAGGTAGGATCGGTCCTGCAGCCCTGGCTTTTGAGAAGTGTGTTGGGAGTCAGCCAGCAGAGCCGTGGAGTGATTGCCTAACTCCTAGGTTGGAGCAGGGTGTGTATGGGGGGGAGGGTGCCTTGGCAAGATGGTTTGGGCATTTACCGGCTCATGCTCAGCCAGGCAAATCTCTTGGCATCAGGTATGGTCAGGTCCAGGTGTTCCACAATATCATTGGCTGGCCTTCTTCCACATCTGCTTTCCTTCTATCTCAGGCAGGTCCTTCCATTTCCAGGTCCCTTCCAGTATGATATTAAGTGCTTCTTTCTGAGGGTACTGGTCACGATTGAATCTGAGTAACATGGTCTGGGGGCTCTGCCCCACTCTGAAGTCCTCCCTGAGGTCTGACTTAGCTCCAGGTCTTGGGTTCACAGAGGACAAAAATAGGGGGTCCTGAGCCCCACCAAGTTGTTAGAAGTCCTGGCTATGGAGTTACAGAGTTCAGTTATCAACACCACAGAAGGCTTGCTCCCACGACAGGCAGCTCACCCCTCCGAAGAAGTCTTCTCTCTTACCTGATGGGAGATCTCAGAGACGGGAGCTATTTTATTTATAGCCACTGGTCAGACAATGACAGTTTCCTCACACGGCCATATGGCTTACAAACTCTCAGCCCAGGGTGACAGTCATGGTTAGTCCTTTGCTGAGCTGCTCTGTCCTTGGCTGCAACTTGGAGTAGGGAATCTCCAGAAGGAGGATGTCAGAATGAGGGAGGAAGGCATGGGGTCTGTGTGAGGGGACTCAGACTCTCTCATACAGACCACATACAGACCCCACCTCCTCTATAAGACAGGATCTCACATATCCTGGGCCACCTTCATTTGCTCTATAGCTGAGGAAGACCTTGAACTTCTGCTCCTCCTGCCTTTACCTCCCAAGTTCTGGGATTATATGGTGCTTGCGATGCAACCCAGGACTTTGTGCTCGCCGGGCAAGTTCTTGATCATCTGAGCCATATCCCTAGCCTTGCAGGGTTGTCCCGAGGGGCCCTTCAGGTCCTGATGGCCCCCATAGCTACAGACGGAAGGTCCCATCCTTTAGACCTCAGTCCCTGTTTCTCCCTTGTCTGTGGTGTGCTGGCTACTGAACGCAATGACCGGGATGACTGGCTGACCCTACTGTCCCTCTCTCATCCTGGTCCAGTGTCCCCTGTGTCCCTAGCCTCCAGCACCATTTCTAACCTTTGGTGACCGCTGGCCAGAAGCCTCTGCCTGTCTCCACCTCACAGCTGCCTTTGGCCCTGGGCCTCGTTTCACTGTGCAACTCTTTCTGGGTCCCTAGCCTGAGTCTTTCTTTGCTGAGGACCACGGGATCAGACAGAGCTGCCCAGTCCAAAGGAATGGGCGCCAGCCTCCCTTGGAGGCCACACAGAACTCAAAGGCCAGCCAAGAGATGTGTCTGGAGACTGCCAGGGAAAGGGCCAAGGCATTCTCTCAGCTGCCACTGTGTAGGGGGCCCCTACTCTGCCCTGACAGCGTGGGCCTGCCTTCAGGCAAACCTGCAGAACGCCTCAGGGTTGGGTACTGTACATGGTGACCACAGACTGTCCGTAGGCCCTGGTGGCTCACCAGCCCAACTCTTTGTCTTTCATTTCTCTGTGTGTTGGTTGTAGGCCTTGGAGGGTTAGAGAGTTGGGGAAGTAGGATCCCCTACTGGGTCAGTTGGAAGCATTGGAGACCAGGCTGGGCCTTGCCTGACCTCCAGGCAGTGTGGGGGAGCTGCATTCCAGCCTAGGCTGGCTGGGGTGTCCTGAGAGTATTTGTTTCCTGAACTTGGGTGGAACCTCCCTGGAAGGTTTTCAGTCCTATGTCAGAAGACAGCCTGGACCCTGACAGTCACTGGAGCCTGTGATGGCAGGGGAACTGGTGTGGTTTAGGGTTCCGGTGGCTGCGGGGCAACCAAATCCATGGATGGAACAGCCCTGGAAAATGGAGCTTGCACACTGCCATGGTGTGTGATAAGGTGACCACGTGGCCAACGGATGCAGACTCAGAAGGGTGCATTGGGGACCCAATGGCACCGAACCCAGTGTGATGATATGACCTAGAAAATGACAACAACGAGTGCAGCGCCAACTGTCACACTTTTATTTTTAAGTTCACGTAACTTAATTTTAAAAACATGAGTATGGAGAGTCAAAGTCAGACTTCATCCTTGCACACCAAACACTCTTATACACTGAGTCAGCCCTCCAGCTTGTGTGTGTGTGTGCACAAAGGAACCAAGCATACTAGGCAAGAGCTCTATCACTGAAATATTCTGCCAGCCCCTCACTGGGGGATTGTAGGCAGGGGCTCTACCACTGAGTCACACTCCCCAGCCCCTCACTGGGGGATTCTAGGCAGGTGCTCTACCACTGAGCCACACCCCAGCCCCCCACTGGGGGATTCTAGGCTGGTCCTCTGCCACTGAGTCATGTTTCCAGACCCTTACAGGGGGATTCTAGGCAGTGATCTACTACTGAGTCGTTATCCCAGTTGAGGATAAGGGGAAGTTTTACAATATTAAGTAAAAAAACTTTACTCTGCCTGCTGGAGTCTGACATGCAAATGGCTAAACAGTCCTAGCCCCAGGACACAGGCACCTTGTCCCTGCTGGGAGCAGCAAGCTGTGCCTTCAGCACAGCAACGAGAAGCTGCCTACGTAAGATGTCATCAGAGAGTGCCACCGAGAAGATGCTTGGGGAAAAACAG
Source organism: Alexandromys fortis (assembly GCF_014885135.2). Lineage (NCBI taxonomy): Eukaryota > Metazoa > Chordata > Mammalia > Rodentia > Cricetidae > Alexandromys > Alexandromys fortis. Next base: position 4,059,025 of record NW_026068021.1, read on the forward strand.
GAAAGACAGCCCTGTGTTAATTTAAGTTACTATTGTTACTGTGTGTGTGGAGGTGTGTACCTAGCATGGTATGCATGCGGAGGTCAGAGGACAACTTCGTAGAGTTAGTTATTTGCTTTCACCTTTATATGGGCCCAGGGATTAAACTCAAATTGCTAGGATTGCAGGGCAAACACCTGTACCCGCTGAGCCATCGCACCAGCCCAAGATCCGTTTTAAATCCTGTGTGTTGGGCAATATCATCTGGGGGCATCTCTGTTGCGGTGGAAACAGCACGTCTGTTGCCTTGAGACGGCACTAAGGTTGACTTTTAGCCTTCTCTGATTTGAACTATCTGGGATGTAAAGTTAAACGGCCACCTGGGGCAGATGACAAGAATGTTGGACAGGCTTCGCCCAAGCTGGTGGCAGTGTCCTTGATCAGGGCTTGGGCTATTCGGAGTTGGCTTCTGTCAACACTGTCTCATGGATAGAGAAGCAAACACAGCAGAACACAGTGACCTCATCTTGGGGCATCTTCGAGATTCATGGTTTTCACCGAGCCAACTAGATCTGAAACAGAGCAATTGCAGAAGGGGTTGGAGTTCAGCTGACACAATGCTGAGGGTCTGGACTGAAGTATGAAGGGGCTCAGAACTCGCTGTGCAGTACAACCAATGAAGTGGGTTCTCGAGAGGATAGATGGGTGGGTGAATGGTGGTAGATGGTTGCGTGGAAGGAGGGATGATGGGTAGCTGGAAGTGTGGATAGATTGGGTGGTAGTATTGGTTTGTGGATGAGTGGGCGGATGCTTAGAAGAGTAGATGGTTGTATGGGTAGATAATAAAATGCTAGACAAGTAGATGGCTAGACACATGTGTTGGTGGGTGGGTGAATGGATGCTTGTATAGATGGGTGGATGGACATATGAGCAAGACACCAACCACAGCTAATGTAAATTGTAGAACCCAGACAATGGATACAGTATTTGCTAATAAAATATATGTAAAGCAAAAACAATGTGGTCAGCTAGTGTATTCTGTTTCCTTTGAGGGCCCACTTTTTCAGAAGGGATGGGAAAGAATAAAAAAAGAAATTGGTTTACACAAAGCTGGCCTCACCCAACTCCATGTCCCCTGATATCATGGGTGTGTGTGGGGGGGGGCGTCTCTGATACCAGCTTTGGACTTGAGAGCTGGGCAGGAATGTCCCACCACCATCACCTACAGGAACCCATCCCTTCTCCTGGGTGCTTCAGTGTATGCTGGCGGTACAAAGAACATACCAAGACAGAGCTTCCTCTCTCCAGCAGCCCAGCTCTGCCCATTCCTAGAAACAACTGACTACTCTTTGCACACACGGCTGGGCATTATGGGCTTTTCCAGAACCATGCTTGTGTGGAATCTTGACCACGAGAACTCTCTCCTCCACCCCAGGGAGGAAGGAGTTAGTGTGAGCTAGATGAAGCCACTAAAGGCCCAACAGTTATCCAGACTACATCAGGGTGACTTCCAGAAGCCTCAGACTTGGGCACAGAGAGAGGGTACCCGGCGCTTCTGATGTGCCTACAGAACCTCTTTTCTGCTTCCCCGGCAGTGGCTTTATTGCAGCCTGGCCCTTCATCCTTGTGCTGGGACAGGGGAGGCGATTCACAAGAATCCAAGAAATCCTCCATCTGCCTTCCTGAGTTCCAGGCACAAGAATAGTATGATTCCTGAGTCCCATCAGGGTCATAACTGGAAGGTCCTTGGTACAGCGACGCACATGGTCTAGTCACATAAAGCATGGCCAGCTTGCCTTTCTTTCTGGGAAGTGCTTACTTAGCCTTTGAGAGAAACACACTTTTATTTTTTTTTTCATTTTTTTAAATTTATTTATTTATTTATTAGAGATTTCTGTCTCTTCTCCACCGCCAGAAACACACTTTTAAAGAAGCATACACTCCCTGTGCCGGGGAGGGTTGGGTTGAATGAGCCCTTGTTGGCTGAGTACTGCGTGCATTTTGAAAGGGTCTGTGGACTGAGCCAGGGCTCAGAAGAAAGTTGGAGCCTGCCACCACAGGAGTGGGCACTGCTGTTTGGGTCTGAGTCAGAGACCCTGGGTCAGGGTAGAGGGGTCAGTGAGAGGCCTGTCCCAACCAGTGGGACAAGTGCTACCTCTCCAGACCCCAGTTTCCCCATCTCCAGGATTATAGGCTATACGTGCACTCAAAGCAATCCACTGGGATTTATGCGGATTGCCTTTTTGTGACTCAGTTTCCTCGTCTCTGCTATCACAGGCTGTGTGGGGTATCTTAAGATCTATGAGCCTCTCTGCACCTTCGACATCTCTGCTTCCCAGAACCTTTTCCATTGGAGACATTTGCACCTGATCCTATCAGAATCAGCCTGGGTGGGGGAACACGTCCCAAGAGAGGAGGGGACAGTGCGTTGTCCCTCCAGACTGGGTGAGGTCTTCCGCCACTGTCTTTTGAGATCCCGTACAGACACACAGATCCCAGGAGAGCATGGTGGCTCTCTCTCTCCTCTGACCTTCAATTGCACAAATTGCACTCAGCGCAAACCCGTTAAGCTAGATTTCAGCATGCAGGGCCAGAAGGGTGTTTCCATGTGTGTGATTGACACCGGTTATCTGCACCTTCTCCTTTAAACACCTTCTATCTGCAGACTCCAAATCCAATTCTGAGCCCTGCACCTGGGGCAATGCCTAGGTCGGAAATCTCTGTGGGCATATTTGTGAGGGATTGTCTTGATAACAGGTATGCAGTGGGTTCGACCCTCTGTGGGCAGCAGCATTTCCTAGGCAGAGGGGTACTGGACTCCACGAGGGAGCTAGTTAGCTAAAATGGTGAGCTGGATGGAGAGCAGGGCTCCTCCATGGTTTCTGCCGCACTTCTTGGGCCCTGAGGGAGTTCCCTGGTTGGAAGCGATGCTATGTGGATGAGCAAGCAGGCCTGCCTCCAGCTTCCTGCCTCGAGTTCCTGCCCTGACTTCCCTCAGCGATGATGGACTGCGATCTGGAAGTGTTAAATAAATAAGCCCTTTCCTTTCCTGAGTTGCTTTTGGTCTGACTGTTTTATCACAGCAACAGAACAAAATTAGAACATCAGGGCAGGGCACAGGCAGGGCAGCGGGGAGCCGGGCAGAGAGCCGTGAGCCTTATTCCTGTAGAAGACAGGGCTAAGGGAGCTGGGATGGGAACGGAGACACCTGAGGGGAAAGATCCCTCAAGGGATGCCAAGAACCCTTGGGGCTCTTTGCAAGGAAGCCAGGAATCAGAAAACACGAGGCATCCTTTAGGTGTGTGGAGGGCGCTGAGTCTGGATTTGGGGACTGCTTCCGATGTCCCCATTCCCCTCATGTTGTCTTTTTTTTTTTTTTTTAAGACTAATGTTTCCTTAATGAAAGGATATACTTAAATTTCATCCCAGAAGACTGTCCCTCGAACATTTTTTTAATTATTTTTATTTATTTATTATCATGTATTTTGATGAGCTGATGGGAGGGTGGTCTCCACGGGGTGACTCTGTTCTCAGACAGTAAGGAGCGGTAGAGGGCATAGGACTCAGAGTTATTCCAGAAAACCTTGGGGTCACACTGGGGGGCAGTTCTAGATGTGGATGTACCAAGAGACACGGTGACTACTGAGGATACCACAGGCTTTGTGGGGAGCAGGGTGGGAAGGGGTGTGGTACGGGGAGCAGGGAGGGAGCTGGGCAGTGGTGGCACACGCCTTTAATCCCAGCACTCGGGAGGCAGAGGCAGGCGGATCTCTGTGAGTTCGAGACCAGCCTGGTCTACAAGAGCTAGTTCCAGAACAGGCTCCAAAACCACAGAGAAACCCTGTCTCGAAAAACAACAACAACAACAACAACAACAACAAAAAGAGGGTTGGGAAGGATGGGGAGAGGTGGGGAGGGTGGCAGCTTTCATGTCCTCCAGGGCCACTGTTCCCTTGCTGATCCCCACAGTAAGGACAGATCTTCAGCCTTTGAGGTCTCTGTGTCTCTGCAGCTGGACAAGGGGTCCTGAGGGAGGGTCCCAGATGGCAGGGACTTTCATCAAGACCTTGACCTTCCTGTTTGTGGCCCTACCCTTTTGCAGCGACAGCATGGAGCAGCCTGGAGCTCAGCCTGGCTCCTGAGATTCTAGTCTGTGTCCACAGCCACACAACCAACCCTCTCACAGGTGAACTTCAGCAGAGGCCACATGATTCCTCAGAAAACATCAGTGATTGAAGCCTGGAGGCTCAGCCTTTATTTGATTGTTAATTAATTAATTAATTAATTTGTTGTTTATTTTGATGTTTTTGAGGCAGGGTCTCACTATGTAGCTTTGACTGGCCTGGGGCTCACTTTATAGACTAGCCTCACACTCAGAGAGATCCACCTGCCTCAGTCACCCGAGTGCTTGGATCAAAGTATGCCAACATTTAAAATAGCAGTGAGCCAAGCCTACCTCTTGATCCTGGAGCTGTGGCTAGGAAGGGCAGAGGCTATGGATGGGAAAGACTGAACCAGGCAGCAAAATCAGCTTCTGCACTAGCTGGTCTGGCTCTTCGGTGTATGTCAAAGCTGATGCTTCTGGTTTTGCTGGATGGTGCCTGGTGTCCTAGAGCAAACTCCAAGGTTGGTCTTTGTCCCTGTAGCTCTCTATCCAGTCATCCACACCACTCAGGAAAGAGCAGGGCCTGGACCACTAGGATTTTGCGGCTGAGAGAAACAGGATGAGGAGACAATCACAGAGGTCCCTCAGCTGGGTGGGCTGAGGTTTCTTATGGGAAGGGCTCTCCTGGCCTCCTGGCACTGTGAAGTGAGCAGAAGAGAGTGCCCCTGGCTCCTGAGCTGCAGCGTCAGCTCCTACAACCCCTCCTGGGCCACGTGCCTGGCCAAGAGCCCATCTGCTCACTCCTGGCTACCCCTCCAGGCCTGGACTCAAGTCCAAGAGGGGGCAGGGTTCCAGGAGGAGGGAGCCAAGGCTCTCTGGACAATCCAGTGTTGCTGCTGGCCAATTGGGATGAGATTCCAAACAAACACCCTCTCTCAGCCCTCATGCCTCCTGCAGACTCAGAGGTAGTCAGGAGGTGCCAGCAACGGACTCTTGCCAGAATGGAGATGTGGCCAAGAGGGCAGCAAGAACACTTCTTTCCCAGGGTCAGGGACCAAAGCCAGCAGACCGCCAGCTTGGCCCAAGGTTATGAGTGAGCGCGAAGCTGCTCTGTATTCAATTTCTGAGGGAAGATCAGAAAATCTAGCATGGAGTCAGGTTAGCATTGAAACTATCATACACAATGCAAGTAATATTGTCAAGAAAAATAGGTCAAGACTGCAGTGAACACATGTAAACCTAGCCTGGGAGGCAGACGCAGGAGGATCATGAGTTCCAGGACAGCCTGGGCTACACAGCAAGACCCTGACTCAAGAAAGTAAAACAAGCACACTCCTCCAAATTGTATTCTCTAGAATAAGAAAACAATGACTAAAGTTGAGTTGTTGTGTGCTTCAGATGATCTCCTTAACAGAAGCCCTTAAATGTTTTCCTGAATGGCTGGATCGACACACCTACTTTTGTATTTATTCCTTCATGAAGTTACATCATGATCTCACGTGCTCCCTGAGAAGTCACCTTGTCATCCATACATGAGAAGATAAGAGTCAAAGGACACCTGGTGAGTTTTAATCCCACAGGCTCTTGAATAGATCTACAGACACTTTAAGAACTGTGGCTAAGCCGGGCGGTGGTGGCGCACGCCTTTAATCCCAGCACTCGGGAGGCAGAGGCAGGCGGATCTCTGGGAGTTCGAGGCCAGCCTGGTCTACAAGAGCTAGTTCCGGGACAGGCACCAAAGCTACAGAGAAACCCTGTCTCAAAAAACCAAAAAAAAAAAAAAAAAAAAGAACTGTGACTATAAATTATCTGATTAACACTAGAGAAGGTAGGAAAGTTGAAAAAGAAAGAAGGAAATCAAAACAATAACAAGTTCGCCAAGCACCCTCAAACAACAAATTGAGACAAAAATTAACTAGCAAAATTTGGTGCCTTAATCCAATGATACCAAAGTTTACAATAAATGTAAATGGCTTAGACATCATGGTGTAAATGCAAGTTGACTACGTACTTGGCGCACAATGAAAGACATGTTTTTAGGATATGCTTTTGCCCTCAGATGTTGAACCCCTTCTGCTCAGCTTGTGTGTCTTTGAGAGATAAAATCAGCTCAGATAAGAGCTCTACCATCAAGGCCTCTTAAACTGTTCTAAGCCGGGTCCAAGTCTCACTTTGTCTTCACAATATCACAGTATCTTCACAATATCAAAAGAGTTATTCCTGAGGGCTGATTTGAATCTCAGAGGGAACAGTGCAACCAGACTTAATCTGGCTGAGACTATGTATATCTAAGAAAGCCCTAATTCAGTAGTGGTTGGACACAGGATTTATTTGTAGCATTTGCAAGCTCCATTTTACAGATGGGAACACAGAGGACCAGGTGCAGAGTGGGAGGCCCTAACGAAGTCACACAGAGGCATTTGTAGACCCTGGTTGGTGTCTGTGAGAGTTCTGAGCTCTGCACTGAGATTTTTTTTTCTAGGTCAGGATCCATGCTCGGGAAGTACACTGCTTCAGTTTCCACAGCTGAACACCTGCCTGGTTTGTGTGGTGTCTGTTAGGGCAAGTGCTAGTTCGGTTGGACATTCTCTTTTCTCTTCTGTGGGATGGGCACAGAAGGCTATTGGGAAAGCCCAGGTACTGCAGGAAACTGAGAGGTTGACCCCATGGCTGGCCACTAGCTAAAGTGGACATCATACTGTGCTTGGCTCCAGCCTGGGATATCATCAGATCCTTACATAGCTGGGCTCCTTAGGTCTACATTTCAAGATGTTGGGCCAGAAAGACTGGTAAAGAGTTTGCCGTGTAAACATGAGCATCTGAGTTCGGATCCCCAGGATCTATGTAAAAATCTGTGTGTGGCAGTGTGCCTCTGTGACTCTGGGACCGGGAAGGTGGAGACAGGAGGATCCCTGGGGCTCGCTCTGACAAGCCAGTCTAATCAAACTGGTAAGCTTCAGGTGGTGGCAGCACACACCTTTAATCCCAGCACCTGGGAGGCAGAAGCAGGTAGATCTCTAAGTCTGTGGCCAACCTGGTCTTCAGAATGAGTTCCAGGACAGCTAGGATTACCAAAAGAAACCCCATCTCAAAAAACAAACATATACACACATGATTGAGGAAGACACTTAGCATTGACCTCTGTGACACACATGTGCACACACAAACATGGACACGTGCTTGCCTTCATGCATACGCAGGAACATGTATATACACAAAGTATTGAAAAAGTCATTTCAGAATGTCAGAGAATCCCAAGTGCTACTTCTCACCGGCTGATTTCCTCCAGCCCAACTGGTCCCATTCCTGAGCTGCCTCTATCTTTGGCGTTAACTTCCTGGGGTCCAGACGCCAATCCCAAACCCACTTATTTCATTTTCACCTGAGAGGTGGTGACAGTTCTGCAGAGGGCCAAGCTGTCAAGAGCTCACCCTGTGGGACCCTGCGGAGCCTGCTGGCCTTCAACCCATGCTTCTCAGCGCAGCTGGCATAACACCGCATGGGGGCTTCCTTCCAGCAGGCCCAGGCTCCTTCCACCCACACAGACACCGCAGTGGGGACACGTATGTTCTCACTCACCTCTTTACCAAAGCTTCCTTTTGCTGTGGCTTCCAGGTTAGAGCAGGTGAGGTCTTCATGCTCTGGGTAGTCTGAAGCTCGAGACGAAGCTTCTACAGTGTGAGTGCCCCTGGGAAGGGAGAAATCCTGTGGTTGGTTGATTCTAGCATCCTCTCTGGCGTGTGCGTGCGTGTGAGTGTATGTGCGCACAGGTATGCAGGTGTGTGAGCATGTAGAAGTCAAAGGACTGCTTTGTGGACTTCCTTCCTCAGGTGTCTCCCACTTTTTCTTTGAGATAGTCTCTTGTCGTCTGGAATTTTGTTAAATAGGTCATATTAGCTGGCCTACAAGCCTCCAGGGTTCCACATGTCTTCCACCTCCCATCTTGCCATCACTGGGATGTGTGAACGGCCCAGACACACTTTACTCCCCCAAACATTATGCCCTGAGGGTGCAGGGTCTGGAAGACTAGGCAGAGTCCCATCAGGGGACATGGGAATGAGCTGGCTGGCCAGGGCCCCAGTTTGTACTTAGTCTAGAGTCTCCAGGCCCATGGCATCCCTGGGGGGAAGGGCTTACAACGTGATCCAGGACCAGAGTTGCAAATCTAGATAGGGACTTGGGGTCTGGGTCTGGGGATGATTATGTGAGAGGAGATACGTGAGGGGAGGGTGACACCTGGCCAGAGGCCCTGGGGGTGGGGCTGGCGTGGGCAGGAAAAGAATAGAGAGGAAGGGTGGGTTCAGGAGAGATCCAGAGCTGAGTTCAGAAGACAGCAGCCAGGCCCAAGGAGCAGTAGGGACAAGGACACGTCCCCTCTGCTCCTCCTGACCTCATCTGGGTCTTGTCTACCCCTGCTGCTAATGACAGAAAAACGGCACCTGTTGCCCCAGGACTTACCTGGACTTGGGGAGGTATTTGGAATATCCAGATGACTGTCCTTGGAATTTGAGCTCCTGAGTTCTTTCTGCATAGCCTTCTCTGCGGTGGGCAAGCATGCCCTAGAGGAGTCTCGTCAGTCTGTCAGCCCCTTTTCCTGAATGGGCACAGCTTCGTAAACTCTTTAAAGCAGCTGCTTTGCAAGCATGGGGACCCGGGTTTGATCCTCTACAGACACAAGTCAGACATGGTGGCACACACTTGTCATCCTAGCACTGGGAAGGCAGAGACAGGAGGATCTCTGGGACAAACTCCAGTGACCTACTTCTTCCTGCTTGGTCCCGTTCCCTAGAGGTTCTACGTCTTCCCGATGGGGACCAAGCCTTCCACGTTTGCCTTTAAGGGACATTTAAACCCCAAACCCAGACTCTTAAAAAAAGAGTGTTTATTACTGCTGCATGTGTATGGTAGCTAGGAAAGCAAGCATGTACCATAGCACACATGTAAAAGTCAAGGGACAACTTTGTTAGGTCAGCTCTCTCCTGTCCCTTTTCTTTTTGTGTGTTCTGGGGGTCAAACTCAGGTTTTGAAGCTTACGTAGCAAGTGACTGTACCCACTGAACGTCTCGCCTGCCTTTCTTTTATAAATGCAAGGGCTCAGCATATAGCCCAGACTGGCCTAGAACTGTCAATCCTTCTGTTTCTACTTCCTGCGTGTTGAGATGACAGGCCTGCCCTGCCGCACACAGCATCTAGACATTTTTATTTTTAATTTTTAAAAATTGTAATTATATGTCTTTGTGCATGTTTGGCCTCATGTGGGTGTGTGCACATGACGGCAGGTGTCTATGGAAGCCAGAGGCACTGGATGCCGCTGGAGCTGGGGTTACGGACAGTTGTGAGGTCCCAAGCATAGACGCTGGAAATCAAACTTCAGCCTCCTGCAGGAGCAGTATGCACTGAACCTCTCCGGGCCCTGCAGGAAGGCTTTCAAGAAACCCACCTATCACAATGCGGCCTGGCTGCTCTTCCCGTCGAGAGGCAGAGCAGATCCCAGCAGCAAGTATTGTGTGTGTGTGTGCGCATGTGATCATGCTTAGTGATAATGCCTTCACAGTGTGTACCTGTCATCCCAGCATTCAGTAGGACTGAGAGCTGGAGACCAGCCTGGGCTACACTGTGAGACTGTCTCCGAAAACCAAAGTCAGGTTGGAGAGAGAGCTCAGCCTATAAAAAAACCTATAAAAAGCCGGACGCAGTGGGGGACATCACAAAATCTTCCCCAGCTCCCGAGTCCCTATCTAGATTTGCAACCCTGGTCCTGGATCACTTTGTAAGCCCTTCCCCCCAGGGATGCCATGGGCCTGGAGACTCTAGACTAAGAACAAACTGGGGCCCTGGCCAGCCAGCTCATTCCCATGTCCCCTGATGGGACTCTGCCTAGTCTTCCAGACCCTGCACCCTCAGGGCATAATGTTTGGGGGAGTAAAGTGTGTCTGGGCCATTCCCACATCCCAGAATTCACTCTGAGCCACTTTGAACAGGAATGTACACTCAGGAGGCCCAAGACCTCAAGACTTGGGCTTCTGGACTGGGTCCACCCACTGCCCTGAGCCTGGGTAGGCAGAACCCTCCATGTGAGGGGCTGAGCACAGGGAACACAGTGCCTGTTCTGTCCTGTGTATCTGGGCCTTGGCCTGGAAGGGATAGATGAAGGCGCAGAAGCCTGAGGACCAGGTCATGTCAGAATACATTCTACAGAGAGATGTGTGCCCCTCCCAGAGAATTAAAATCGCCCAGGAATCCCACGCTGAGGGAAGAGACAGGCTGAAGCCTGGTACCTGCCAGAGGGCCGGGGGGGGGGGGTCTGCCTCTCAGGATGAGATTGCACAGGGTTCTGACAACTCCACAGACCACCTGCAGGAAGCAGATGGGCAGGATGCCGCCTTGGCTGGGATGCTTAGCTATGCAGACCTCTTCATGTCAGGGCCTGGGACATGGGCTCTGGAGTCACTGGAGACCTTCACTTGTTCCTGTTCCCAGTGTGGCCCCACTGAATAAATCTCCTTTCTCTGCTTCTTGTGACTGGTCTCTTTCATTGGTGTACTGGATATGAAGGGTGCACCCTAGCCGGTTAGAGCAGCCAGAGTCTAGGCCTTTTTTTTTAACCAAGAAATTATGACTACAGTTCCTGGGGGACAGAAGTTGGATCTCTGAAAGTCCAGAAGAAGGAGTCCACCCCACAGTTCTGCCCCCCTGTGTCATGCCCTCCTGGGCCAGGCCACCACCCCCAGGCCTGCAGACAATGCTTTGGAAACTCCAGCCAGGGGCAGCGGAGTGTTAAACCAGCCTCTGAGATGAAAGGATCCTTCCTGCTCTGTTTCATCAGATGCCAAAGGGGAGATGGTTTAACATCTTCAGAACCAGGACATGGGCTTACATCTCGACCCCTGGGCACTGACAAGCTCACTCATCCAGTTCAAGGGCCTCTGAGGAAGAAGGGAGCACACGTGGGGGATGGGGTGGGAACATGGCTGGTGGGGAGGGCTAGTCAGGAGGGGGGAACCAAGGGAACCAGGCCTGGCTCTCAAGGAGACCCTCCTTGGCCACCCAGGGCAAGAACCAGAGAGCCAGCTGGGCTGCTGGGCCACACTATGGCTAATCTCTGGCTTTGCTACCTAGGGAGCCTGGGGACAGGGCACCTCTCCCTGCCGGTGGTCAGTGCCGAAACACCTTGATGAGGGCTTCAAAGGCCAGGGGTGCATTCCAGGCCCCAGGAAGGCAGAGGGGAGTGGTTAGGAAACACTATCTGGCTCCTAATTGCCCAGTAGGGATTAACGAACCTGTCACCCCTCCCCCGCAGGTGAGCTCTCCTGCCCCTGCCAGGCCACCTTCCTGGAGCTGGGTCCCCTTTGAAGTGTGATTAGTCCAGGAAGAGAGATGTCTCTGGTGACTTACAAAAGCCTAAGGCCCTCTCCAGCATGGGGGCCAATAACCCAGAATGGCCCCATCTCGGTGGGCAGTTTGAGATAAGGCAAAGTCGTCTGGACCAGACCTTCAGTGCAAAGAGTACAGCCAGCCTGCAAGAGGAGCTGGGCCTTCCTGTAATGAAAACCTCCCAGGCTCCTCAGGGCGCAGGAAGGGCCTCCTCCTGACCCCCTGTTGTAGGGTGTGCTGCCCTCTCCCCAATTGCCACCCTCTCTCCTAGGTCAGGACTCAGCTCTGGTACCCCTGACCTCATTACTGGGGCCTTAAGGGGCAGTTCTAAGGTTCTTGGATGCCCAAGTTCTTCATTGTTGTATTCCATATCTCACTGTGTGTGTGTGTGTGTGTGTGTACTCACATGTGTGTGCAGGTGCATGTCTGTGTGTGTGCATCTTAGTATGTATGTATGTATGTATGTATGTATGTGTGTATGTATGTGTGTGTGTAGATGTGTGTGCCTAGATGTGTGTGCCTGTGTGTATGTACCACACCCTCAGCCCCTCACTGGGGGATTCTAGGCAGGTGCTCTACCACTGAGCCACACCCCCAGTCCCTCACAGGGGGATTCTAGGCAGGGGCTCTACCACTGAGCCACACCCTCAGCCCCTCACTGGGGGATTCTAGGCAGGTGCTCTACCACTGAGCCACACCCCAGTCCCTCACAGGGGGATTCTAGGCAGGGGCTCTACCGCTGAGCCATACCCCCAGCGCCTCATTGGGGGATTCTAGGCGGGTACTCTACTACCGAGTTTTATTTCTAGCTTTCTTCTTACCTCTTGTTTTGAAATAAGGGCTCACTAAGTTTCCTAGGCTAGCCTTCAACTCACTGTATAGCCCAGACTGGCCTTGAACCTGGCACCTTCCTGCCTTGGCCCCTCAACAATCGGTCTGGCAGGTCTGTTTCCTCAGGTTCCTGTCCACAGGTCCTGATTGGCCTTTCCCTCATGATGTGATTTCAGGCATCTTTTCCTGTGCTTGATAGTCAATCTCACATCCTTCCCTCATCCTGACTATTCAGCTCTTTTGCAGACTGGCAGCCAGCCAGACAACTCCAGTGATCCTGCTGCCTGTCTCTTTCCCCCCAACAGTATTGGGGTTACAGGCACTCATGCTTCCATGCTTCGTGTTTTATGTGGGTGCTGTTGACTTGAACTCAGATCCTCGTGCATGCATACACAGCAAAGCACCCTTACCCACGGCCCCTCAACTGTGCTTAACCAGGTTCAAGGGCAGCATCCTTGTTGAACGAAGGGCTTCATGACTTGTTTAGGAAATTAGCCTCTTCCCAGATGCAGCTCTGGCTTTGGCAGATAGTCTGTCTCCTAGTCTGTCTCCTTTCAGGGGTTTCCCCCTAGCTATTGATGGTTTTCCTTGTCTACAGGGGTATAGATTCATTTATCTGTTTTGGTTTCCTCCCTGAAGCTGTCGGTAGGAGGTAGGACTAGAGAGTGCGCTCTCTCTCTCTCTCTCTCTCTCTCTCTCTCTCTCTCTCTCTCTCTCTCTCTCTCTCTTTCTCTGTTGTTGAAGTGTCTGGGGACTGGCTGCCTGCCTCCCCCTCCTTCTGTGTGTGAGAGAGCTCGCTAATAATCAGACCCTTAATTAGTTGGCACACTCTGTGTTTCCAAAATACCTTGCTCGCTTTTTTTGATCTTTGAAAACCTTGATATTCAAAGCAGGTTTGCGCCACACTGCCTCTGGAGGACCGAAGGGAGAAAGCGCCGGTCCCACCAGGAAAGGGAAGACAGAGGTCTGGGCACCCTGTTCTTCCTGGGTGTGGGGGGTCCAGCCCAGGGCCAGTCACATGACATGATTCCCCAGCTGTCTGTGACTGTAGACAGGTCTGTGAATTCAGGGTGGTCTGGAGGTGGGAGGGAGCGGGACAGGGTGGGGGGATGCCCTGAGGAGTTGTGGGGGAGGGGCTGGCATCCTGCCCACCACCCCTGGAGCTCGGGGCACCACTCTTCCAAAACACCAGCTGGTGCCCATCCTCTCCTGTCTGTGCCCCCATCCCTCCAATCTCATCTTCAGCTTTTCACAGTCCTGGGGCCTGGCCATGCTTAGGCCCAGCCTTATAGATGCTGAACTTGGGTTTCTTGGAGGAATGGACACAGACAAGCAGACAGAAAGGGGACAGACTCAACAATACAGGGGTGAGAACTCCAAGGTGGTAGGAGAGATCTCAGCTCTCGGTGGTTCCTGGAGATGTGGAGTGTCTTCCCCATTCTTCCTAGCATCTGGGGCCCTCCCCAACCCTATTTGAGCCTATCAGACTTTCCAGGGAGATGTGTCCCTGGTAGTGATGGCTCTGTAGTATGACAGAGGCCATGGAGGCTCCCCGAGGGAACGTGGAACGGCAGCTGTAAATAATGCTGATGTTGGACACACCTGGCCAAAGATGAAGCTGGTCTTTTGAGTTCGATAAGTTTCCCCAAGTACCTCATGCGCACGGAGGGCACATGACTGAAGCACATCGCTCACTCTGTATCACAGAGCCTGGCCAGGAATGAAAACATGACCAGTGTCCAGGAGGGCTCCTACCGGCCCCTCCCACTGAGGGTGGCTGCCTCCCAACTCCTGACATTCTAATTAATTTCACGAGGCCTGAAGGGATTCTCTTTATGTCCACGTTAGGTTTGCCGGTCTCAGATCTCAAGGACACCGTTCAACTGGATTTGACAGAACGTGTCCAGGCAGAGCACATGGGCTGCTTGGAGGTCTCCTGGTGACCCTTCCTGGTCACCACCCCTTCCCCCACAAGGGCTGGGCTCCGATAACTTCTGGGTTAGTTGCTTTTGTTCGTTGCAGAATCCCACATGGGCGTGAGACCTCCTGTGTGCAGGCATCGTGGTGTTTGGAGATTCTCTGTGGGTGGTATGGGCCAGCAGCTGGAGGCCTCCTCAGGTTGAGGCCTGACCCATCACATATCACAGGTCCTTGGATTGCTTTTCTGTTACTGGACAATTATATTGCTTCCTGTTTTTTCTTTGTGAATCATGGCTAGGCAGGTGTCTACAGCTAAGCCACATACCCAGCTCCTCACTGGGTGATTCTAGGCAGGGGCTCTACCACTGAGCCACACCCCAGCCCCTCACTGGGGATTCTAGGCAGGGGCTCTAACACTGAGCCACACCCCAGCCCCTCACTGGGGATTCTAGGCAGGGGCTCTAACACTGAGCCACACCCCAGCCCCTCACTGGGGGACTCTAGGCAGGGACTCTACCACTGAGTCACACCCCAGCCCCTCACTGGGGGATTCCAGGCAGGTGCTCTACTGCTGAGTTGCATCCTCAGACTTCTTGCTACATTTATTTTGGGGTGGAATCTCACTAAGCTGCCAGGCTTGTCCTTGAACTCTCTCTGTACCTAAGCTGGCTTTGAACTTGTGACCCTCCTGTCTCAGTCTCCTTTAATTGGAATGGCAGGACTGAGCATGAGGCCTAGCTCCAAGGTCTTATTCAAAATGACTTCACAAGTCAGTGAGGACCCCCACATGAGGGTCTTCACTGTAGTGAGATGTGTGCCATTTGGTTGGTGAAGCAGCTGCCTGGGTCTCTGGAATCTCAGGGTAGCTCATCTCCCTCCTTTCAGGGTGCACATGGACCTCCTCAGAGCACTATTACTCCTGAACATTGTCATCTTTCTGTCATCATGTTTCTGAAACAGCTGAGAAGGGCCTGCGGCTTAGGGGGCTGGGCTCACCAAGCTGTCCTTGTCTGTGAGGCAGGACCCAGAATGCACCTGCTTAGCTTTGGTAGTCTCAGCCAGGGGTATGGGACTGTCCGGCCACCAGTCTTCCAGAGAGGTAGATAACAGGTACAAGAAAAACTACTGGGTTTTCTTCAGGCCACACAGAGGTCAGACTGCATCTGTTTGTCCTGCAAACATCCCGGGTTTAGCGAGGAGGGTGAGGAAGAAGAGAGATTGGGGAGTTTCAGCCAAACTCTAGAAGGTATTGAATTGCCACAAGGAACTGTTATCTTTCTGAGAAAGGAAAAAAGGAAGGAAGAAAGAGAGAGAGAGAGAGAGAGAGAGAGAGAGAGAGAGAGAGAGGAAGAAAGAAAATAGAAAGAACAAAAGGAGAAACTAACTTTCCAGAACGTTCTCTACCCAATAAAAGATGTTAACTAACAGATTCAAAACAATTTTGTTCTCTCTCTCTGTGTGTTTTTCAGGACAGGCACACCACAGTACGCCCGTAGAGGTCGGAGCACAGCTTGCAGGAGCTGACTCTCCCCTTCCATCACGTGAGTTTTCAGGGACGGAACTCAGGTCATTGCCTCGGTGGCAAACGGTGGCAAACAACGCCCTTACCTGCTGAACTATCTTGCTGGTCCCCAGACCCAATATGTTTGCATCTGCCTCGGTCATCCTGAAGATGGGAGCTGGGTCATAACTGTGCTCCTCCTGTTAGTGTGGACCACAGAAGAGTTGCAATAGTTACCCTCATCACTGTAACCACTGATCAAAGCTGGAGCAACAGTGAGAGAGTCAACAGTGCGCACCACTAAGTTCCGGGATCCAGCTGTGCCTGAAGCCCCAATCCAGTCATGGATTTCCCGTCATCTCGGCCATATGCTACTGTTCAGCTCAGCTATGGATTTGGTTTCTGGGTCCCACAGGTGAACAGGCCTGGCTGGTGTGTCATCAGTGGAGTACTGGGTGCAGAAGCCCCTCCCACCCTCCCCTCTTCCTGTCATCTTTGGTTCCTGGGGGATCATTCCTGGTCAGTGTGTGGTCACAGCTGTTGAACTGATTTCCTCTGAGTTACTGCCGTCAGCCCCGTTGAAGAGAGCAGCTCTGTTCTTCTTCACTCTGCCCTACACTTTGTTCTTCATAAGGCAGAGATTTTAACCCAAAACAGTCAGCTTGTGGGCGTCCCATGAATCACCATCCCCTGGGTCAGACTCTGTACACAAAGGCCTCTGGGTAGAGTCACCTGCGGTCCAGAAGCTGAAAGGGTCTGGAAGTTTCAGGGCAGCCCAGATGTTTCTGGGCTCCATCCTCACAGCCATTGTGATAACTTCCACCCTGCATATCCAGCCCCTGACTGGTGACTTCACTCCTTGAGAACCGCATCACACTAAAAGGGCAAGAGACAGCACAGATGGTGGCTTCTGTCTTGTCTCAATTTATTCAAACCACTCTGGGCTGTTGTAGGCTCTGTAGATGGAGCTTGTGTGAGTCTACCCACATGCACAGGCTACCGTGTAACTGGCCACGTGCATCTCTTGCGAGAGGCATCTATCCCACACTACACACATTCCCATACTGCCACCATTAACTTTTAAGAAGTGTTAGCAGTGTTATTAGAGAGAGTTTAGGACAAACACTGAGATGGACAAGTAAGAGCTTAAATGAAACTCTCAGACAAAGCCAGGCCTGTTGGGACAGGCCTGTGGTCCTAAATACTCAGGCGGCCGAAGCAGAAGGATTGTTAAGTCAAAGTCTGCCAAGAACAGAGAATGTGTTTGAGGAACACATTCTTTCAACTGAGAGACTAGACTCTGTCTCAAAATGAAAAGTAGAACGTTGCCTGTAGCTACATGTTAGCAATATAGCCCCTGCCTAGAATCCTCCAGTGAGGGGCTGGGGTGTGGCTCAGTGGTAGAGCATCTGCCTAGAATCCCCCAGTGAGGGGCTGGGTGTATGGAGTAGCAGCAGAGTTGCCTAGCATTCATGAAGAATGACAGAGGAGAGGAAACAATTTAAAGGTCAAACAATTTTATTGGAAAGAGAAACACCTTAGTCTTTCATTCAGTTTCTGTTGTCCATAGATGATGACCTGAATGGCCTGGAGTTTTATTTATGTGATAAAGCCATCTAGGGCAGAAAGATAGGCGATAGAACTCTCCAGTCTATGTCAGTCTCTCCATGGGCAGACTTGGTGCTGGAGAAGTAGCTGAGAGTTCTACATGGGGATCAGCAGACAACAGGAAGAGAGACAATGGGACTGGCTTAGGCTTTTGAAACCCTAAAGCCCACTCCAGTGACATACTTCCCCCAACAAGGTCTTACCTACTCCATTAAGACCAACCTCCTAATCCCTCCCAAGCAGTGCCACTCCCTGGTGACTAAGCATCCAAATATAAGGGCCCATGGGGGCCATTTGCATTCAAACTCTCATCTTATTTCACCTCGTTATACTGGATAGCTGTCATTATTTTAGATTTAGAAGAATGATATATTTTAGATATCAACTTCTGTTTGGAAAAAGATCATGGGCTTTCCCCAAAATTTTTGTAGACAGTTTCTGTGAGAAACAAAACAAAAAACTTCTGCTCTGAATTCTAGATATTAAAGTAAAACATCCCCTAAAGATACATCTACAGTACCAACTTGTGCATTAAGGCTAAGGGTCACTGGGGAAGAGGGCAGAAAGGAATAAACAACAATAAACAAAATGCAGCAAGCAAGCAAAGAAAGCAACAACATCCCACTTGCCGCATTGCAGGAGACTGCTCAGGTTCAAACTCACAGAGAAGCTGCAGTGCAGATGAGTTGGGAGGTGATGTTTTGCAAAGCAAGGAAGCAGGAGAAAGCAGCAGTGTTACCACTAATACTGAACAAAATGGACTTTAAGCTAAAAAAAAAAAACTGCTTAGAAATAAGGCTTAGATAGTTACTCACGGGCCTTTGTAAAAAAAATACTTTCCATAAATGCCAGCTAAAATTAGTCAGAGGAGAAGATCAAGCCAGTGTTTTCAGCTTCCACATGAAGATGCCAATAAAGAAGTGCATCACACACACAACACACAAATTAATCCCCGAGACACTGAATGAAGAGAACAGTGGGACTCACACAGTGAGTTCACACAGGACTGAGGGATGGAAATGAGAAAAAAGACAGGAAAAAAAGTCAACAAAGCACAAACTGGCTCATAGAGCTTGATAAAATTGATCAGCATCTTAGGTGTACTGACTGGAAACAAAAGAATGTCAAATTCGGAAGTGAGGGAGGAGACATTACCACAGAACCTACAGCATTCAAGAGACAATGAGTTGCCTGGAGGGGTGGCTCAGCGATCACTTGCTGCTCTTGCAAAGGACTAAGGATCCTATTTCCAGCATCCACATGCTTGCTCCCAACTGGAGAGTCTGACACCCTTTTCTGACCTCTACGGTTACCACTCACACATGTGGTGCATATACATACCAGCAGGCAAAACACTCATACACATGCAATAAAAATAAATCTTAAAAAAACAAAACCCCACAACCACCACAGCAAACTGTTTGCTGGGTGTGATGGCGTATGCCGTTAACCTCAGCATTAGGGAGGAAGAGACAGTGATTTCAAGTCCAGACTGGTCTATATAGCAAATTCCAGGCCAGCCAAGGCCTCACAGTGAGATCCTGTCTCACCAAAACCAAAACAAAATCCACCAAAACATCACACACACACACACACACACACACACACACACACACAGACCCCACCACCACCACCATCAGTAGTAACAACAACAACCAAACCAAGCAAAAAGACCCAAACAAGAGCAAAGAAACAAAGACAATATCCGGTGCCAATGAACTGACAAAAGAGGAGACATCACCACAAGTTCTACAGAATAAAGAGACAAGAGCAGCATGTACAGCCTGTGCCACTGAGTTCCACACCGAGAGGAAGTCCACAAACTACCAGACCCAACTCAAGAAGAAAGCAGACGGTCCATGTAGCTTAGTAACCGTTTAAGACATCATAACTGAAATAAAGACCTCCCGAAGTTCATCTGACCTTGCAAAGGACCTGGGGGAGCTCAGATAACTTCAAAAAAGAACAGCAAAGCTGGCAGACTTAAAGAGCAGAACACCAATTGTTGTTATGAACTGCTAGTAATCAGGATAGTGCATCAAGATCAAGGTAGAAAACAGATTTGCCGGACAACTAACTACTGAGAAAGAATAAAGGCACTCTGTGGGAATACATAGTCTTAAATGATGCCCCATTTAAGACTGTTAGATCTCTTGTTCGACTCATCTGTCCGCCTGTCTGCCTATCACTTGTCTTCTCTTTATCTATCATCCCCGTACCATCTATTAACTCTCTTATCTACCTAATATCTATGTACTCATTTGTATATATTTATATATTTACCATAACCTGTCATCAGTTTATACCTATCTTCTATTGATCATCTATACATTTATTTCCGTGTATATATTCTCATGAGTATGTTCATGTGACGACATCTCTATCTGTGAGAGAGAGAGAGAGAGAGAGAGAGAGAGAGAGAGAGAGAGAGAGAAAGAGCTTCAAAGAAGGATCAACTTTGAATGCCATCCCCAATTGTTCTTTACCTTACTTTTTGAGACAAGGTTTCTTTGAACCTGGCGTTTACTGATTTGGATAATCTGGTGTGCCATTAAACCTTCTCCCTCTGTCTCCCTACTTTTGGGTGTGCACTTCTGTATCTGGCTTTTTACATGGGTGCTGGGGACCTGAATTCAGGTCCTCCTGCTTACACAGCAAGCACTTTGCCCTGCATCTGCTTCCTAGCTCTGTTTCTATTATGCAGCTTTACCAATCTGCCTTCCTTTTATCTACATTTTGAATCATCTGTTACACCATAGACAAAACGTAATTCAAAATAGATTATAGGGCTTAAGAGCAAAATTTGTACCTTGGAGACTCTCAGAAGAGGCTGCTGAGATGGATCAGCCACAAACGTGCTTGCCGTGAGAACGTTCGTGAGGACCTGAGCTTTGATCGTGGGCACCCGCGTAAAAGCCAGGTGCAGAGACACACGACTGCCATCCCAGCATGGGGGAAAAGACAGGGGATCCCTGGAGCTCACTGGCTGGCCAGTCTAGATAAATCAGGGTTCATGAAGCGAACCTGTCTCAAAACTTAGTAAGAGACTGAGAAATGTTGACGCTGATTCCTGGTCTCTATACATGTGCGCACACACACTTGGAAGAACAGAAGAAGAAGAAACCTTTGTGACTTTGGGTTTGGCAAAGATTTTTGTTTTTGTTGTTGTTTTGAGACAGAGTTTGTCTGTGTAGCCCTGACTGTCTTGGAACTCACTCTGTAGACCAGGCTGGCCTCAAACTCAGAGATTCGCTGGCCTCTGCCTCCGGAGTGCTGGGATTAAAGGAATGCACCACCACTGCCCAGTCTCGGGTGGTCTGGCAAAGATTTTGAAGGTATGACATCACAAGCAGAACCCATAGAAACAAAAGTTAATAAACCAAGTTCTTCAAAAGCAGCACTTTTATTTTTCTGATGACCTTACTAAGAGAACAAAAAACAAGTCACAGCCTGGAGCAAATTCTTGCAAATATTATATTGGATAAAGGTCTCACTCCCAGAATGCTTACAGTCTCTGAAAACTCAGTGATAAAAGCAGGAAAAAAATCAACAAGGAAGAGAGGAACATGAAAACTGATGTAGAGACGACAGATCAGCACACAAGAACTTTCTCAGTTGCGTTAGCTGCTGGGGAAACAACCGTAGCACAATGACATCCCGGCACTGACTAAAGTGGTTAAAACTAGGAACCGCCCATACCAAGTGTAGAGGAGAATGCAGAATATGAAAGAAGCCAGCATGCTCCTCGGTTGCTGACAGGAACATTAGAAAGAAAGAACAACAACAACACATCAAAAGAAAACAAAAAAACACCTTGGGAAACAGTTTGGCAATTTCTCAGAAGCTAAACATCCCCAACTGCGAGAGTCAGCTGTTCTTCTCCCAGGCATTCACCCAAGAGAAACGAAAACATACATTCATCCGAAGAGTTGCGCACAGATGTTCTCAGCGAGTTTTTCTGGATTAGTCTCAAACCGGAAGGAACCGAGAGCCCCACACACCGGAGGAGGCAATCAGGAGAACACCCTCCGTGTTGTTGCGTGGTTTTCTGCAGGAAGGAGGCATGAGCTCAGAAGCACAGCATGAAGAACTGCGGCGCTAGGAGATCCCTTTCGCATGGGATTCTGGGTATGCAGTGTAGCATGGCCCGCGTGAGCGTGGGCTGGCTGCTCTGTTGCCAGGGCGGTACAGGCATTCATTATAAGCCACGCTGATCGATTCTGTACTCTACACATGCAGCCTGTTGTATGATTCCGCCAGAGCTGCTTGTGAGAAGGTGCTAGGATTTAAACCGATCCCTTTCTGTATCTATTCCAGCACCAACCAACTCAGACACACGCAGAGGGGCCAGTACAGAGTGAGTTCAAGGCCAGCCTGTGCCACAGAAGGAGATTCATCTCAAAGTAAAAAATCATAAAAACCAGAGGCTGGGGAGATGAATGAGTGGAAGAAATACTTGCTGTACAAGCATGGGGGCCAGAGATGGGACTCGCAGTACTTACTTACATAGGATGCTAGGAAGGCACGGCAACCCATCTGTAAACCCTGGTACCCAGGAGGAAGAGATAAGAGATCCCTGGGGCAAGCTGACTAGCTAGACTGCTTGGATTGGTGAGCCCCAGGTTCAGAGAGAGACCCTGTATCAATAATAAGTGGAGAACAATCAAAGAAGACACCAAACATATGCATCCCACATGCTTACGAATGCATGTGCATATATGCCTGCACATTCATGTACCTACATACATGTGATTATAAACACAAATATCTTTTTAAAAAAAGCATAACAGGCTGGGTGAGATAATTCAGTAGGTAATGAGCTTGTTATGCGACAACGAGGACCCGAGTTAGGTCCTCAGCTCCCACATAAGAGATGAGCATGGTTGCATGGACTTGCCATTCGAGTGCCCAGGAGGAAGAGCCCGGCAGATCCTTGGAGACCAACCAGACTAGAATAATTGGTGAGTTCCAGGCCAATTAGGAATCCTGTCTCAGAAAACAAGGAGGTTGCAAACTGAGGATTGACACCCAAGTTGTTCTCTGACCTCTATGTGTTTGCATACCTCAACATAAACACATGCAAACACATTAAAACAGAGCTGACAGGCAACCAAACAAAACCACGCTAAGGAGGTAGCTCAGAGGTAGAGTACCTGATTAGAATCCCCCAGTGAGGGGCTGGTGTGTGGTTGAGTGGTAGAGCCCCTGCCTAGAATCCCCCAGTGAGGGGTTGGGGTGTGGTTCAGTGGTAGAGCACCTGCCTAGAATCCCCCAGTGATGGGCTGGGTGTGGCTCAGTGGTAGAGCACCTGCCTAGAATTCCCCAGTGAGGGGCTAGGTGCTGTGTATTGACAGTAGAGCACAGCTTATGAAGTCCTGGGTTCTGTCCCCAGCAAGCACCGCAGCTTGGGCTATGCTGTGGCACTCCCGTCTATTTCTAAGATTTTATGCGTGTCGCATGAACAGGATGGAACTGCCATCTATTAGTGCCACTATGCACTGGTTCCCAACGCATGACGTAAGTCAGGAGCATTTTCTTGACACCCCAGCAGTTGGCTGACACCACACACCCTGCCCTCCCTTCCCCCAGGGCTGGAAGTCAAAGGTTTCTGTTCTCTGAAGCTTGGGTGTCCCCATGAGTGGGGAAGGTGTGATGACAGGTGGGTGTGGCAGAGAAGCTACCTGTCCAAGAGACACTAGTGAGGATGCCAACCTGAGGCCTGGGGCTCTGTCTGAAGTTCAGTGTCTTCCAGCCCCTGTCACCTACCTGCATGGCTCCTTCAGGAGCTCACTTTTCTTCCTCAGCTCTGTTCTAGCCTGAACATCTGCAGACACCAGGTACCCTCCTGAAGCCTCCACACAGGTAACTATACAGGGTCCAAGCTTCAGCCTCGCCAACTCTGAGACTTTGAATAGAAACCTCGTCTTTCTCCCTTATCGGTTGGGATGTTCTATGAGCTCAGACTCCATCCAGGAAGTGAGGGCATTCCTCTACTCAAGGACAGTTATCCTGGAGGAGGAGTCTTGCTATTCATGGCCTCAGCACCCCTGGCTCAGTAGAAACCTTTATTTACAGACTCCGATGACTGAACCTCCAAGTCTACCCATGGGATTTACTCCAGCTCTGCCTCAGAACGAAGGTGGAAGACTGCACTGCCAACCACTAAAGCAAGGGGTTCCCCAGGGTGCAGCTATCTACCGGAAGCGAGTTCCAAGGCGCACAAGTGGCGGGTCACCCCAACTCACCTGGCACTGGGAAAGCAGCTCAGTTTAAGCCTGGCCAGGCAGGCCTAGGGTACCGACACAGAGCGGGAGGCCCTAGCCTCTGTCAGGTGAAGCCGGAGATGGCTCCTCAACACCCTGGAGGGTGCAGCCTGGGTGCAGAGCAAGGCTCGATGGCAGAGGCCCAGCTGTCCTGTCCTCAACCCGAGCGGTGCCCTGCAGACAAACACACATTCCACAGCCATGAGATCAGTGGGCCTCCAGCAGGAGCTCAAAGACCTGTCCTCACTTGCGATGGCAGCAGGTCAGATCGTCACAGCTGGAAACCCAGGGGATTGTGTCCTAGGGCCAGTAGGCCTGCTGCAGCCTCAAACTGCCCATGGCTTGGTATGTATGAGGTGAGAGGAGCCCCAGGCTGGGCCAGTTCCAGCCTGCCAAAGGATGACCACTTTCCAGAGGAACTGGGGCCCATCCCCGGGTGGCCCACAGGCTATCTTAGAAGTGAGAAGCCTGAGTATCTGCCTTGTCAGCTGACACAAGCTACTTCCTTCAAGGCTCTTCAGGGCCCCACCCCGTGGCCTGTAGCCTGGCCCCTCTCCAGACTTGGGCCCCCCAATAGTCTGATGCTTCTGGGTACCACTGGCTCTCTAACATCCCGTGGCCATCACACCCACCTGGAAAATGGTCTTGAGCAACATTGGGCTCCACACAGTTACTCCAGAGGCCTTGTGGCAGGCAGTCCACTGTCTCCTGACGGTCCAAGGCCCTAGCCTTACCCCCAACAGAACAGCAGTGGGCCACAGTGATGTCCTCTGCTGGAACCTGACTCTGTCTTGCTTCGAGGGACCTTGCTTGGCCCAGAGACCTGAGCTACTCACAGCTTAGGAACTGTGCCCAGTAGGGTCCACACCCTCTTCTTGGCCAGACTGGACAGATGCTACCCAAGGCCAGGACCTTGCCACAGAGTTCTATCATTAACTTCAGGACAGCCATTTTCCTTCTATTCTGAGAGGAGAAATTCCAGTGTATGCTGAGTTCAAAGGATTCCAGTAGATGATTCTTCCAGAACAAGTGTGGCTTTTACCACAGGCCTGAGGCATGGCTACCACTGGGTTCCACAAGATTGGGGGAGGTGTGAGGAGGCAGAGGACCAGGATTGTGCTAAACAGAGGTGAATTCCCAAGAGTCCAAGTGCCTGGCTGACATGTGTGTGTGTGCGCACATGCATGTGTGTGTGAGTATGTGCGTGTGTGTGAGTGCACATTCATATGTGTGTGTATGTGTGTGCACATGTATGCGTGTGCATGTGTGTGAGTATGTGTGTGTGCACATGTGTGCACATACATGTATGTGTGTATGAGTGTGTGTGCGTGTGCGTGCATGTGTATATGTGTGTGAGTATATATGTGAGTCTGTGTGCATGCATGTGTATATTGTCTGAGTATGTATGTGTGCGCGTGTGTGTGTGTCTCCCAAACCTTAGCCAGACCATTTTCTGCCCGCTTCCCCCCTAAGCTAGCCGATAAGCCTACCAGCTTTCCTGGCCCCTATTTCTGTGTGCCCCTTTCCTGCCCTAAATCTTTGCACTTGCCCTCCGCCTGCTGCACCTATCTCTAGGGTTCATGCACCATCTGGTCCCCATCATTCTGGTCTCAGTGAATGGTTGCTTCTTTCCATGATTTTCTGATCAGGAGCCATGCCTCTCTCCTGGGACACCACATCCTGTTTTAGGGTAATCTTCCTATCTAGGATGGTCTTGCCTATTGCCTTTCTCACCTGCCTTCAACCCCTATGCTGGTTCTTCCTCAGTCTCTCCCTGTACCCTGTCACATGCCAGGAGCAAGGAACTTGTTTGGTGGTTGAATGAATGACGATCAAACTGGCACCGAACTCTTTGCCTTTTCCCGTGTGTGTGTGTGTGCGTGCATGTGTGTGTGCGTGTGTAAGCACCAGCAGGTGAATCTATGTGGAAGCCAGAGGACAATCTCAGGTGCTGTCCACTCTTTTGAGACAGGGCCTGGCGTTTGCTGATTTGGTTAGTTCACCTGGCCAGACGCCACAGAGGCTCACCTGTCACTGCCTCCTGGAGCTGGGATCTGAAGTGCATGTCACACACACCACACTTGGTTTTAACATGAGTGCTGGAAATGCAATTTTAGGTCTTTATGCTTGGGCCGTGGGCACTTAAATAAGTGAAAATTTATCCCCTGCCCTAGGTGTTTGTTCTCCTTGGTCTCATCAGGTATCTCACCCACACACATTCACACACACACCCTCACACCATTTTTACATATGTGCAATGGATACCACACACATTCACATTGTTGTACAATTGTACAACCATCAAACCATTCACCACTGTCCATTTCCAGAACTTTCTCATGCTCCCAAGCAGAAGCTCAGTCCCCACTGAACACCTGCTGCCCATCCCCCAGCATCTGTCTTCCCATGCTGTTTGTGTGTGTGTGCCTTTATTGACTCTTTTTTTTTTAAAAAAAATACTTTATTTTATGTGCATTAGTGTGAATGTGTCAGATCCCCTGGAACTGGAATTACAGACAGTTGTGAGCTGCCATGTGGGTGCTGGGAATTGAACCTGGGTCCTCTGGAAGAGCAGCCAGTGCTCTTAACCACTGAACCACCTGTCTAGTCCACCTCTCTGCCCCTACCCCCATGCTACTTTCTACCCATGGCTCAGACTCCCTTAGGAACCTCTCACAAGTGGCATTCATTTTCCCTCTCGTATCTGGCTTACTTTGTCTGATATTGCTTCCTCAGATTCATTCATGTTGAATGGATGTCTACAGGAAGTCTTCTAAGACTCCGTTCTAACTCTTAATCATCTAGTCAAAGCCTTTTCCAGTTTCTTCCCAAAGATCAGTGTCCTGAGGCTAACCTCTGAACCAGCCGTCCTGTGTTTAGGTCCCGTCGCTAGCTGTGTAACTTCAGACAAATTGTCCAACCTCTCTGTGCATCTTTAAAGGCAGAACGGTCACAGCCCCTGCCTCTGAGGGCTATTAGTGAGCCAAGGGCCAAGGAAGAATAGAAATACTTGTTGCTGTGTGGAAGAGGCTGCTGGTGTCCTCACATCTGACCAGATGTGATGGAAGTGGGGGTTTTCCCAAACTGTGGGCCCTGGGGTTTGAGGAGAGAAAAGGTGGTGAAGACTGGGTTTGTTCCAAGGTAGGCACTGCTCAGAACCCTCCTCCTGCCTGTCCCCACGTGGCCGCAGTAATGTGTGGCCAGAGATATAAATGTGGATAAGATTCATGACCCCAGCCAGGTGGCTGACTCTCACAATGGAAAACGGTAGCACATGTATGTCCCCTGGGAAGGCTGGGTCGGAGCTCCAACACTTTCTCCTGTTGCAAGTGACAGTGTGTCCCCTCCACCACAAGGTTCTAGGCTGGATCTGCAGGAAGAGGGAACATGCCGTTCCAAGTGCCCAGACCTCAGCCAGGATACTTAGGGTGGCAATGCATTCCTGTGAGCTTTCCCTGAGAGAACTTGTAAAAAGTAAGGCGGAGATTTCCCTGGACACAGATTCGACTAGGATGGGCAACCAGTGGTCTCCAGGCATTTAAATATCTCAGTCTACATTGATGTGACCCCCAAAACTGAGGTTGTAGACTCGTGCCATTGTGTTCCATTTTGCCTGAGTGCTGAGATCACAGGTCAGGACCCTACATTTTAGTAGCAAGCACATTACTGATAGCCCATCTCTCTAAACTCTACTTGCATTACACAAAATAATTTTTGTGTATGTGTGTGTGCATGTGCGTGCGTGCGTGTGTGTGTGTGTGTGTGTGTGTGTGCATGCACAGATGTGGAGGCCAAAGTGCTGTTCACATTAGTCATTTTGAGACAGAGACTCTCAGTGGCCTGGAACTGGCCAAGTAAGGCTGCACTAGTGGTGATTACTGGTCCACATTGCTGAACCAGGCATTTACTTGGGTTCAAGGGACAGAATTCTGGTCCTCATGCTTGTGTGGCAAGCACTGCACTGGCTGAATCATCTCCTCGGGTCCTAATGTATTGCAAAATATGGAAAAGATGTTTATTTGAGGCCAGTGAGGTTGCGCCATGGGCAAGGGCACCCGCTGCCTAACCTGATGACCCATCCGTCTTCGAGCTCTGGGGCCAGTGTAGTGGATACAGAGAACTGACTCCACAAGTTGTTCATGGAACCCACATTCCTCCTACCCATGATAAATACATAAATGCAAAAAAAAGTTCAGCTCCCTAAAAAGAGCCCACACATCACTGAATGGACCTCCACTCCCTGCCTCCTTCCTAGCTCGTTTCCTGGGGAAGACCCTTTTTGCTGCTTCTAGCATCACCTGCCGATGGAACTGAGGCTGCTTTTATGCTTTCTATCAAGAGAACCTCACAGTGCACACGTTGCGTCACCTCAGCAGCATCCCCACCGCCTGCAACAGGTACAACATGTTCCCTCCTTTCACACCTTGTAGGATCAGGGTTGTTTCCTTATTGGAGCCTGAAACACTGTGAGCAAATGTTGCACACGGCAAGGGTTCCTGTGGGCGCGCGCATCTGCACGCTTCTGTGGGTGCACGCACGCATTCTTGGGTACATGCTCGGCTCCCAGTACTGCTGAGCTTCCAGCTTTGCTCCATCAGCCAAAGGAGGGTTCCTTGCTCCGGATCTCTCCCACGCCTGTTCTTGCCCGTTTTCATTTTAGCCATCGTGGGTGCACGGTTGTCTTGTAGGGGTTCCCAAAGGAAGTTTTTGAATTCACACATCTTATTTTTCTTTCATAACTGTTTTAGTTGTATAGAAAAACTGAGCAGGAAGCATCAAAAGTGCTCATGTTTGTCCCCACTCAAATAGTATCCCTTCCTGTCTACAGCTTGCAACACCCTGTAACAGTGATGAATTGTATTGATACATTGTTGCTGGGGATGGTGGACCACTTTGTAATCCAAGCACAACCAAAGCTAGGAGATCTGAGTTTGAGGCTAGCCTGGGCTATATAGCAAGACCTTGTCTCATTCTGAAAAAAAAAAAAAAAGGTTGGCCTGTAGCTATAGAGTGTTTGCATGACATCCTGGGTTCCATCCCTGGTGCCACTTAAACTAGGCATGGTGGCACATGCCTGCAGTCCCAAACTGGTGGAAGAAGAAACAACAGGAGTTTAGATGGCTTTTTCATACCATTGTACCCACCATTGGTTACAGCACGGTTCAACCACACTGCATGTGCCCTGCCTTCCCCTGCTTTTCCTGGACTGGTGGTGACATCTGTCCAATCACCATTTCCAAGACTGTCCCCCAAGAGACTTGAAAATGCAAATCAAGGGAGCTGTATCCATGACTGGATGGTTAAGGGCACTTGCTGCTCTTGCAGAGGACCCAAGTTCAATTCACAGCACCCATGTCTGGCAGCTCACAGCCACCCATAACTCCAGCTTCCGAGAATTCAATGCCCTCTTCTGGCCCTGCAGGAACTCACGTGCACATATATGTACAAAAACACACACATATACATAAAAATTAAAAGTGCAAATCAGACCGTGTCGTGTCTCTGCTCTAAGCCTTAGTTGATCTATTAGACATCCAATAAATATCAACACTTCCTATTTTTTCAGGTTCTGTTTGTCACCACAGTCATAAGGACATCGAGATGATGTGTCCTTGCTTTCCAGAAACTTATAAACTAGGAACAGTGACTAACAGACAGACAAATGAATGAGTTTCCACATGGCTGCTCAATGAGATGCAGGGTATTAGAGACCATGGAAACAGCTTGATGCGTGTCTGTGGCTTCCCAGGCAGCTGGAGGACAGCAAAGACCCGCAGGAGTGGTTCTCAAAGTGCTATGTGAGTTTCTTTTTTTTTTTTTTTAACCTTTCATTTTCTCTTTCCTTTCTATAAAACAGGGCACATTTACTTCTTTTGTGTGAGAGGCTGGGCATGCTATGTCCACGAGGAGGCAGGAAGATAACCTGCAGAAACCAATTCTCTCCACAGAGTAAAATTTGAGGATTAAGCTCAGGTTGTCAGGCTTGGTGACAGGTACCCTTACCCACTGAGTCATCTCACTGGCCTCAGGCCTCTCACATGCCGGGCCTCTGCCACCAAGCCACAGCCTCAGCCTCCACTGGGAGATTCTAGGCAGGTGCCCCTACACTGAGCCACACCCCAGCCCCTCACTGGGGGATTCTTCTAGGCAGGTGTCCCTACAGTGAGTTGTATCTCTAGTCTTCTTTTCACTCTTCTTTTGAGATGGAGTGTGGTGGTTTAAATGAGAATAGCCCCTGTGGCTTTCTATGTTTGAATATTTTGGTTGACAGTGGGTGAAACTGTTTGGGAAACATTAGGAGGTGTGGTCTTGTTGCAGGAGTGCATTTGAGGCGTCAAAAGACTCCATTCTCAGAGTCTCTCTCTGCCTCCCGCTCGGGAATCAGCAGCTGAGCTCCCAGCTGTTCTTGCCACCATGCCTTCCTTGTGTCAGCATGGACATCATGGACTCTATTCAACCCTCTGGAAATGTACGCCCAATCCAACGCTTCCTTTTGTAAATCGTGTGGGTCATGGTGTTTCATCACAGCGACAGAAACTCCAAGTCACAGGGTCTCACTAAGCTCCCCAGGCCGTGTTTGAATTTATTCCGTAGCCTAGGCTGGGCTTAAATTTGTGATCACCTTACCTCAGGCTCCCAAGCGGCCTGGATGACAGGCCTGAGCCACCAGGCTCAGCTAAAGTGTGACTCCATTGAATTCTCCTATGTGAAGATATTCCAGCACAGCGAGAAAACACCCAACAAAACAGAGGGAAAGAAAGCTTCCTTGGCTCAGGGTCTCAGAGGGCTCAGTCTGTGCCCTTGGTTCTGAGCCCCTGGTGGTAAGGTAAGCCATCACGGCAGTGGGGAAATGTGCCCGAGGCTGTCCACCTCGTGAACAGTGGGGAGTGGGGAGGGAAAAGTTTTTCAAAGGCCGGTCTCCGGTGACCCCTTCATGCAGCAAGGCCTCCCTCAAAAACTTCTGTTATCCCCCAAAACAACCACAATAGCTGGGATTTGAGCCTGTGAGGAGCCCCATCTTCAAAGCATTGTTTCTTTACAGCTGGGCTTGAATCTAGAGATCTCTGGTCCTGCATAGATACATTTTGCTTTGATCATGAGGGTGGGAATCAGGCCAGGCATGGTCTATAAGGCCTTTGTTCTTGGTGGTGAGCTATCTGGGCTCTCTGGTTACTGTTTAGGGTACTTGACTGGTTTGAGACTAGGTATGCCCCCTGTTGCTTCTTGGGGCATCAAGGGTTGCTCCAAGTCCTGTGATGGCTCCTGGGGAGACTTCTGCTTTCTGGGGGGGGGTACATCCTGTGGGTTCCCCACTCTCGTGGATCCCCATGGGTGCAATCCACGTTTCAAAAATGGGGAGGGTCTCAGGCCCCTGGCACCAAGGATGAGTGTTGACTGTACTGAGTGAGCCCCTGGTCCCCAGTTTGCCAGGTGTGCCTGGCAGGGTGCCCACTCTGCCTGTGGCAGGAACATGGCCCCTAGCTACTACTTTATCTGCCTGGGTTAGGGAGCAGGTAGTGCCAGTTAGGGGCCCTCCCCTGTGGGGTATATTGCATGTCAGAAGCCTATATCTTCCTGCTTGAGGCTCCTGGGGGTTCTGGACTTGGAATCCTGCCTTGCTCACCTGTGTTCTTTCTGGTGTGTAGCCATTATTTGGAGGAGGGGTGAGCAGGAAGGGGCGTGTACCCAAGCCTGGCATCTCTGGGCCTCTCTGCCTCAGTGTTCTCACGTGGAGGGATGCAACTGGTGCAAGGCTATTGCGTGTGAGCATATGTGTGCGTGCACATGCATGTCTGTATGCATGAGTGTGCAGGCAGGAGATCCACCTTGGGTGCATAATCCTTGAGACATGGTATCTTCTTTGGACAAGGGACTCACTGATTCTGCTAGGCTAATTACCCCTCAGTCCCAGCAATCTTCCCCTCTTTGCTCAGAACTATGATCACAAGAGAGCGCTACCATGCTGGCTTTTTGTGTGAGTGAGGGGGACCAAAGGGACCAAACTCAGCTCCTTCTGTTTGTATAGTGAGTTCTGTATTGGCGCAGCCATCGCCCTATACACTCTTCGCTACTCTTTCTTTCTTTCTTTCTTTCTTTCTTTCTTTCTTTCTTTCTTTCTTTCTTTCTTCTCTCTTTTTCTTTTTCTTTCTTTTGTTTCCTTTTATTATTTATTTATTTATTTTGGTTTTTCAAGACAAGGTTTCTCTGTAGCTTTGGAGCCTGTCCTGGCACTCACTCTTGTAGACCAGGCTGGCCTCGCACTCACAGAGATCTTTCTACCTCAGCCTCCCGAGTGCTAGGATTACAAGTATGAGCTACCATATCCAATGGGACAAGGCTTTTCTTCCCAGGATCTCCAGTCCCTAGGAGAACCCAGGGGATCCCTCCCTCCTGCCTAGGAGGCTGGAACATGTCTTAAATCTAGTGTTGACCCTAGCTCTGCATGATCCCCTAGAGGGGCCTAGTGAGCCTGGATTCAGGTCCTGGAGCAAAGCCATTGATCTGGGACACACAGAGGGGATAGGTGGAGATAGGGTGACTTAAGGAGCCAGACAGGAACAGGGTTTTCAGGAAAACAAACATGATTCATTCAGGGTGGCTTGTTCCAGGTGGCTGGGAGAGCCTCCCCCTTCCTGCGTAGGTCCTGTCTCCCAACCTTATTCCAGAGAGGAGTCTGGCCAACTTAGCCTCACTTCCAAAGAAGGCCACTCTCTGTAGCTCCCACTGCTCAGTGGCCCAGCCACACCTGTAGCCACCAGTTCCACTTCCCAGGGTTCACGCTGAGAGACTGAATAGCCGGAGTGTAGGCTGTAGGGATCATACCCTAAGACCATCCCCAGTAAAATTGCAGGGGCAAGAGAGGCTAGTTGGTGAGTTCCTCTCTTGTGGGGCAGTCAGGGCTCCATGGAGATACTTGGACTGGTCCTCATGGCTGGTGGCTTGCTTTCTGGCCCACCTTTCCCCACTTTAGCTGCCTAGGACCACACCCCACCACAAGGTTTTTCTCTGGCATCTTTGCCACAAGATTCCTCTCTGGATAGCCAGGGTAGGACACATCCCGGCTCTCTAGGTGGGTGGGAGGGAAGCTTTGTTTCTCCTAGAGACTGCAGATCCTGAGAAGAAAAACCTTGTTCCGACTGAGTATGGCAGTTCTTTCAAGCCCAGCACTTGGGAAGTTGAGACAGGAGGGTTACCGCGAGTTCAAGGCTTCCGTGGGCTACAGAGTGAGTTCAAGGCTTGTGTTGGCTGCACCGTGAGACCTGTGGTACCAAACAAGCAAACAAACAACAATAACAAATAAAAAACAAAAACAAAACAACAACCACAAAAGAAACAGAAATGAAAACCTTGACCATTTATGCCTTCCACCTTACCCCCCCCCCCCGCATCTGTGATACTGTTCTCACAGTTCATGAGCTGGGGTCCTAAGACACCTGATGTACCCCCATGTGGTAGTAGGGTCATTACAGATGTATTTGGTTTAAATGGACTGTTTCTGGAGAAGACAGCCCTCACACTGTGTCCAGTGTCCTTATGAAAAGGGGAAAATTCGTGTGTGTGTGTAGACAAGAGTTGGGTGGGGGCACTTGGAATGAGTCCCTGCAGAGGGAGGGGAGACAGGAGCCCAACATCCAGCTGACTCATGGGGTGGGGCCATCACCTCTGAAGTGGGGAGCCTCTGCTTTCTGACACCTCCCTTTCCAATTCCCGGGGTTCCTGTGTCCGGGCTGAGCCCTTCCCTCTTCCGGAAGATGCTTATCTTAGCTCAGGACCCAGGGCTGCTCAGTGCTCAGGGCTGAGCAGGCTGCCTGCAGCAGGGAGACCCACCCTGGGCTCCCAGCCCTGCCTCTCAGAGAATGGTCTCTCAGCAGGGGACCAGCTCAGCGTCCTCTTCCCATCCTCCTCTTTCCTCCCTTTGCCAGGGATATCCTTGTCTCTCTCTCTGGTGGACAGTGAGCCTTCCTCCTTGGGTCAGGTCCTCTGGATTATGAATCTCTTTTTGTACAAATTGGGAAGCTGGAACCAGGGTGGGAAAGGGTAGCACAGACATATTCAAGGTCATCAGCAGCCATGTCTAATGGCCGCAGTCTGTCACCTTTGGTCTGCCACACACCACAGTTAAGCCCCGAAACCTGTCGTACTCTGTAGGCTGTGGCCGGGTCTGGGTGAGGCCTTCTGGATGCAGTGGCTGCTGTAGAGGAAGCTGGTGCCTGGGAGCCGTTTCAGAGCCTCAGACCTCACTTCTGTGTCCCTTGGTGATCTGTTCAGAACTGTAATATGGGGCCACGCACAATTTGACATCCTTCCCTGCCCTGGGTACCACAGGGACATCCATTTGAAGTCACAAGCTCCCCATGGCAGGGACATGAACTGCCCAGGAGCCATAGAAGATTTAAAAGGAAAGCATTCCACCATCCTAGGCAGAGATCAAGTAGACTTCCTGTGCCCCCTTCCCTAGACCCGCAGGACCCAGTGTTCTGCACCTGGGAGGGTATGGGGCTGCTGGCCTCGGAGTGCCATGAGAGGCCAGGGCCAGCAGTTTAGCCTAGCACTCTCCTCTCCTGAGGACCCGTTTTGAGTGTCCCGGGGTCTGACTTGTCAGTAAGAACTGCCTGTCACCGACTTCACAGTGTGTAGATGTCATGGCCGTGGCCAGAGCCCCATAGTGAACATGAGGAACAAGAGCTGCCCATTGCGACCTGGGAAGGAGGCCAGAAGAGGCTGGTGGTCCAGACCAGGAACACCCAGATGGGCAGATCAGGAGCTCTGCTTGGAGAGCGTGGACACAGACTGAGAGTTGGGTAAGGAGGACAGAATCCAGCAGGAGTCTCAGCGCTGTCTGTCAGGCCCGGCTCTACTGAGTACTGCAAAGGAGCCTGTGGGGTCTTCATCCCTTGATGGGTTAGTTTGCCCTCATTGCCTATCATGCTATACCATAGGCCAGGTGAGGTACAAAGAACAGAGCTCACAGAATTACAGGTCCAAAGTCAAAGGGCCTCATTTTTATATTCTCTCTCTCTCTCTCTCTCTCTCTCTCTCTCTCTCTCTCTCTCTTTTCTTGTGTATGTGTGTGTATAGATCAGAAGATAGTCTTCCGTGTCCTTCTCAGGTCCTGTCTATCCCAGCTATTTTTTCGTGTGTGGATTTGAGCTATTTTTTTTAAGACATAATCTCTAGCTTGAGCTGACTGGTCTAGATGGCCTAACCAGGGAGCCCCCAGGAATCCATCTGTCTCCACCTCCCCAATGCTGGTATAGCAAGAACATGCTACCAAGCCTAACATTTTTGTGTAGATTCCAGGAATCAAACTCAGGGCCTCATGCTCTCTCAACAAGAACTGTACCAACTGAGCCATCCTCCTAGCCCTTGATAACCTTCCTGTGGGCAGAGTCCTCAGGTGCTTGGCTTAGGGTCTCATATGAGGAGAGACAGGAAGTATGTGTGTACACACGTATGTATGCGTGTGCCTTTCGCTGTTCTCTAGTCTCAAAGAGCCAGCAGGATTCCACCACAGGGCTTCACCCTGATGATGGAGAGCCCTCGTCGCTAACTCCCTGAGACCCCGTCTCTCGTCACCAGGGTGGGATTCAATTCCATCCCTTCTTCCTCATGGGGATTTTGTTGCTGTACACAAAGCCTGCAGACACCCACCCTGTGTCCATAGTATAGCAGTCCCTATATCTAGGTCCCCCACCCTCCTAGAATGGGTGGGTCTTTGTCAAGATCCCAGGGATAAAGCCATCAAACAACCATGAGCTTCTGAGTCCCAGACAAGACACATGCCAGGTCTTGGGGACACCTCCTCAATCTCTCTCTTGGTTGGATACCCAACCAAGTCAAGTTTTCTTGACTGGGAAATGACTCCTTGTTGGTAGTAGCGGTGATGGCAACAGTCACTTACTACTCCCTACGCTCTGGTCCACGAGAATTCCCTGGTCTATTTTCCCACTGACCTAATGAGGTAGGCATGTTATTTTTCCATTTCACAGAGGACAAACTGAGGCCCCAAGATGCTACTTGCTCAGGTCACATGTTGGCTCTGGGGCTCTGGGATCCCCCAGGAGTCTGTCACTCCCTGTGATGATCATTATTGATGGACACATTGACAGGATCTAGAACCACCTAGAAGTCATACCCCTCGCCATGACTCTGAGGGACACTCTAATTAGGGTAACGGAGTTGCAGACCCACACTGAACGTTGGCAGTATTATCCCTAGATGGAATACAAAGGAGAAAGTGAGCGGAGCATCAGCATCCATCTCTCTGCTTCCTGCCTGTGGACGCAAAGTGAGCAGCTGCCTCATGCTCCTGCAGCCATGCCTCCCCTGCCATGATGGGCCAAACCTTAGAACTGCGAGACACAACAAACCGTTCCGGCAGGAATGAGACCAGCTGCTCTGATGACCACTGTACTATGGGTTCATACCCAGTTCTAGAGTGGTACTGGCTTCATCACATTACCCGGCCATGCTGAGCATGTCGAATACCGTCACTGTCTTCCACAATTCCTGTGGCAGAGGGTTAGGTGTGGGTGGTGGCTGAGCATGCCCAGTAGCCCCATGTATAGACAGATGCCCTCACAGAATGTCCTCTGCTGAGCCCAGGCACAGAGAAGCTCGGCCCTGATGGACGGCCACTTGGCTCCTTGTGTGTCTATCATGGGGTCACTCTTCCCACCCAGGCTGACCAGACCCCTTAGCCTGTCCAGCTGCTCCTGTGATATGGGCCCACACAGACCTGCTTCCAGCCCTGCAAGGACCTCCTCCTTCTGCGCCCGCTCATAGGTGGAGCCCACCTTGTAGAGACATCTGTTTCCTGTTCCTTAAGAAAAGGCTGTGGCTCCTGAGAGCAGAAGGCCCATCTCTCACCTCGTGCCAAATTGGAACCTGGCCCTTAGGGTGGGGTGAACAGGGACTGCTTGTTTGTCTCCACCATGTTCTCCAGAGGGGATTCCCACCCGTAGCTGGGCCTCCCCATGCCCATTGTCTTTCCAGGAGCAGGGCATAGGCTGGTGTGGCCTCTCTGGCCTCCTGGACTGTCATTGCTGATTAGTTTTCCTTTTGGGGTATCAGTGGCAGACCCTCCTAGAGCACTGAGGACCTGTGTGCTATCCTTAGTCATGACCCAGGCTACGAGGTCCTCCCAGCAGGGCTTGGACACTTACCAAATGCTGTAGAGTTGGAAAACTGAGACCCTGGGAAAGACAGACAGGCAGGCAGACAGCTAAGGTCAACACCTTCACTCTACGTTGAGCTTTTGGGCACTGGACCCAAACCAACAAACAACTAAGGTAGCCTGGCTGCTATGACACATTCTGGTGCTGTTGTGCACAGGGCAGGGATGTTGCACTGAGGACTGGACGGTGAAGTCAAGACTATGAGCTGAGTGTTGAGCAGTAGGCAGAGGCAACCAGGAAGAGCCATTACGATGGGAGGGAGAACGTTCCAGTCAGTGAAGACCTAACGGAAGGCTCTTGACATGAGCTATAAAGCATGGTGCCCAGGAGCGCTGGAAATGGGCTTTTGCATTTGATATAATTTTAATTAATTCAAGGTTTAATAGACAAGAGTTGTGAGTAGCTTTATGACTGGAATGGTGTCCTTGATGAATGAAGTTGGTGGGCAAGGGTGCTGGGGTTGCATGCTGCCCACCCATCCATCCACCATCTACATACCCACATACTCACTCATCTATTTACTCATAAACCATCCATCTATCTCCCTACATATCTATGCATTCATCCACCAGGCCATCCATCCATCCACCTAAACACATATCCACCACATGCCAATTTGTCTTTCTAGCCACTCATCCATCAACACATTCATCCATTCATTCACCCTCCCATCCACCTATCCCTCCTTCTATCCAACACTTCATCTCTCCATCCATCATCCACCTAATCATCCACTCATACACCAACCTATCCATCTACCCATTTATCTAGCTGCCCGCCCATCCATCCATCCATCCATCCATCCATCCATCCATCCATCCATCCTTCCATCATCCATCCATCCATCCACCCATATACCCATCTATCCATCTACCCATCCATCTAGCTGCCTGCCCATGCATCCATCCATCTATCTTCACAGCCTCTAGTGAGACCTTATCTACCGGCTCTGAGTTAAGTGCATCTCATAGCAGATTATTGATTCCATTGCTCAGACAAGGAGCCTGAGTCTCCTAGTGGGGAAAAAACTTGCCAAGGCTACACAGGTCTTTTAATCCCAGCCTCTGTGTACCTTGCCTTCTTGCCAGGAGTGCTGGCAACATTCCCCATCTTCCTCCACTGTCTCATTGTTCCCTGAGGTGCCCCAGACTCTCTGTATTGCAGAAGTGACCTTCTGTCCTCGCAGCCTAAGCACTAGGCTGGCTTCAGAGCAGGCATGAAGCTGCAAATCTGAGTCGTCAGTGCAGCGACCCCTTCTACCTCTGGGCTGTGCCCTGACCTGTAGGAAAGACAGCAACAAGCGGATGTGCAGCCAGGAATTTCTGGGACCAAGAAGGGGGTAGGCTGGGTCCGGGTGAGCAGGGGCCTGAGGCTGTGATAGGGAGTGAGGGGGCTGACTGGCGTGCCCTAGCTTGCATTGCAGATGCCTGGCCAGGCAGCCTCCCTCCAGCTCCAACACGCTGCCTCCTGTCTGTAGCTCCTTCCTCCTGTGTGTTTAGGCTGAGCACCGCTCCGAGTGCAGACAGAGAGACCGCCCGTCCTGCTTCCCTCTCTTGGGCTTCACCTTCTCCATCCAGACCTGTGTTTCATTCCCAGCTGGGAAAAAGGGGATGCTTAGCCAGTAGCCATGCTCTCTAGCCAGCTAGCCACATCCTGTAGCCAGCTGGCCACATCTTGGGGCGCCTCTGATCTACAGTCTCCAGAGCCACTCTGCTTTCTCCCCAAGGCCCCGCTGACACCGAGGGAGACCACATCCCTCCCAGCCTCCACTTTCACCTTCCATGCCCAGTCACCTTCTGGTATCACCGGGCCACACAGGCTCCCCTCCAGTCTAGACTTCCCCTTTCCATGCTCACTCTGGTGATGTCCTATTTCCCCCTCCCTGGCTCTGCTTAAATGATGCTTCCTCTGGGGAGATGGAGACCACAGCAGCGGGTGGTGGGAGCCACAGCAGGCCCTGGGTAAGGGGAGAAGCATCACAGAAGAGTGTGATCAGAAATAGAATACATAGTCTCACCTTGGCTCCTCACAACGACAGGGTTACACCTTCCTGGGAGAAGCGGGCATCTACAGAGATTCCCCCATTGGGCCCCAGGCACTGCCTTTAGTTGATGGGTGTTGGTCTCCCTTTCAAAGGCACCGGCCTCCCTCCCTTCTCCTCTCCCAGCTATCCTTCAGGCTCACCATCTTCTTTGGATCTTCTCCTCCGCTGAGGGTTTTCTCAAGGCCAACGTTGCCTTTCCAAGGGTGCAGACATAAGGATAGTCAATGAGCTTCGTAAATTGAGGCTCATCTCAAGAACAATAGTGCAACCTCGTAGGCTAGCCTTTTAGCTGTCATGCATCTTTCCAGGAGCACCACACAGAAGGGTAGGTCCAAAACCTCCCCCCGCCTTGTCCCTACATGGTCCTCAGTTTCCATGCCTGTCCAGTGGTCCAGTCTGTAGACCCTTTACTGTAGTAAGGGACTTACTCGTGGGTCCCTTTCAGGTTTGAGTGGTCAGGTCACACTAAGGACTTGCCCAGGGCTTGTCAGCCCAGGGTTCTAACCTGAGGTATAAGAGTTAGAAACGCAGTCCTGGCCTGAAGAGATGGCTCAGTGGTTAAGAGAACAGGTTCAATTCCCAGTACCAACATGGGAGCTCATAACTGCCTGTAATTCCAGTTCCAGGGGGCCCAACACACATGGCAAAACAGCAGTGCACATAAAATAAAAGTAAATAAATTTAAAACAAATGCAAAAAGAGTGAAACTCAACCCCTTTTCAGCATGTCTACCCCTGTGTGTGTGTATGTGCGCGCGTGCTAGTGAACGTGCACTTTATATGTTACGTGTATTTTATGTGTGTGCTTGTGTGTATGGAGTCCAGAGGGTGTGACGTTGAATGTCTTCCTCTATGGGTCTCCATCTTATTTTCTGAGAAACGGTCTCTCACTGAGCCTGAAGCTCTTGGATTTAGCTAAGTTAGCTGGCCACGGAAGTATAGGGATCCTCTTGTCTCCACCTCCTCCGTGCTGGGATTACAGGAATATCCTGCCACAACTAACTTTTCCTACGGAGTCTGGGAATCCAAACTTCAGTTCCCACGCAAGCACTGGACGCTCTGAACCATTTCCCCAGCCTCGGCCATCTAAACTTTAGACACTGCCGTGTGACGCTGCCATCTACAAACGTGTTGACCCACCTCCCTGTCTCCCTGTCGCCCTCCTGGAACCAGTTTTGGGCCTCTCTGGGGGCTCCTCCTCCATGCCTGGCTTGGGTACAAGCATCCTCTGTGCTGTCCGGCTGGCTTGGCATGCAGTCATATGAGTTGTGCCACGATGACCCGCAACGCCAGGGATCTGAAGCCCTGCGATGGTTGGCTGTGTCCGCTCTGAAGATTCAGATCAAAGCAGAGGGGCGCTGGGCAGCCCCAGTGGTCCCCACCATAGGGCCGTGGCCGAATGGCCACAGAACACCAAAGGCCTCAAGACGCCACATTTGCTTGCCCCCGGGGGACATTGGTGAGGCCTGGGGGGATGGGGCACTCCTGAGGCCACTGTCTCACCGCAAAACCGCTTGTCACACATGAAACAGCGGGTTAAGAGTTTCCTTTTCTATTTTTACTGTGGAATTTGCCCTGGCAAAGAGCATCTGGTTTGGGAAAAAAAGACTCTTTGGAGCAGCTTGGCTGGAGATGAAAGGGGGTCGGGCCTCTGCCGCCTCAGTGGCATGCTTTTCACTGGGTCCATGGCCTCTCCGGCTGCAAGGTCGATGAGGGATCAAAAACCTCATTATCGCCCGTTTTTATTAAGCAGTTAACCATTAAGAAAGCGGTGGCATAGGGGCCAGGGTAATGTGACCGACCAGGGACCACTCAGCCTTTGCAATCCCTTTCCTGAACCTTTGTGTGGTGATCATGGGAGGTACAGTCAGGACTAGAGTTAAGGTAGAGGCTGCTGTGGGCTTCTCTGCTCTCTGAATGGGGCGAGAGGAGTGTGTACGACTTATCAGTGCTGGACCCCGCCTTGCCATCTCTGAGGCTGAGCCTCTGGCACGTGTCACCATTGAGCAAATCCTGGCCAGGGGGAGAAGATGCAAGACCAGTTAACGATAGACAGACAGGAGTGAGTGGCCTAAGACTGGCCATTGCTCAGAGAAAGTGAGGCTCCTAGAGAGTCCCGAGGAGCTGCGTGTACATTGTGGTGGACCACGTGACTCCTAGGTGAGCCAGCCTCCCCACCATGCACCATCCCATGGGTCCTTGGTGCCTGTTCTCTGGAAAAGGGCTTTAGATGGTCCAGTCAGGCTTACAAGAACAGCCTGGGGACACGAGTGGACAGTACTTTTCTGAGCAGTTCAGACTGTCCTAGAGAGAAGGAGGCTAGTGCCTTCGAGAGGGAACCAGAGAATGGGTGGAGGTTGCCAGACCTAGGTGGTTCAGAGAAGGACAAGGGCCCTCTCTGGAGCATGTGCACCATGGATGGTGGGAACACTGCTGTCTCCTACATAGAGGTTGTTCAGGGCTCCCTGAACCGACGATTTTAGGAACAGGGTCTGTTTGTAGGAGAGACATGCATTTACCACCGCGCAATACTGAAGGCAGCTTCTCCAGTTCCCTTATTTCTGCAGAACCTGCAGCAACCACGATGGGCATGTTCTTCCCAGACAGAATGCCAGGAAGTTGGGGTCTCTGCACAGCGAAAGGCAGGGCTTGTCCCTTCTAGTGTACCTGCGTTCATGTTCATATCCTGAGCAGAGTTGCTGCTAGGGCTGCAGGAAGCATGTTCTACAGCCACCGGGGGCTGAGTAGCAGCTGTGAGGACCTGTGTGAGCTGCAAGGGCCTCTAAAGAGGGCTGTTCCAAAGGATGAGCTGTGTCCCTTATCCACACAGGCATATATACATGCACACATTCACACACACCTTAGCACTGTGTACATACACACCATAACACATGCCCTCACACGTACATGTGTACACATGCTGCCATAAAACATGCAACAAGCGCACACAACTGTGCAACCCTATCTGCACATGCATACATGATCACCAACAAGAGCATGCACATACATGTACTATCAAACTGCACATACATGCCCACACATATGCTCCTTCACACACACATATTCATCCATACCTGTGATGAACTAGCTAGCATACCACATTTGCCCATGTGTATGCAAGTACTCAATGTTCACCTGCTTGTATATGTGCATATATGCAGTCACAGACCACATACACAGAACTGACAATTATGTGAGTGCGTGCACTATCAAACCATGTTTATGCTCACATGTATGCACACACATGCTCACCCACATATGTGTGCATACATGCACAAGTACATCACGTCTTCATGGTCATACACATGCACATATGGTGTGTATTGATATTTATGAGGTTTGGGGGATGCAATAGCGCAGAAAGAAATTCCAAGCTCCGTGCTCACCTTTGCCCACTCTGCAAGGATGGACACAAAGCATTCACAAATGGAGGCTGCTACCCAGAGGCTCTTGGGAGGTTCCACCGGGGTGTGAGGTCCTATGCTTCCTGGAGTTGAAGTCTTTGGATTGACACCACTCTGCAGTCCACAGCAGATGCCCTGTACAGTAAACAGTTCACATGGGTCCCAGAGTGTAGCATTCAGGCCACCTAGGAGCTGTCCAGGGTGACAGTGGGCTAAGCTGCAGGCACCTCCTGGACGGAGGACAGGTCAGTGTTAGTTCTGTGTGGCCCTGTGGCTCCTTGTCCTCCCACTTTGAGACTCCCACGTGGTGACAATCATTGGCTCCTCAATCTGGGAAGCTGTAGGTGCAGTGCCTACTCTAACCTTCTGGTGAGTTTTCTGTCTTCCTCTGCTGAGTCTATTGCATATGGTGAGGTTGCTGCTGCCAGGAGGTCACCAGGGGTCATCCTCACCCAGGGCTGCAACAGCCTCCAGTCCCTGCTAGGTAGTAGCATTCACTTTTCTTGGCTGGGTGGTGGTGCACACTTTTAATTCCAGCACGTGAAAGACAGAGCTAGGTGGACCTTTGAGTTCAAGGCCAGCCTGGTCTACAGAGTGGGTTCAAGGACAGCCTTGGCTACATAGAGAAATTCTAATTCTACTATTTTGACTGGTGAGCAAGTATCACAGGTTGGTGTCCCCTCACTGTCTCCGGGGTATCTGTATTATCTATTTTTTTCATAGCTGTGACAAAATACCCAACCAAAGCAAATTTAGGAAGGAAGGGCTTATTGTGGCTCTCAGTTCCAGAGTCCATCAAGGTGGAGAGGTGTGGCGTCAGGAGCGTGAGGCAACTGGTCCACAGTCAGGAAGCAGAGAGAGAAGGATGCTGGTGCTCAGCTCACTTTCTCCTTCTTATTCAGTTCAGGACCCCAGCCTATGGGAATGGAATCACCCACCCACATTTAAGATGGGTCTTCCCGTCTCAATTAGTTTATTCTAGAAACTTCCTCATAGACATGTGTAGAGACTTGTCTCCTGGTTGATTCTAGATGCTGTCATAGTCTCTGAGCCCTGAGTCTTCACTGGGTTTTCAGGGAATATGGAGAAGTCACTACCACCTTCTGAGACCCTCTGAGACCCACAGCCTTTCATATGATGGGGCTCAGCAGTCTGAACCCCAGGTCAGGAAGCTGGGATTCTCTGGAGGCCCTAGAGCCTATGGGGACAGAGGAGAGCTGTAGAAAGTTGATGATTGTCTTTCTGTTCTCCCTGGGGGACACAGAGATGCAAGTCAACTTGAGGTGGATGGGAGTAAGGGGGATGCACTCCACACAGAGTGATTTCTGGCCAGCTGTCAGCCCCTGAGCCACAGCCTGCAGAGGATCTAGAAGGGTCAATGCACTGTCTCAAGGGATCAATGTGGGAGCTCAGTGCTCTTGACCTTCAACGGACACACTGCTGTCCCTCCAGAAGGAGGTCTCCCCAACTTTAAGAAGATGTAGCAGTCGTCCTGGTAGCAACTATCAGAACGAAGACACTTTCTCTTGAGCACGTACCACGTATGGAGAATAATACAGTGGGGTCCTCAGGTTTCTTGACATTCCCTCAGAGAAGGAGGGTGGGGAGGTCATGAGAGCCTCTCCCGAGACCACAGCCACTGCCTGCTGAGCTCTCCTCAGCTGTTTGTAACTCCATTCCCATTGCCTGCAGTGATGGGAGTGCCAGAGGACACAGAAGGAAGAAAGGTCACAAAGGAAAGCTAACTCCATCTGTGTCACTATAGGGGTGGTGTCATTATCCGTGTTTCGGGGGGTGTATTTTCAGTGGTGTGGCTGCTTTGGGATTACCCACATTCCTGAAGATCCTCATAAACTCACTGGTTCACTAAGCTAGATTTGGGAGGGCTCGTATCTTTGGTCCGTTGTCAGTGTCCTATTGGAGGTGTTCATATCTCATCAGGGAAAGTCACACCTGAGCAACAGAGAGTTAATGGCCCAGTGATGGAAAGAATGTCTATAAATCAATGATAAAATGCAAGGGAAGGAATGGGAGAGAGGAAGAAAGATGAAGGACAGTGGAGGGCAGGGAGGTCTGGGAAGCTCACCTTCATTTTATAAACTTCTCCACCACTCCCCCTCTTCTGGGGCCACTGCCACTTCATGGAAGATGGTGCATGGAGCACTGTCTAGCATGCAGTGGAGTGAAGGTCTCTTCAGCACAGGGTAGGGATAGACACCCCCAGAAGCAACAGCTTGGTCAGATCCTTCACACTGACTGTGTGCACTTCATGGGTCTGTCTATGTTCGGGGCTACCTCTTATTAAGATGCCCGTGAGCCAGAAGGGGTTTTATAGGTCATCCTCATGTTCCCAAGCTTATAAAGCGTATATTCTCAGGGCTGGAGAGATGGCTCAGTGGGGGAAGTTCTGGTTGCAAAAGTATGGGAACCTGAGTCTAGATGTACGGAACTCGAGTAAAGAGGGGCATGGTGGTGCATGCCTGCAGTTCCAGCATGGGGAAGGTGGGAGTAAGAAGATCTCAGGGGCTTGCTGGCCAGCTAGTCTAGATGAAATGGTGAGCTTCAGATTCAGTGAGAGACCCTGTCAAAGAAGGAGAAGGAGAAGGAGAGGAAGAGGAAGAGGAAGAGGAAGAGGAAGAAGAAGAAGAAGAAGAAGAAGAAGAAGAAGAAGAAGAAGAAGAAGAAGAAGAAGAAGAAGAAGAAGAAGAAGAAGAAGAAGGAGAAGAG
Source organism: Alexandromys fortis (assembly GCF_014885135.2). Classification (NCBI taxonomy): domain Eukaryota; kingdom Metazoa; phylum Chordata; class Mammalia; order Rodentia; family Cricetidae; genus Alexandromys; species Alexandromys fortis. The sequence goes on from NW_026068021.1 coordinate 4,103,958, forward strand.
ATGAGGAGTCACTGAGGAAGATATCGTGTGTTCATCTCTGGTCTCTCCGCATGTGTGCACAGACAACCTGCACAGGTGACAACACCAACACATATGTGCATCCCCCCAAAAGGAAACTCTTGTGTTGGTTCAAAGTTCTGGGAGGTTCCACCCACAGCTGTTGTTGGGGCCCTGGGGCAGGCAGAGCACTATCATAGAGCGCAAGACAGCTTCTTTTGTGTCTGAAAGATAAAAGAGAGAAAGACGAAGGACCCGAGGAGTCCCTAACCCCTTCACTCACACCCCAAATAATGCATGCAGTCCACCCTCTAGGGACCAGTTCTCAAGAGCTTCAGTCACCCCCCCCCAATGCCATCATGCTGGTGACCACACGAGTCCATGGCATATGAGCTTTGGAAGACACCCAAGATCCAAAGAATCCTGTGTAATTTAGGGAGAAAGTTTAAAAAAAAAAAAAAGAATTGAAACATACTCCAAGCCTGTCAACAGGGAGCTGATTAAATCAATCCTGTTCATCTCATCAAGGGAATATTATACAGGTTATAAGGGAATACTGGATGGATAAGGAGTACCGTGAATTATATTCTCGCAAATTCTACGCATATAGGCATTTATGCATTTACTTTGTGTGCATGTATATATGTGTGTATATGTATACACTATATTTATATATTGGGATGCACGTGTGGGCGTGTGTGTGTGTGTGTGTGTGTGTGTGTGGAGGCAGAAGTCCATGCTCCAGTGACATTCTGCAGCTGTCATTCATCTTTTTATTGAGACACCTCTGCTTTTGAGTGTTGAGACACTTTCAGTTTATGGTCCTGGCTGGTCTAGGAACTACTATACGGTCCAGGTCTGATTCCTCCTAATTTTGTCTGCAAGCGTGGGGATTATAGGTGTGAGCCACCACTCCTGGTTTTTGAGACCTTGCCTTATAGGCAGGAACAGGGAGAGAGGAAGGAAGAAAGGAAGGGAGGAACAAGAGAGAAAGGACAGATTACGTAGCACAACCAGAAGCTTTAGAGAAGTAATACAGGGGCGCACATATAAAAGACTGGAAGGACTTGGCATGAAATATGTCTCTCGGTGAGACACTCAGCAGACGGTCGGCCTGTGCAACACTGGGGTTACAGATGCATGTCTCCATGTCCAGTTTTATGGGTGTGCCGGGGAATGCACACTCAGGTCCTCACGCTGGTTCAGCAAGCACCTTATCAACTGAGCCATCTCCACAGCCCCCAGCCCAGCTTGCCTTTGCTTGTCTCTGCTCCCATACCATCTGGTTTCTTGGGGCGAACTTCTGGAACAAGGGATGGGGCTTGCTTAGTGCCAAGCTGGGGAGGTAAGGTGAGCGGTCAGACCCCACTTGTCACTTGTCCCCCCGACTCTTGTAGGTCCTGACCCCCATGCTTCTCTCACGCTCCTCACTGTCCCTGGTCCCACGGACTTATGACCAAAATTAGTATGACTTTGTGGACCATTCCCTCGCCGGGTCCCTCCCCTGCTTGCCACCTGAAACGGCATCCCTGCATAGCTGTAAAAGTCACCTTCCAACAAAGAGTCTCTTTATCACAGCTCAGTAGAGGGGCGTGGGGTGTATGCCCAGGTGGGCTCTGCATCCAGGTGGGCCTGGGCTGGGTCCAGACCCAGCCGCTTTATAACCTGGGTGACCTTGGCCACCCCTCGCTTCTCTCAACCTGCTTCCTTATCTGTTTCAAGGGAGCAGAATTCCCACCTGGCGAGGTTGTTGTGGGGTACAGATGAGATAGTAAGCCATAAAGTGCCCGCTGAGGGCTTGGCATGCTGCTGGGGAGAGCGTGAGAGTGGCCTTTGTGTCAGTCTCTGTTTGTGTAGGAGTCTTATCTGACGGTGTGTGCTGCGCGGCCGCCTGGTCCATCTCTGTGCCCAGCTTAGGTAGGGGCCTGGGCCCTGGAGGCTGCAACGTCTCTGGGTGATTTGTGCGAGACTCCGTTCCGGTTCCCCAGCCCCCTTATCGTTTCTCCAAGGCTGGTGTACAGGGGGCTGGGTGGGTCCCCAGGAATGCAATCCATCTCCCCCAGCCCCTGAGGGACTTGATCTTCCGCTTGTGATAGGCCACCTGCAGCCTCCAGAGCCCGCCACGGGGCTGGGCTGTCAGCACCGGGAGGGGCCGCCTGTCCCCACAAGACCAGGCCTGTGCCTGGGGCCACATCCGGAATTTGATGGCAGAGCTTCCTCTTGGCCCTGTCTGCTCTTGTCCTGGAATGTCCCACCCTCCCGAAGGGGGTGGGGTGGGGCTCTCCAGGGCCCTTTCCTGAGAGTCCCTGCTGTGTGACACCAGGTCGAGGGGGCAGTCATTATAGGAAGGGCTGACCCCTGCTCTCAGGAAGGACAGAGCTGGAGAGCGGCCCAAGTGCATGAAAGGTGTGTTGTCTGGCCAGAGGGGAATGTTCTAGGGTCTTGGGAGCCTTCTGAGTGGAGGTGACTCTAGATGCAGTATCACCCCTGTTCTAGCCCAAATGAATAACACAAGAGAGCCTCTCCATGGCTGGTGTGATCCGGGGCCCATCAGTGAAGGGAGAATTGACACTTTCAGCCCCAGGCGTGGGTCTCCAGGCAGACAACACAGAAATGAACCTGCAGGGGTCTGCTGGGCCTCCAGAATGGCAATGGCGTGCGACCTTCTGGCAGCTGCAGGCACGCTGATGTCCTTGCCTTCTCTCTCCCTCCCCCTCTCTCTCCTCCCTATTTATGTCTACATCTTTCTTTTTCTCTGGTATAAGGATGAAACCCAGGGCCTCCAACACTCTGGGCACTTGCTCTACCACCAGGCTACACTCAAAGTCCCTTACTGGGCAGGGGGGAGTCTAGGCCACCACTCTACCATATATTCCTGGGTTTCTCTTTTACATTTAATTTTGCAGTAGGGTCCCACTAGGTTGGCCGGGCTTGCTTTAACCTCACTATGGAGCCCACCCAGGCTGGCCTTGAACTTGTTCTCCTCCTACTTCAGCTTTCTGAGTAGCTGGGGTGACAGGCATCCCAAGAAGACAGGCGTATCTTCCTTGCCTTGCTTCTCTCCTGTGTTGGGTCATGGAGAAATGCTACCGACCTTCGGTGAGAGGGCCAGCCAGAAGCCTGCTGGACACACGGGGAAAAGGGCTCCATGGTACAGTGGTTTCCTGGGAGGCTGTGGGCATTCTGATTCCAGGGCCTCAGGAGACAGGACAGTGAGGGTGGGGAACCGAGCTTGGAGCCCGTTCTTCAGCTCCATGCATGGAGTCTGCAGGCTGTTGAGCTGAGCTCCATTGGGATCTTCCCTCTTGGTGGAAAACCTGACTGGGACCATGATTCAGATTTCAACAATTCACTCCAGGCCCCTTTGCCCTCTGGGCCTCAGTTTCCCCGCTGGCCTAATGAGATGCTCTTATATGGCCGGCTTGCACAGCTCATCCTGCCACAGTTCCCACAGCCTGCTAACAGAGTTTCCCTGCAGCTGCGCTCTGCTGCCCCCCTACCCCGTGGAACAGTGAGCACAGCAATCCCCTAGACCTCAGGTCTGCAGAGAAGCATCCTTTATGGGGCCTTCCCAGACTCTCCTCACAGGCTCTGGTGTGGAGAGTGGAGACGAGGCTCTCCTTAGAACTCTCAGGAAATGCAGCTTCTGGGGTTCACCTTTCGGGGTGATTGTGGGGGGCAGTGCAGCCTAGGGACGTGGCTCACCCTTGCATACCTCAGGGTATCCAGGTTGCGTGTGAGACGGAGGCTTCAGTGACAAGCGGTGAAGCAGGTCCCAGGGGAGATGGACTATGCAGAAGGAACCTGTCCACACCTGGGCTCTGTGTGAACTTAGGAGGCTGGAAAGCACATTTGAATGGAAGCTAAGCTTTTGTGCACCAGGAAGCGGCAGCCAAAGCTAAAAGGCAAAGCAAAAGGGTGCAGAATTTGCAAAAAAACTCCAACAAAGAACCAATGTATTAATTCCACGAAGAGTCTGAGAAATAGGGGTGATGCAGTGTCAGGAAAACACGAGGATCTGAGTTCAATCCCCAGCACCCAAATAAAAAGCTAGGCATGCATGCCTGTAATCTCAGCACCGGGACAGTGGAGACAGGTGGATTCCCTGGGCCTATGGGCAGGTCAACCCAGTCACATCAGCAAGCTCTGGGGTCAGGGAGAGTTTGTCTCAAAAAACTAAGGTAGAGAGAGAGAGAGGAAGACATTCAATGTTGACCTCTTCCCTCCATATGTGTGAGCACACACACACAGACACACACATACACAGAGACACACAAGCACATATGCACACTCACATAGACATACACGCGCATGCACACATATACCACAAACACACTCTCACGCACACATGCACACGCACACATGCACACACACAGACACATACACAGACACCCTGTGTCTGAAACCCGATCATTTGAAAAGCCCATCTGACCATTAGGCCAGACATAGTGGCATTCACCTGTAACCCCTAGCAATCATATAGTTGAGGCAGGGGGATGGCAAGTCCAGGGTTAGTCTGGGCTACAGAACAAGATGTCTCCAAACAAAACAAAACCCAGTGTGAAACACCTGCAGGTGACAAGGATGGACACGTTCACAAATACGTGGACAGGGAAGGTGAGCAGTGCAGATCCAGCTGTGGTCTCTACAGTGGAGAACGTTAGCCCCAAGGATGAGGCTCAGCCACCTCTCTTCCTGGCCCAGGAAGTTGCTTAGCTCTAAGCCTCAGTTGCCTACGGTGTACAATGGACACACAGTTCCTGAGGGGATGTGGAGAGGACAGAAAAGTCCTCTGTGTCCAGCGTGTGGCTCACTGGCAGCAACTGGTAAAGCCAATACAAGCTCCCTCAGCCCTCAGATACACGAGCTGATGAAGCTACACCATTGTGTGAGTCCAAAAGGTACTGAAGCAGCTTGGAGCATGAGGGACAGCTGAGAAGAATCCAGAGACACAGGTGGCTGCTGCAGAGGTGGGCCTGAGTGAACATTCCCCCCTCACCTGCCCGTGTTTCTGAAATGTGGTCATATCACGTAATTAGGGCCCGCGGACTGAACACCGTCCTCCCAGAGAGTTGTGTAAATGCACGAACTTTGATGGCTGGTTCGGTGAATCAGACACCCAGAACATATCCAGGTTTCCCCCAGGCAGGGGAAAGGCCTCTCATCAGCACCTACCTCTGAGTGCCTGCTGACCTCCGACCCTTCATCCCCATACCCCCTATCACAGGATCCAGCCCCTGAAGCTCAGCTTTGTTGTGCAATTTTGTCCAATTCCAGGCAATAGACAGAGTGATGGCTTGTGCGGAATAAGACCTAGACTCACCATGGAGACAAATCTCTGAGCAGGTCTGTGAAGGAGTTCTGGGTTTAGGTTAATTGAGGTGAGAAAACCCATCTTCAATGTGGTTACCCATGGGTCCTGGACCGAACAGAAAGGAGAAAGTGAGCTGAGCGCCAGCGTTCATCTCTCTCTGCCTCCTGACTGCGGATGCCGTGTGACTGGCTGCCTCGTGCTGACGCCCATCTCCTCAGCCATGATGGACTGTGTACCCTCGAACTGTGATCCGGAATCAACCCTTTGCCACAGCAGTGTATTGAGTAGAACAGTTGGGATAAGGCAGACATGGTCACTTCACACCCTTCCGAGTGTCCCAGATACGTGGACTTAGGTCCTTGGGTTTTCAGGGAGAACAACCGATGGGCTATTGGGAACAGACACCCAACGAAAAGGGAACAGTTTGGGCCCTTTCCAGCATGAAGAAGAATCATCATGTACCCCAAATGAACAGCCTTCCCATTAAGAAAAACAAAAACAAAATAAAACAAAAAACCAAGCCTAATACCTCTGAGGCCAAGGAGAAATCACATCCGGTAAAGTCCTGATGCAAGCATGAGGATCTGAGCTCGATACTCAGAATCTATATGAAAAGTCAGGGGTGGTGGTGTGTACTCGTAACCCCAGTGCCAGGGAGGCAGAGATAGGGGATCCCTCTACTCACCGGCCAGCCAGCCTAGCCTGTTTGATGAGTTCCAGGGAAAATTGAGAGCTCCTGCCTCAACAACAAGAAAACAAAACAACAACAACCAAAACAAGGTGTGAGGTACCGGAAGTACCAGAGGAATGACTTTGAGATTGCCCACTATCCTCTGTACACATAAATATACAAACGTGTGCATCTACAAACACCTCTACATGCATTCACACACACACACACACAAGCAAAAGTCTACATGTGAATGCCATTTCTGATCATTTGCTTGGCTGTTTGTTTTTCAAGGCAGGTTTTCTCTGTGTAGTCCTGGCTATCCTGGAACTTGCTCTGTAGACCAGGCTGACCTTGCCTGCCTCTCTGCCTGTCAAGTGCTGGGATTAAAGGTGTGTGCCACCACCGCCAGGCTATTTCTGACATTTTTTTTATCACTACAGTCAAGAAAAAGATAGCTGGACCCCTGCCTCTGACAGAGAGCAGTCAAGCAGAAATATTCTCTTTGAGTAGCTAATCAACCCTCAGTAACAGAACCTGTCTCACACAGAACCAGGCGGGAAAGCGGCAGGCTGTGTTTGCCCCAGAGTCTCAAGTGGCTGAACAGCGCAGGTAGGATGGATTTGTAGGATTTCCGCAGCAACGGGTGTAAAGGGAGTGAGAATCTCATGGCCCTTTCAGTAAATGAGAAAGAGTGCAATTCTGGTACTCAGGAAGCTGAGCAGAAGAATCACAATTCCCAGACTGACCTGGGCAACAGATGAGTTCAGGATTAGCTTGAGCACGCCAGGAGACTGTCCCCAAATGAAGAATAAGCAGAAAATTGGGTGTGGCTCAGGGATAGATCTCCCCCAGTGAGGGGGCTGAGGGTCTAACTAGAGATAGAGCGCTTGTCTGTGACACCTAAGGTCCTGATTTTCATCCCAGTCACTGTGAAAATGTACTCAGAAGCAAAGCAATGACATCTCTGATCTAGGGAATCAAAGCCCTGGGGACGAGGCAGGGCCACCTCAGGAGCAGCTGTTTCCACCTTGGGTCTGAGCTGTTGAGGCCGCTATGTCAAGTGCACACTGCTGGAGGAGTCTGGGTTTTCTAGCGAGCCGCCTTGGGGCTGTTCAGAGTACCCATCCCTTCTTCTTTCCAACCGATGTTGTTTGAGACTGGCTGCAGAGCACCCGCCTCTACCTCCGCTTGCCAGCACTTCTTAGTGTACAGGGCCCTAGTTCCTACAGGCCAAAGAGCCCGCATCCCTTGCTCCCACCCGAGCTTTTTCCTGTTGACTTTGGCTGCAACTTACAGCCACATGGCCACCTGAAATCTCTTTGCAGGTCTGGGTAAACAGGCAGCCCGGAGCTGCTGCTGAGTGCCCATGTCGGCCCTGTAGAGCAAGCTGATCTTCCCAGGAAGTGGCCTGACCACGCCTACCTGGAAGCTTTCCTTAGGCCTCCTGGGAAGACAGGTCCCCTGTAGGCAGATGTGGGTCTCCAATGAAGGAGATACCAGGAAAATACACAGAGCCAGGCTGGGCTATGGACTGAGTTTTAGATGGGCTGGAGACCCAGGCTCTCTCTACCGTAACCTCTTCTGAAAGTGCCTGCAGTGAGGACCAGGTAGGGTTCAGGGCGGGGACAGGGCAACCTGCATCAGGGTACTGGACAGGTTCTTCCCTGAGAAGAGCTGAACCTTTGTTTAGCTGTGGAGGAAAACCAGCTCTGGGTCATCCTTTGATGAGTGCTTCAGAGAGGAAACCAGAGCAGGGCTCCTGTCCTTGGGTGCCTTGGGCTCCCAGAAGGTGGAGGTGTGTGCGAGAGACCAAACCATGACCTTGGCAGGTGTTGACCTTGAATCTGGTGTCACCGAGGGAAGGGTCACCATTGCCACCACAGTGTCTAGCTCTCTGGGTATGGAGGCTGGGTGGGGGATGGGCGATGAGGGTCCCCGGGGTCTGGGTAGAACTCTGTGGCTCACCAGCTAGGACAGGAAGAAGAAGCTGAAGAGAGCCCCTAGCCTGGACTTCTAGCGAGTTATCTAGAAGGGTTTGCTGGATTTGAGAGTTTTGCACTCAGGAATGTCTCTCATCTTGGATCTGTCACGGAATGATTTAGAACTGAAGCCTCTATACCTGGAACGAGCTTGCGAGGGGGAAACAATAGAGCCATGCCTGGCAGGGCCCACATTCCAGGGGGGGAGGAGGTGTCCGCCCTCTGGCACCGGGGGGCCCAGGCTGTGCTTGCCCTCCTATCTCTGGACCTTGGTGTGGAGCTCGCTGGAGGCTATGGAGCTCTTTTGCAAGCAAAGAGGCTGCAGAGATGGGAGGAAGGCAGCAGGAAATCGGCCTCCCTCTCGCCATTAAAGCAGGTTAGATTAAAAAAAAAAAAAAAAAAAAAAGGACAGTTCCCTGGATGTGTCAGGGACAGGAAATTGAATCGTTCTAGTCCAGAGAATGTTGTAGAAGGTGCTCCCACCCTTGGCTGCTGAGGTTCTGAGATGCTCAGGGTGGAGCTAGGGCAGGTTAGGATACTCATTCTTATCCTCAGGAGCAGGCACAGACACAGCGAACTGGGGCTTGGCTGATCTTGCTCTCCCTGCAGATGGAGCCCCACTATACTCCATGGCCATGGGGAGCCTGCATCCAGCCTTGAGATGTCAGTCACAGTCCCCGATGTCTCTGTGATGGTGGAAAAGGGGCCCAGGGCATCAGAGCCTCCAGCCTGGGTTTTCAGCATTCATTGGTGGGTGGGTGTGATGGCCATGATGAATGCTGGCCTGTGAGTTAGTGGATTTCTTCAGATTGGACGTCCCCTAAGGACCTGGGGGCTGCTGCCACCTCTCTGAGCTCAGCGAACCGGCCAGTAGTCCATGGTGACATTTGTCCCACCCCCGAGGGCCAGAATGCTGTAAGAGGCTGTAGTGATTTGCTGAGGGGCAGGAGCGAGGATGCGGAAGGTTCTTGGATATGGAAGTTTCCAGGAGGGTGGGACTCGGGGTATAGGCCAACCATAGCCTGTGGCAGTGCAGGAAGAGCTGGTTCTGGCTTTGTCCCACCTGCTGCTCATCAGTTCCTAGACCTAGAGAAACTCCTGCTAGTCCCTTGGTCTTGGAAACAACACAGGCACAGCCCAGGTCCCCTGTCCTTAACCCCCTAGTAGACCTTGACATTGTCCATCCAAGGTGTGCCCTGGGGGATGAGGGGTCCACCAAGATCTGAGCTTCTCTTGACCCAGGGACTAAGAAATAGGAAGACTTGCAGGACCTTCCCTGGGCAAAGCAGCGCCCTGTAGGATAGCTCAGATTCCTGTGCTCCCGGGAAGGGTGGCGTTGGCCCCGGGGCTCTGTGGCTAGCTGGTTCATTGTGGGTGCCAATCCATATCCTCAGGCTGACTCTGGCCCCTTGTTCTGAGAATGGCGTGGCTGCTTGCCTCCTAGCCCCACTCTGGTCTCTGGGGGGATTTCTATGTGGCTCAGGAAGCCACTGAGGACCCAGTGTAAGGACCCTCAGGAACTCTGGACCCCTGTCTCTTTCTCCCGTTCTGGATATGGCCTATTCACACACCTCCCCTCAGCCTTCCTCGCTCTTTGTCTCGTCTTTCTCGGCTCAGTCCCATCAAATAGTTCACGATGCTTCCAGAATTAGCTGGAAAACAAAAGAAAAGCAAGTCAACACAAAGGGGGAAATGCGTGATAGAAAATGGTAGTCTTAGGCTGGAAAAATTGCTTAGAGGGTCCTAAGTTCAATTCCCAGCATCCACATGGTGGCTCACAACCATCTGTAATGAGATCTGGTGCCCTCTTCTGACATACAGGTGTATATGCAGGGCAAACACTGCATACATAATAAATCTTTTTTTTTTTTTAAAAAAAGGAAATAGTAGTCTTTTATATAATCTCATTTATATAAACATTTGATATTATCTGCACACATACAAAAAAAGACAAGTGAAACTAGGGTCAAGGAGAGCGGTCTTTCCTTTGGACGTTAAGTAAAGAGGTCAGCTTGAATCATTTGACCAGGAAATCTGCTTACTGGTGACTACAAAATAAAGATGTGAAGGGGTGAAGGGGAGAGAAGAGACTGATGCCATGACTCATGCATGTTCTTGGTCCCTGGAGGCCCCCAGTGTGAGAAGAACTGTGAAACCGCTGGGTCTAGTGGCACACATCTTTAGTCTCAGCACTCGGGGACAGAGACTGGTGGATCTCTGTGAGTTCTAACCCAGCCTGGCTTACATAGCGAATTCCATACCATTCAGGGATACATAGTGAGAATTTGTTTTGCAGGGAGGAGGCGCAAGAAATAATCTCATGATGAAATTAAAACGGGAGAGGAATTATCCCTGTGAACTTCAGTTCAGTCAAATGAAAGACAAATTAATTGGAAAGTCCTTAGCGTCAAGGTTAGACAGCTAACCCCCAGGATGGCTTCTGTGGACTGAAGGGAGCTTGTTCGGCAAAATAGGTTTTGTTGTTATTGAATTTTAAGTAGTAAAGGTTATAACTGAGCATGCATATTCAGGGTACCGTTGAGGGCAGCAATACTTTGCACACACACACACACACGTATATACACAGATGTGTTCATAAACATGCATGTGTGGGTATGCAGATGTGTGCACAACATACACATATGCATGCATATAAATGTGAATGGACACAGACGATATACAAGCATGTGTTTTGTGTGCGTATAGGTATATGTATGTGAACACATAGATATAGGCTCAAGCACACACGTGTTCAAGCAGACACATGTGCATAAACACACACATGCACATAGGCACTTGTGAAAGCATGTATACACGATCTCCAGGAGCCGCAAGGCTCCACTTCTTGATGGTGTCATGGAAAGACCTTCTTTGCCTCTCTCATGGAGAGCCTGGCTCCACCCTTGCTGCCCTGTGACCTAAGCCCTTGTTTGGGTGGAAGGGGATTTCCACATCCTTATCAGTGTTTCCAGCTTCCCTCCGTTGAGCCTGCTCAGCCATTCCCCCCCCCCCCCCCCCCCCCCCCTCCCCCCCCCCCCCCCCCCCCCCCCCCCCCCCCAGAAATTTGTCTATTTCATCTCCAACAGCAGTTGCCCCGGAGTAGGTCATGGGCGACCCATGTCCAGAACTGACTTCCACAACTTCGATGCAAGGCTCCTGTCAGCTCGCTGTAGCCTTTGTGGGTGACCCTCACCAGGCAGGAACCTCTGCCCTTCTCGACTCTCAGCTACCCCTGGCCTCAGCTCTTCTCTGGGAAGACTCTACAGACCCGACTTTCTAGGACAGAGTGGCACTCTGCTCCTGGCCTCTCCCCTGCTCTGGAGGAGGTGTTGCTCCCACTCTGGGCTTTAGCCATGCAAGCCTGGGCACAGGACCAGGATAAGACTGCTGGCTGTGGCCTGCTGCCTGAACTTTGGCACAGGCTGCACCTCTCTGATGGCTGCTGGGGGTTTGGCGGATGGCGTCACCTGAACTTGGAGCTCCCAGAATTCCAAAAGCTCCAGCAGGATGGGAGCTTCTTCAGCAAGGACAACTTCCTTGTCCTCTTCTGTGTATGCCCTGGAGGCCTCGTAAGATCTGGGCTTGGGGATTGGGGCAGATCTACACCGGTATCTTCACACTTTGATGATGCCACCAAGGTGGGCAGTTTCTGTCCTTCCTTACCTGGGTGGGCTGCCCTCGGTCCACACAATGAGGCCTTGGGAGTCAGAGCAGAGCTTTTTATGCAGTGGAGGGGCCTCTGGGATAAGCTACCTATGAGTGTGCAGGCGCGGCGCTGCTTCATGGGTCCAGGACCAGCATAATGCCAGGTCTGAGGACCACGCAGGGCTCCAGCCTGGCCTGGAAGATGGGGCCTCCTTTCTTCCTCCAAATAAAAGCCCCATCTCCTCACCCTGAACTGAGCAGTAATGATTAACTGTGACCAGCTCTGATCTCTTTGTTCCTATTGGGCTGGGGCTGGGGCTGTAGGGGGCAGGGGGTACGCAGCCTCTCTCTGCTGGACATGAATGCTGGGTTTATCTTCTCCAGGCTTCTCTGGTTTCAGCGTCTTATTTGTTCTGACATAGGTGGGCTTTATCTCCAGTTCCTAATGGCTAATAAGACCCCGAGCAATTCCTCAGAGGTCCCGGGCCCTGTAGGTATGCTGAAGGGAACTGAGGGAGACAGCTCTCAAGTGTAGGGTGTCTCCATCCTTTGTTTGTGTTTAAGGGGGCAGGCAGTCAGAGCAGAGCAAGAAAGCCTCCCTCAGCAAGGGGTAGAGGCTTTCCCAAAGGCCCTTATACTGGGCACTCACTCACACAGCCGTGGCCATGCTGGGTTAGCAGCTGTACTTGCTACATGAGCTCTTGATGGGATGGCTACTATTTTCCCTGAAGGAAATTTCTAGAAAGTACTTCCTCATACCCCTTTCTTTTTCGGTGGCCTCTGACCCAAGCCTTGATGAGTTGGATATATGCCCTAGTGAGCTCTGAGCAGAGTGGATGGAGCCCCACAGCCTCTGAGGAGGTCAGGGCTTACAAGCTGGTGCTTCTTCTGCCTGTCTGTCTTATCTTTCCTCCTTGAGTCCCCGCTGCTGCGGCTCTAGTCTTTCCCTGGGCCACCCCAGGTCCTACCTGTCAACTCACTAGGCCTCCAGAAGTCCAAACCCCAGATCAGCAGAGCCAGAGACCAATGTGGCAGAACCTGGCAGGTGTTACTGGAAGTCTGATTAGATTTTCTGTACAGCTGAGAATGTAAATATTGGTGAGAGTCGGAAGACCAAGTCATCTCTGGCAAGATATGACATCACTCCAACACCTGCTCTGGACAGAGCCTCTAAGGGCATGTGACCCACCTCATAGCTGGCATTGTCACAAGAAGCTGATAGGTGTTGCCGTGAGGGAACAGCCGTGTGTGGCCAGCTGCGTGTTTGCAGAGCTGGCAATACCGGCCACTGGGTCCCAGCCTGAGACTCGCCAGGCCCAGCTGTCCCGGCTTGGACACTGGGCCAAACAGTGAGTTCTCTGGGCCCCCGGAACTTATCTTGAGTCAATAGAGACCCTGGGCAGCCACAGAGGCTGTTGACCAGGCCAGCAGACAAGAGTGGCATTCAGGCTCCTAGCTGGTTTCCAGTGAGCTCAGCTGCTCCACAGCTGGGGCCAGGGACGGCCTGCACCCCACCCGCCTGCTGGGCCTGTTTTCCTTCTGGTAAACAAGGAGCCTGGGGAGGGTCAGACCTCGGGGCATCAGGGGAGCTAGGCCTTCACCGTGTACAGCCTGGGGCACCTGGGAGAGGAAGCTGTGTGGGCACACAGAAACGGCCACAACACAGGACCCGTGGGAGGACACTGGGTGTGTTACCCTCTGCAGCAGGAACGGGAGTGCAGTTCCACCTCCTGCTCTGGGGAATACAGTTCCTCAAGATATTTGATGGCCGAGGAAACTGACGCTGGTGGCGGTGTGTGTGTGTGGGATTGGAACAGGCAAGAACAAGAAAGATGATTCTGAGAGCTCTGAGGTTTCACCCCATCTTGCCCTATCCAAGCTTATTGTGGGTCAGTGAGTAGAAGCAGGTCTCATCTCTTTGGGCAGCCCTGGGTTTGTGGCAGGGCTGAGGACAGACTGGAGGTGAGTCTGTCTGCTCATCTGGCCACACTGGCCAGAGCCTCTCCAGCTTGGACAAGTAGCAAAATGCCCGAGGGTCTAATCTGACAGCTATGCAGGACCCAGACAGAACCCAAGTGTCCCCTTTCTCTTCAGCCCTGAACTATTGGTGCTGGCATGCTGGGGGCGGGGGGCTGGAGGAGATGGGTGTAGCATCACCTGGTGCACGGGTTGTGTTCAGGCTGTCTGATTTGCTTCAAACAGGCCCAGAGCTGGAGGTGTCCACGGGCAGGGACGTGGTGACGGAAACTTCCCAGGTTTGTGTTCTTGTTGCTGTGATAAACACCACGACCAAAGCCAGTTAGGGAGGAAAAGGTTTATTTGGCTTAGATTTCCAGGTCACAATCCATCACTGAGGGAAGCCAAGGAAGGAACCTGGAGGCAGAAACAATGGGAGAACCCTGCTTGTTGGTTTGCTTTTAATTAGCTTTCTTCTACAGCCCAGGACCACCTGCCTAGGAAATGGTGCCGCCCACAGTTAGGCGGGCCTTCCTGCATCAACGGAGACAATCACATTAACGCGCAGACCTGCCCACAGACCAACCCGACAAAGACAATTACTCAACCGAGGTTCCTCTTGGGTGATCTAGACTGTGTCAAGATGACAGCCAAGGCTAACGAAGATAGGGACCTTCGCTGCAAGTTGGCCCCGGGGGACACAATCAGGAGTCTCTTTACGGCATCACTCTTGGGACTCTGTAGTGGCCCACCCTGCTTGAGCTTCCTAAAGCTCAGCAGTTGATCCAGGGGTCTTCTCTGGCCTGGATTGAACAGTCTAACGCTAGATTAATAATCATCCCCAGGCCCTGTCTGCAGACTGTGACCTGTTAGGGGGCAGGGTCTCTGCAGCCGGTGTTAGTTAAAGTCCTGGTTTTAGACTGAAACCTACATTTTAGCATTGCCTTTGTTGTTTGAGACAATCTCATGCAGCCCAGACTCACTATATAGTCAAAGATGACCTTGAATTCCTGATCCTCCTGCCTCCATGCCCCCCACTCCTAGGCTTACAGGTTTTATGCAAAACTGGGGGCCGAGGTTTTGCAAATGTTAGGCAAGCACTCTGGCAACCAAATCACCTTCTCTAGCATGGGCGACTCTTGAATCCAATGACAAAAACCCTAGTTAGAATAGTAGTTCTCAACCTTCCAAATGCTGCAGCCCTTTAACACAGTTCCCCTTGTTGTGGTGGCCACCAACCATAAAATTATTTTTGTTGCTGCTTTGTAAACTATAATTTTGCTACTGAGCAGTGTCTCAGTTCCAAAGACCATCAGAAATAATACGTTTCCCAATGGTTGCGACATACAGGTTGAGAGCCACTGAATCAGAAGAAGGGATACAGAGTGGCCATGTAAAGAAGGGGACAAAGCCAGGCCATGGTGCCCACAGCTGAGGGATGTCGAGCACCATAGGCAGCAACAGACACTGGAGTGGGGCTGGGGCTGGGGCTTCTCTCAGTCTTGGGATATATCAGACCCCAACCCCGTGGGGTCCAAGGGAGTATTTCCTTGATCTGAGTTTATTACTATTTGTGCCAGCATTCCCAGGACACTGTCAACCCCCAGAGTGCGCCGTGGGCTCCTGTACCCCAGACGAGTCTTAGGAAAATCACTATCATCACCCTGTGCTGTGCTCCTTGCTGAGCCAGGGGCAAGTTGCAAAAGAGAGGGTGCCTTCTGCCCACCCATGAGACTTGTTGCTTGGTTGGTGCAGCCAAGTCCCCCTGCAGCACACAGGGCAGCCCTTGAACACCTGTGGGTGCTGGGCCTCCCTGCCCTGTGTGGAAACGTGGGCCTCCATTCTGATCTCTTTAAGATGATGTGAGTCATGACAGATCTCTACAGCCCTTTTCCCCACAGTGCAGGAGAAATCTTAAGATGCTAGGTACTGTGGCCGTTGGGGTCCTAATGGGCTGTCCCCACAGCCGTCCTCAGGCCTGCCCTGTCCCCTGTCCATGCAGAATGGACTCTAGATGGGCTGTCCCCAAAGCCATGCTCAGGCTATGCCGTCTCCCCTGCCCATACAGTACGGACTCTAAGGTGACCCTAGACCTGGAAGGATGTGAGAATGAGTTGGAATATCCAGTGTCCCTTGCTGACTCTGTGTGTCCCCAGGAAGCTAGCTAACCCAGGGAACCTTGTCTCCTTGACTGTGGGAGGGTCTAGAAGCTTCTCATCATTTCTCTGCAAGGCTACCAGTCATCAAGTTCCCATAGGCTCAAAGAGCCCGTGTCTTGCTGTAGACGTCAGGACATGAGCCACTCCAGAAACCAGGTACTGTGAGCCAGAGAACTCCCGTGCCCTGAGCATGGGCTGGTAGTGCACTCAGCATGCAGACAGCGTGGGACAGCTCTAGTCAGGTTAGGATCTGAGAAGCCCTGGGTTTCACGGCACTGCAGCATGGTGTCCAAACTGGGCCTCCCTGTCCCCATGATCTGCCTGGAAGACGGGGGTATCCCAGGAATGCCCAGATGAGTGTGCCCTACACTTCCACTCCAGACCCCCTGCTGCAGCTTCAAGTGTGGATGTCTGAAGCACAGGGTCCTTGGTACCTGCTGCTTTAGGTGCCTGCCCCTTTTAATTGCTTAAACTGTATTAATTCTCGTACCCTTTATACCCTGTGCTCAAAATAAATAACGTTGCCTAGAAAGTGAACTTACCTGGGCCACTATGTTCATCACTTTTTGAGAAAATAGAGTCGTACTGTCTTACTGCCAGCTGTTTTCCGCGTCTCCCTTCTCGTGTGACTTGTATACGGTACTAAACTTGGAGATGAGGCTTCTGGAGAAACGTCCGAGGGATGTGGCTCTTCCAACTGCATCTATAGGCCTTCCTTCCCCGTGACAGCTCCCGGAGAGCACAGTGCCTGTTCCCAAGAGGGATGGGGACAAGAGGGTCCCAACCACGTGTGGAACACTCCCCTGCTGTGTCACAGGCTGTAGAAGCCATAGCCTGACAGCATGTGCCTAGAGGCATAAATGTGTTCACACATCTAATTTGGCATATCCACACCCAAGCCTCCTATGGTGAGATACACAGGTCCATGAGGCTAGGGCCCAGAAGAGCTGGGGCCCGCGTGCATTTGGAGCCATCCTCCACTCTGACAACATAGCCGAGATTTGACTCCTCAGCTCCTTTGTGACCTCTCTGGGGTCGCCCATCATCTCAGCCAGGGGTTCTGTTGCTGTGATTAAACACCACGACCAAAAGCAGTTTGGGGAGGGGAGGATTTATATAGCTTACAGCTCTTGCCTCACTCCGTCTCTGAGGGGAGTCAAGGCAGGAACTGAAGCAGAAACCATACGGGGTGCTGCTTCCTGGAGTGTTCCCACCACTTGCTCAGCCTTCTTCTCCACACAGGACCACCTGCCCAGGAGTGACACCGCCCACAGGGAGCTGGGCCCTCCCACCTCAATCACTCATTTAGAAACTGCACTACAGACTTGCCCGCAGGCAGATCTTACGGAGGCATTCTCTTAATTGAGGTCCCCGATGACTCTAGTTTGTGTCGAAGACTAGCCAGGGCACCCATGGATTGAAGTAGCGCCCGCTGGCTACCCCGTTTTTTGCTTTCAGCTTCAGGCTCACCCCCTGACAACTGCTTCCTCAATTTTCTTCCCAAGTACATCACTCGCAAACAGATCTCTTCTCAGGGGAGCACCGCCTGTGTGTCTCCACACCGGTGAACACACACAGCTGTGTAATGTACATGCATGTGTGCGTGCATGTACATGCTTCCAGGAACATGCGCAGGTGGTGGGCAGCATATTCCCCTGGCCATCAGAGAAGCAAGTGTTGTGTCGGAGCTGGGCATGCTCCCTTCTCAGGCCTATAAGAAGTCGACAGGGATGGCTAAGGAGTCAGGTGGGCTGTGCGCCAGTCAGCGCTTTCTGCAACAGGGGCGTAGGCCAGAAGCAGGAAGCTCTGCAAATGGGAGGCCTGGGTATCTAAGAACCCGAGAAGGCTGACAGCGGGTGGTGGTGGTACAGGGTGAAGTGGCCCACAGTGCCGTCCTCCAGTATCTGGCTTCCTGGTCTCTCCGCAGGGTTGACCCGTTCTCGGACAGACAGCATCACCACATGGAAGAAACACTGTCCCAGGCTAAAGATCCATCCTCCGCAACTGCTACCCAGGACACAGAATCTAAGTTCTTCCAGAAGCCTCAGCAAACTCCTCACCGTCTTATTAGCTGAGCCCTGGTCACATGGACAGGTGAACCAAAGTCTGCAGCCGATGGGATGAGCTTAGGTCTCAGGCAAGCCCTCTCTGGTGCCGAGGAGTTTCTGCGATGGATCATGGAGCTGGGGTCTGCAGGGACAGAGAAAAGGGGGCTGGGGCAGAATGGAAGTTTTAGGGGATGGGGTGTGGAGCTGTGGCTGAAGACACAGGTGTTGGAAGAAGGCAGTGGGCTGGGTGTCAAGTTGGAGGCTGGAGCAGGGTTGGAGGCCCGAACATAGGAGCATAGGGTAGGACCGTGGCGGTGTATCTAAGAGTGAGATTATGAATGGAGCAGCCTATGTCCTCATGAGCATGTATGTAGTCAGGGAGAAAGGACCCTGGAGGTCCTAGTTACTCCAGGGGATGGTGATAATCTCTGCCCAGTGTTTCCCACACCTTTGACTGTGGCTAGTGGGGGCACAGTGGGGTCTGAGAGCCTCGGAGTGAAGACAGCAAGAGGTGATACCCTATTAAAAACTGCTTGCCTTGGGGGCTGGAGAGATGGCTCAGTGGTTAAGAACACTGGCTGTTCCTCCACAGGTCCTGAGTTCAATTCCCAGCATGGCATAAAGTTTATATATACGTAAATTTAAAAAACCCAAACCATCAGCCTGCCTGAGCAGGACAGGCAGATTCATGTGCGATTCATTTTCAGCTAGACTCCAGCTCCTGTTCCCTTCCTACTGGTTGCTGTGTATCAGTGTGTGCTCACACATGAGTCTATGTGTAGCTGTGTGCACCTCTGTGTGTTTACCCTTGTGTGTGCCTCTGTATCTTTATGTGTCTCTGTGTGTCTTTACGTATCTGTGTGCCCCTGTGTGCCCCTGTGTGTGCCTATGTACACTCTTGTCAGTGCCTGTGTATGATCCTGTGTGTGCCTATGTGCCCGTGTGTGTCTGTGTTACGTACCTATGTGTCTGTGTGTGCCCCTGTATGTTCTGTTGTCTCCGTGTGCCCATGTGCCTGTATGTACCTATGTACCTATGTGCATCTTTGTGTACACCCATATGCATGTGCAGTTATGTATCCACGCATGCATGTGCTTAGACGTGCGCAAGCTCTCAGGGGTCCCTGACACATGGGCTTGTGTGCACGCAAATGTCCATGAATGGGGCTGGGGCACCGGCGGGAAGACGACTTTCCTGGAGGCCTTGCTTGATCGGCTGCCAAGCTATCTCTATTGTCATGTCAACCAAATATTTTCAGGCTCCCCGCCCAGAAGCCTCGGAGCGCTGTCTCCTCCCGGCTGCGAACCCCAGACCAGACTTCCAAACCGCTAGGCCAATCTGGAGGCCCTTTTTTTAGCTGCCGAGGGGAGGAAAAAAAACCCCATAAGCAAACACAAATCCACTGATCGTAGCCGCCGCCTTCTCTGCAGTTTAATTTCTGAGCTTTGATCTGATACTGGGCCCCAGAGGACGTGTTATTTCTAAATAACGAGCCAAATGTTTGTGCCCGACCTTGAACTCCTCTGGTTTGGGGAAAAATATGACTTAGCATAGATGTTCTTTGATGCGGCCAGCAGCGTGGGGATCAAAGTCTTTTCAAGGGGGCAAAGGCAGGAGGGTGGCAGGGCACTGTGGGCCCGCCCTGGGCAGCAGAGCCCTGGGCAGGTCCCCACCCACTCATCCAGGTCCACACAGAGGTCCTCACTGGGGCTTGAGCTGAGCCACACCTGCAGAAGGCCTGTTCCCCAAAGTCTTCTCAGGGGCTGTGGGGTTGAAGGCCCATAGTAGGGGTGGAGACAGCCAACTGCTGTGACATTGGGACTCTAGAGGCCCTTCCTAGAATTGGGTGGGACGCCTGCCGTAAGTTATGGGGGTCGGAGACGGCTCATTAGCACATGGGCACATGGAACAGCAGGTACAGGTGGCCACAAGCTGTATTGAGATGTACAGCGGCGCCTTGGAAAGAATTGGAGAAAGGCGCCCCCTGCTGGTTGGTGCCAGCGCATACGTGCATGATGTGGTCCAGTCAAAATGGGTTGATACCTACCTACAACCTGTGCAGCTTAGCCCCAGTGGCCCAGTGGCCCAGCATCCTTCAGGTCCCTGTCTTGAGTCTATGGGTGCAGTGAAGCCTGGGGTGACTTCACATTCTAGGAATGGTTGATTATGCACTGGGGATGTCATTTTCCCTGGGAAGCGTTGCTACCAGCCTCTTTCGTGGGACTCAGGGTACAATGTCAGCAATCATCCACCTTAGTAATTAAGCTTCGGCGAGTGTGTGGGACCTCTCGACTGTTTCTCGCAGCTTCTGTTCTGAACCTTGGCCTAGATGTTTGCTGTCAGGTCCTGCGGGGGAGGGCTCTGACTGACTGGGTTCAGCTAAGCTCAGTGTCCACAGTGGTCCCCAGTCTGCTAAGGACCCACCTACAACCCAGGCCTGAGGGATCCCTAGGGCCCATATAAAATGCATGTCCCCAGAAGCCAAACTGACTTTTTCTGTTGTCACCTGAGAGCTGGAATCCAGGCCGCTGATCTGAGGCTACTCCTTGGTCAGTGTGGGGTTGGGACATGGTGGCGCTGTTGTTTGCTTGTTTTGTTTTGTTTCTGGCTTTTTTTTTTTTTTTTTGAGACAGACCCTCACATAGCCCAAGGTAGCAGTCCTAGGATTTCTATTGCTGTGACGAAACACCATGACCAAAACCAAGCTGGGGAGGAAAGGGTCTATTCAGCTGACACTTCCATATCTCTGACCATCACCAAAGGAAGTCAGGACAGAAACTCAAACAGGGCAGGAACCTGGAGGCAGGAGCTGATGCAGAGGCTGTGGAGGGGTGCTGCTTATTGGCTTGCTCAGCCTGCTTTCTTATAGAACTAAGGACCACCAGCCCAGGGTGGCACCACCCACAATGGTCTGAACCCTCCCCTATCAATTATTAATTAAGGAAAATCCCTACAGCTCTATCTTATGGAATCACTTTCTTAATTGAGGCTCCTTATTCTCAGATAACTCTGGCTTGTGTCAAGCTGGCATAAAATTGGTCAGCACGGAGGCCTTTAACTCAATATGTAGCCAAGGGTACCCAGAAATCTGGATGCTCTTGTCTTCACCCCTCAGTGGCAGGACCACAGGCATGCCCTCTCAAACCTGGTTTACATGTGGCTGGGCATGGGACCCAGAATGTTTTGCATGCTAGGCAAGTACTCTACCAGCTGAGCTGCATCTCCAGACTAGGACTTGCTCCTAAAGATTTCTTTTTGGCTATGTGCATGTGTGGGTGTCTATGTATGGGTATGTTTACGAGCGTGCAGGTACTGTCAGAAACCATAGGCATTGGAGCCCCTGATGCTGGAGTTACTAGGGATTATGAGACTCCCAACACAGGTCCTGGAAACCAAACTCAGGTCCCCTCTCAGAGCAGTATTCAGAGACATGTTTTTAAAAGTTAAACAATCCAAGTCAAGCAGGGAAGCCCATAGCTACAATTCCGATACACAGGAGACCAAGGCAAGAGAATTGCTGTAAATTTGCGATTAGCCTGGGCTACATAGTGAAACCCTGTCTCCAAAAAGCCAAGTGAAGAAAAGTCAGATAATTCCACTGACAGGTAATAGTCACATGATGCCAAATTCTGGCAGGGGTGAAAATAGAGAGGCACAATTGGAGAAAACCCCGGTAAATAAAATCCAGAGCTAAGGCAACAGTGCTGTGGTCATATTGGGTCGTCCACTGGAAGAAATCGGTTTGGTCATATAAAGCTTCTCTAGGAGAGAAACCTAGTCTCTCCCCTCCTCCAGATAACACCCCAACAGCAGGCCAAAGTACAATCTACCCAAGTTCAACCTGGGAAACGGACGAGTTTATTGGTGTTATTTGCAGAACGTGTGTGAAAGGGGTTACTTGCAGGACTATGGGTGAGCCCAAAGCGACCACCGCATGGAACGTCTCACCTCGCATGCACGATGACTTCCTCATTGTTGTGAGGACGGAGCCCCCCGCCCCCCAGCTCAGTTAACCTTCCACTCACTATGTACGCTTGTACTTGGGGAGACCTCAAAGCCTAGTGCAATTGGGACAGGAGGGCATGCAGGAGCTGTGAGGGGCAGGAGGGAGTGGCTAGTATCTCCAATGACCCTTTCTACCCCCCCCCCCATGCCAACAGGCCAGATCTCAAAAGTCTCAGGAGTAGCCATCACAGCTGCTTCTGAGGAAGATGGTGGCTGTTATGTTTGAAAGATAGCGTTCTGTCAAAATACCCTTGTGAGGTCCCACAGTGGGGTGTCCTGGAAATATGCCATCTCCGAACCAGAAAGGGTTCCAGAATAACGGTTTCCTGTAAAAACTGGGAAGGCAGTGGCATAGGACCTGGTGGGCAGTACTGAGGGTGGGGGACTGTGCTCCTGGGGTGACGTGGCATGATTTGACTATAGAGGTGCAGCTGGGTGACTGTGACCACATCCCAGGAGAGGGATGGTGCTGGCAATAATGGAGGGCCCCTGGTGTGTCTTGAAGGTGGCACCATTGGAGTTTCTGATAGGTTGGACATGGGGCACACGGAGGGACAGGGCAGGTCCTCACCTGCTCAGCTAAAGGGCGGGGCTATGTGAACTGGAGGAGGGCAGATGGGTGAGTGATGGGGAGGTGGCAAGACATCAAGTTCTTTGTGTGTGCACATGTGGGGGTACACGGGTGTGGGGTTGCGTGTTCCTGTGGGTACAGGTGGAGGCCAGAGTCAACTTCTGGTATTATTCTTCAGACGCCCATCTTATTTTTTTTTTTTTTTTCAGACAGGGTCTCACTGAATTTGGAGCTTCCTCAAGTAGTCCTGGCTGGCTGGCCAGCAAGCCCCAGGGGTCTTCCTGTCTCCATCTCTCCAGTGTTAAAACTGCATGCATGGACTACCACATTAGGTTTTGTTATGTGGACTTCGGGGTTCAAATTCAAGTCTTCATGCCTGCTCCACAAACCCTTCACCAGCTGAGCCACACCCCCTTCGGGTGCATGCATTCAAATATGGAAGGGAGGTGGCAGCCAACTTTGGGTATGTTTCTGGGAAGGAAAAAGACAAGTCTGGGCTCTTGCCTCTGCCCCCATCAACGCTTTGTACTCATTCTGTGTAAGGGGCTGTCAAGCAGGTACATGGGTCTGTAGGGCCTCTGCACCCATGGGACCCATCCTGCAGCCTCAGCCATACCAACCTAGGGCCTTGATCTTGTCCTTGGTCTCCACAGTCCTGTAGCTCCTCGGTACTTTCTCCACACCTCTGTTCCCTGAGGCCAGTCATGCGCAACTGTTTCAGAAGGCATGGAGGGTCTCCTTGCCCCATATTCTTTCCCATCTCTGCAAACTAGGAACCTTCCAGGTTGCAACAGGTCCCTGTTGCCTGCTCTCATCAACAAACAGATTTTCACTCTTCTTTCCTTCCTTCCTTCTTTCTTTCATCCCTTTTCCTCTGTCTCTTTTCTTTCTTTTTTGTTTTTGTTTTGAGATAGGGGTTCATGTAGCCCAGTCTGGCCTTGAATTTCTGATCTTCTTGCCTCAACTTCCCAAGGGCTGAGATTACAGGTATATGCCACCATAACCAGTTCTCATTTTTTTTTATAAAGGTTGCATTTTTATCCAAGTTTAGTGGCCCTTGCCAGCAATCCCAGCATGCAGATGCTGAGGCAGGGGGATTATCATGAGTTCGAGCTCTGCCCAGGCTTCATAGAAAATGCCAAACCAGCCTGGGCTACAGAGTGAGACCCTGTCTCAAAACAACAATAAAAAGGTTTTGTGACTACTAGAAATTGTTTAGCAATCTCCTGCTGGTGGGCTTCTAGAACATTCTAAATGCTATAGTGAGTGGTTGTGCTTGCTTGCAGTGATACCATAGGGTGCAGGACTTTGCTGGGGCAAAGGGTATACGTGTTGTCACTTTCTATTGACCCCGCTGGTTGATTGATCATAAATGTCACACAGTTCATCAGCTGCAATCAGTGCCTTTCCCCCACTGGCCTGCCATGTGCAACCCTAGCCAATGCCTTGCTCTTTGCCAATCTGGTAACAAATTGGGTCCCCATTTCCTTCCTTCCTGTTCACATTTCCTGTTCCAGACCAGGCCCCTCCATGGATTAATAAGCAAGATGATACCACTTCCTGAGTCTCCTAGAGGACTGGGGACTTCCTGGGCACTTTCCGTGTATTTGTGATGTGAACTCATTGTCACTTCCTTTCGTGGTGGCTGGCTGGGTCTCAGCTTTAGCTTGTGGCTTCCTGGCCTCGTCTGGATGGGTATCACACGTTCTCCGCTTACTGCTTTGCCCTACTTGAGGGTCATGGTCTTCAACCTCACCACATCCTGAGTCCAGGGAGGACTGAAATTTCATCACTGTCCCAGTTAACTGGGATGGCAAGCACATGTGCAGCAGAATCTGTAGACTATGCAAGGTGCTCATTTTTAATTTGTATGTGTGTGTGCGTACGTGTGTGTGTGCGCGCGCGTGTGTGTGCACATCTGCATGCATATAGGCATACTTACCAGTGTGTGTGAACTGAGACTGGTATCAGATGTCTTCCTCAGTTACTTTTCTGTCTTACATTTGGGGACAGGATCTGTCACAGAACCCAGAGCTTGCCCATTTGGTTAGGCTGACTGAACCCCTCCTCTCTCAACCTCTCCAGCACTGCAATGACAGGTCTCACAGCAATGTTTAGCTTTTTAACCTGGGTGCTGGGGACCACACTCAGGTTCTTAAGCTTGTGTGACAAGCATTCTTACTCTTCCAGCCTTTGGAACGTTCTTGAATGAAGGGGTGTTGTTGACAGATGTTTCTGTCCCACCCGGTCCCACAGCCATTCAGTCCCAAAGAAACACACAGAGGTCTACATTAATTATAAACTGGTTGGCCTGTTAGCTCAGGTTTCTTATTAACTCTTACATCTTAAATTAGTCTGTGTCAGCCACATGGCTTGGTACTTTTTTTTTTTTTTATCAGCGAGGCATTCTCATCTTGTGTCCTCTGTGTCTGGGTGATGACTGCAGACTTAGCCTTTTCTCTTCCCAGAATTCTCCTGTTCTGGTCAACCTACCAATAACTTCCTGCCTGGCTACCAGCCAATCAGAATTTTATTAAAGCAATACAAGTGACAAATCCTCACAGGGTACAAGACCATTGTTTCACAGCAGAATGTCTTAGTTGCTTTGCTATTGATGTGATAAGACCACATGACCAGGGGATAGAGAGATGGCTCAGTGGTTAAAAGCACCCTCCACTGCTCTTCCAGAGGACCTGGGTTTAATTTCTAGCACCCCCAGGGCAGTTCACAACTGTCTGTAACTCCAGGTCCAGGGCATTTGATTCCTCGTTCAGACAGCCTCAGACACCAGGCAAGTGCTTGGTGCACAAGCAATCATACACATAAAATAAATTATTTTTAAAAAGACACCATGACCAAAGCAACTTCAAGAAGAAGGAGTTTATTTGGGACTTGCAGTTTCAGGGGTTCGAAGTCCATGGACATCATGTGAGGGAGCACAGCAGCATGCAGGCAGGCGTGGCGCTGGAGCAGAAGCTGAGAGCTTTGTGGCCCGAGACAAACCGTAAGTCACAGAGAGCCGACTGGGAATGGTGTGAGCCTTGACATTTGAAATGTCACCTAGAGCGACAACACTTAGTCCAATCCTTCCCAAGCAGTTCTACTTGGGGAACAAGTGCTCAGACGTGTGAGTCTATGGAGGCCATTCCCATTCAAACCACCACTAGGGGCCTCGTAGGAGTGGGGCCAACAGGGAAGTGGAAGATCCCCAACACTCAGTTGTTCAGAATGTACTGGCAAAGACAGGGAGACACACACATGCACACCTAAGGACTGCGGATAGATGTCACTGGGTGAACAGTGGCAAGCTAGTGAGTCCTGGGCAGAGAGAGCTTCACCCTCAGGCGCCTCAGGTTAAACACCCCCCCCCCCGCCCGCCCACAGGCGAAAAAGAGAGGATGAAAGAAAACAGAGAAGGGAAATATTGTGGCCATTTATGGCGGGGGTGGGGACGAAAGACCATTTCTTTGGGTTTAAAAATATGACACAACATTTTAGTCAACGAAGTCACCAAGATTTCTTTTGAAATGGAGATAAAGTAACTGAGAGGCTGGAGTTGAAGAGACTGGAGACATGGAAGCTAAGGGTCGGGGAGGCAGAGGACATGGAGACTGGGGGTCAGGGGTCAGGGAAACTGGAGTCAGGAGGCAGGGGTCAGGGAGACTGAGGAGACAGGGGTCAGGGAGACCAGAATCAGTGAGGCAGGGGTCATGGATACTGGGGGTCAGGGGTCAGAGGTCAGGGAGACTGGAGTCAGGGAGACTGGAGTCAGGGAGGCTGGGCTCAGGGAGGCTGGGGTCAGGAAGACTGGAGTCAGGGAAGCTGGGGTCAGAGAGGCTGGGGTCAGTGAGACTGGAGTCAGAGAGGCTG
Organism: Alexandromys fortis; assembly: GCF_014885135.2. Classification (NCBI taxonomy): domain Eukaryota; kingdom Metazoa; phylum Chordata; class Mammalia; order Rodentia; family Cricetidae; genus Alexandromys; species Alexandromys fortis. The sequence continues at coordinate 4,130,175 of NW_026068021.1, forward strand.
GGGTCAGGGAGTCAGGGTTTACTCAGGCTACTTTTCTTGTGGGCTGGGAGAAGCCTGGTCACTGCAGCCTACTGGCCTCCCTACTTCTGGCTTCTTCTCGAAAATCCTCTCAAGCTCCTGGCCAGAGCGGGGTGATGTCGTCTAAAGCGTTCCAAGTTCCCTGAGAGCCACCCTATCAGGTCAGTTGGCACCTGTTCTGGAAACAATGCCAGTGTCATTCAAACAAAGACAAACACCCTGTGTAAAGTTAGCACACAGATAGCTGGGAGCATTCTTTCTGCCTCCAGGGAGTTGTTCTGTACTGGAAAGGGCCAGAGTGCCACCAGACACTGAAGACTCCTGTTTAACACGGGAGTCTCTCGGGCTTTTAATCCTGGTAACATAACTGCAAGTGGACAGAAGCTTCCAGAATGGTGAATCCATTTGACACAAACACAGGATACCAGGCTGGCTTCTGCAGTGCCCTACTCGGGCTGTGGGACAACAGAAAGCAGGGACTCCGGAAAGTTCCTTATGTGCAATTAGAATGGTCTTGGGCTGGTGGCGTCCTTGAATCTGTCCGTTTATTCACCTCCTGCCCAGGCCCTAAACTCTTGCATACAAAGGGGTGAAAAAGAAAATAAAACAGAAGAAACGGAGGCATTGGGAACCCCAAAGCCTCTCCTGCCTGGTCTGGGTTATGTGTGGCAGTTGGCTTGGATATCTGGTTCTGCTAAGGTCAGGGGGTCTCTCCAGCAGCAAGTCTTGCTCCGAGCCTCCCTAGGACTTGGCCATCAGTGCCAACTAAGTGCTGGGCATGACACTAAGCGGTCTGCAAATGCCCGATGCCCACTCAGTGCCTGGAGGGGGCTTCTAAGGTAGGATGGCAGGGAGAAGCTCAGTTGAGTCAATTGCTTGAACAAGGAGAGGATAGGCCCATATAAGGCTGCAAGGTCCCAAGCAGGGTGGGTTTTGGTTTCAGTGGCCTAAAGGATACCATGCAGGCCCTGATTTCTTTTTTATCTCTGCCTTCTGCCTAGTTGGCTTCATTCCAAATCAAGCTGTCCCCACGTACACACACAAGAGCGGCTGTGGTTCCAGGTTTCACATCCAAGTGCCACCCCGCCCGGGAAGGAGAGTTTATCTGTTCCCAGCTGTTCACACAGAGAATCATAATGGGGCCCTTTAGGTGTGGTGGTCACCCTTCTGTGCCCACATGCGGCAGGGGGAGGAAGAGGTGACGGGCGTGCAGGAGAGGGATGTGGGCTGTGGGTGGCTGGGTACATAATGGTGACCTCTGCTGCCCAGAGGTTGGGATGCGAACTTTGCCTCCACTGTTTGAGCTTGAGCTTATTTCTCAGACAATAGCTTAAAAAGTTGAGGGCAATAGGGATTTTGTGCTGGCCAGCACAGCAGAGCTTGCCTGAGACCAGAGCCTGGACACGGGATGTGGAAATACTGGAGTGCTGACCAGACTCTAGCCAGCTCCTCTCAAGACATACGGAGAACATCCTCACACCTGCACCCGAGACCCGAGGGCTGTGTCTCGGCAGACCCACCCAGGCCGAGAGGTTTCCAAAGACTTTGAAATGGGCAGAGTGATTGTCCCCGCGGCCTTCCGGGCCCCAGGCTACTGTAGCCATTTACAGAAAATGGATGACACGGGATGATTCATATGCTCTGAGAAGCATGTACGGGTTGTCTCTGGTGGAACCCTATTGATTGTCATTTGGGGACAGATGACCGCATCGTATCTAAGCTCGCCAGGGCATTCCCATTTCCTCCATCTGAAGTTTTACTGCCTTCCTCATTGCCCTGTGAGTTCAACACAGCCTCTGAGTGTCAGTCCCATGCCACCTTCTCTTTATTAGCCACCTGGTCCTCAGGTGGGTCCCGCTCTGGAGCGAGTGGCTCGGGAACCTGGCAGGATGCCGAGGAAGGGCTTGCAGGTGCGCTGGCCCTGCCCTGCTGTTCTCCTAAACACCGGGGCAGCCTTCTGGAGACGCTCCACTCTCTTGCTCACCCAGACTCCACAATCCCTCTCGGGCTTCTGGCTAAATTCTTCTCACCACAGCGTGAGTGGTTGTGGATGGTTTTCTGCGGCAGCACTCAGCATTTCTGTAGGCATAACTTTAAAGTCAGAGGACACTCGGCATCTCCCGTTTCTCCCCTCCCCGCTCCACACACCCTCGGCTCCTCTGCGGACGTGACCTCAGGCAGCTCCTCTCGGGTTCAAAGTTTCTTCAGCATTTCTGTTTTCAAGGAACTTTTACATCCAGTGCTGGGGAATATTTGTGTGTTAGTACAAGACAGCATGTAGGTGACCCCCCTCGGAGTGATGTGGGTACGTACTCTAGGGACAGATTGTCTCTGCTTGTCCAAACCCTGTGTCTCTCTTAGGGACCACTCTGGTGCAACAACTCAGCAGGGGAGATAGGAACTTCCCAGACCCTCATGGCTCAGTCAATGGGGACTACCCTGAGGCAAGTGGAGTGAGTGACTTCTGAGGCTGCACTAGGCTCAGGGACCCTAAGTGAGGTTCAGAGAGGCACAGGGTAAGACGCAAGGTTGAAGAAGCTAGCAAAGGTGTGAGCCCATCATTCACAACCTCCATGGTACACCCACCCTAGGGAACAAGGAAAGTTGTGGGAAGAGGTCTCCAGAAACTCTGCAAGATCAAAGGCCCACCTAAGCATGGGTCAAAACACAGTGGATTCTAGGCTCAATGCCTACCAGGCCCTGTAGCCAGATCTCATCTGGCCCTGGGGTCAGGGTTCCTGGGCCTAGAGAGTCAAGGGCTGTCTCAGCCCCACCCAAAGGCTCCCTGCCCTGTTCCTTCTGGGTCTCCACTACCTGTGCTCCCCCAAGACAGCTTTGGTTTCCCCTAACTCTCACTTAGGCTCTCTGCAGAAGCCTGATAGACTAAGTGAGAAAGTAGGTGGACTTGTGGGTCCATCTGGTGTGGAAAGCCCTCCACTCTCTCCCCCTCCACTCGTCCCTATTGGGTCACCTGCTGACCCCAGATCATGCGGGCCTGGTGTCTCAGGGAGTGTGGCTTAAGATGTGGGTCCTAAGGGGTGTGGGTGTGCCTTGTTTGTGGGCGTGGCCTTTCCATGGGCCTGGGCCATTACTGTGGCTGGGGCGCCAAGGCACGGTTCATGGCTGGCCCTCTGCTGCCACCTGGTGTCCAGTCTCTGCCACGCACCTTCTCTTCACTTTAGCGTTCCTGGTGCACGCATGCTCCTGGAGTGTGGGCTGCGCAACAGGAGTACCCAGGGTTACAAAACAAGTGTGTTTTGAGGAGGATGCTGGGTCCCCTGAAGTCCAGCTGGTTCAGGGCTTGACGTCCGTACACCGACAATGCCATATTATATATTATACTGGCGAAAATGGCGCTGCACCTGCCGAGCCTGCCCCCTTGATTACAATGAAGGAAACTGAGTCCCTATCCCTCCTCTGCCTGCGGCCTTGGACCTGGAGGTATCTTTGTCAGCGGTCCTCTGTCTCCCCACGGAGCACACCAGTTCCGCTGAGAGGGCTGCGGAGGATCAAGGTCTGTCTGTGGGTGGAGTTGCAGTCTCCTGGAGAGGAAGCCTACGCAGAAAAGTGCGCTCTAATGAATGCCCTCACATCCTATGATTTAAGGCCACAGTGCTTCCTCACAGGGAAGTATAGTTCAAAAGAAATGACAGGATGTGGGGAGTTGGGGTGACCTTCTGTAATCCTCCGGGATAGGGGATGGGGAGTTTCAAGCCAGCATGGGCTATCTAGCAAGACTCCGTCTTAAAAAAAAAAAAATAAAAGCAGTGATGTAACTCGGTTGGTAAAGTACTTAGTAAGCATTCAAGAAGCCCTGGAGCCTGTAATCCCAGCATTGAGTCAGGGAGGCCGGAGAATGAGAAGTTTGAAGCCATTCTCAGTTACATAGCAAGTTTGTAGCCAGCCTGGGCAGCATGTGATCCAATCTGAAAAACAAAAGCAAACAAATTAATAAAACAAAACAACAACAATAAAAACAAAACATGTCATCGGCAGATACTTTTAGTCCCAGCACTGAAGAGACAGAGGCAGGATTGTAGATTTCTTTGTGAGGCTAACCTAGCTGGTCTGTATAGCAAGTTCTAGGCCAATCAGAGCTACATAGTGAGACCCTGTCTTAAAAAAAAATTAATTAACTAATTAAAATTAAAGTGACAAGACACAGGATGCTTCTGCTGCCCTGGGTTTATGTTGGGTGGCCCAAAGACTGAAGGATCAATGTCCTGGACTCAGACCCTTCAACCTTGACATAGAGTTGAGGGAAAGAGAGAACAGGCAAATGCCAGGGTCTGGAGGAAGCTGCAGAGATAGGCTTCCATTTTAGGCACTTGGTGGGTTTTTATTATGGGGGCTATGGGGAGGGCATGAGGCATGGCTGAGCTCAAAGGTCCCCTGGCAGCGAGAAGGCTGGTGGGAGGGGACACGCAACAGGTGCATGGCCTTGGTGAGCTCTGGGGTGAAAGGCCCAGGAGAGGCTGGAAGTGGCTTCATAGTTCATCGTAAAGGCCGGGGATTTGCAGGGAGTGGGAGCCAAGGAGGATTAGGGCCAACTGCCAGGTTTGAGTTGGAATCACCCACAGGTGTGATGGGATCCTAGCCAGGACACGGTTTAAATGGCCCTGTTTTTGAGCTTGGTGTTACATTCCACACATTATCTCAGTTACTGAGCATAAAAACCCAGGGCAAGGCAGTCCTTATCTCTTTCCGTGGCACGCTACCAGCTGTGTGAGTAAGACTTTATTGTCCCTGTTCAAGGCACAAGGAAGCAGGCTTGGAGGTGACGGGGTTGCTGTTTCTGCAGCAGCCAGGGGTAACAACAATGACTTCATCCCGGGTCACACAGCACAAGGGTGGGGTGTGTGCAGTTTCAGTATTAAGGTGCAACTCACCTGATGGGTGTCCGCCATTTCAAAGTGTGTAATCCGGCAACATTCAGTATATTCACGGCGTGACATCACCATCACCGCTACCTCACTCTAGAACATCCACACGACCCCCAAAGGAAACTAGGGGGCTAGGGGGATGGCTCAGTCAGAATCGTGCTTCCTATGCAAGGCACCCGAGATCGGTTCCCAGTGTCTGTGTAAAGCCTTGTGTGGGGGCGCACGTTTGTAATCCCAGCTCCAGGGGAGCACAAACAGGAGGATCCCTTTGGATCTCTGGTCAGTCAGTCTAGTTCAGTGAGAGACCCTGTCTCAAAAAACCAAGGTGGTCAGTGTCCTGAGGAGCAGCTCCTAAGGTTGACCTCTGGCCTCCACATGTATCCACATTTGTGTACATGCATGCATACATGCACACGTGTGCACGAACGTATTCTCTCTCTCTCTCTCTCTCTCTCTCTCTCTCTCACACACACACACACACACACACATACACACACGCACACACACACACACACGAAACCACGTACTCTTCAGCAATTACCTCAGTCCCTGACAGCCACTGAGCCTGTGACTTTGACTTCTCTGGCTACATCATGTATGTAACTTACCCAGTGCATGGCCCTTTGCACCCACAGAATGTTCCAAGGCTCACAGAGCTTTTCTGTCTTGTAAAGGAGTGGCAGCCTGAAGTGTGGTGTTGTGTGCTGTTTTGTTTTTAATGTCACCGGTTTGGTGGGTGCTCAGGGATTCCCGACTTCGTTCATGGAGCAGCCCCTAGTTTCAGTTCTTAGTGGGTGCGTGAGCGCTGCGGATTAATCCTTTTTACGCTGTGAAGATACCACTCTTGTCGACTTAATAAACAGTTGCCGATGGCTCGGCAGGAAGTGGTTAGGCGGGGGAGCCAAACTGAGAGGATGCTGGGAAGGGGAAGGCTGGGATCACAGGAGTGGCCACCCAGATGCAGAGGAAGCAAGAGACGAACATGCCGTGCTGTAAAAAGGTACCACCGTGTGGCATGGAGGAGACAAGAAATAGGGGTTCATTTAAGATATGAGGGCTAGTTAGTAACAAGCCTAACTTGCTATCGGCTGAGCATTTATAATTAATAATAAGTCTCTGTGTGGTTATTTGGGAGTGACTGGTGGGACAGAAAACTCTACCTACATATGAGAGTTTGAATTGGGGTGGGAAGACCATATACAAAGTCTGTGCCTAGCTGTTCCTCAAGCTTCCGTGTGTCTTTCAAGCTTCTAGGTACTCTTCTTCCTATATGTCTCTTGCTGAGCTGAATTGCCTACATGAGCAGCACGGGCCATTGTACCCAGATTTTACAGAATTCTGACTGTCCAAACTCCAGGTCCTCATGCTTACAAGGAAAGCCATCTTGCCAGGCTCTGTTTTCAATTCTTTTGTGGGTATACCCCTATAAGAGTGCATAGTTATCAGGGAATTTGTGTAAACAGAGAGTACACTTTTGTTTTCTGGCCGCCCAAACCCAAATAATCACACAGAAACTATATTAATTACAGCATTGTTTGGCCAATGGCTCAGGTGTATTTCCAGCTAACTCTTACATCTTAAGTTAAGCCCTTTCTATTAGTCTATGTATTGCCGTGTGGCCGTAGCATTACTTCATTTTTTTTACCTGTCTTGTTCCTCAGTGACTGGCTGGCATCTGCTTGACTCCTCCTATTCTCTCTGTTTCTGTTTAAATTTCCCACCTGGCTTTACTCTGCTAAGTCATTGGCCGAAACAGCTTTATTCACCAACCAATAAAAGCAGCACATATACAGAGGACATTCCATATCCAATTTGGGTTAGCTTTTTCAGAAAATGCGAATATGTTTTCCAACTGAGTGACCCCAAGGTACATCCACCGACAGTGTAGAGGGTCTCAGTTTCTCCACACCCTCAGCACCCGTTATGTTTCTTTAAAAAATTACTGCTGTGAATCAGAATGTAAATATCTGATATGCAGGATATCTGATATGCCACCCTGTGAAAGGGTCATTCGACCCCCAATGTGGTCACGACCCACAGGTTGAGAGTCACCGCCCTAAGGGATGTGAGGTAGTGTCTCACTGCGGCTTTGATTTTTATTTCATATTAGCCAGTGGCCTGGACAGTCCTCATAAGCTTGTAAGTAATTTGTACATTTTTTTTTTGGAGAAACGTGTAGTCAAATCTTTTACCTGTTTTTACTGATTGTTTGCTTGTGTGGGGGTGTTTGTACATGTTTGTGGGCACAGATACGTATGCACACATGTGTACACACGCATGTGGAGGCCAAAGTGTCCTTCCTCAAAAGTTAGAATCTCTCACAAGACTCGAACTCATGGAATAGACTAGCCCGGCTGACCAATGAGCCCCAGGGACCCACTTGTCCCTTCCTCCACAGTGCTGCAATTAAAAGTATGCACCCCTGTTTTTCAAAAGCCAAAACAAACAAAGAAAAATAAAAAACAAACCAAACAAAATCCCATGGGTTTGGGGAACTGAACTCAGGTCCTCATGCTGGCAAAGCAAACAGTGACCCATCAAGCCGTCGCCCGGTGCCCCTTGGCCTGTTTGTAGATGGAGTAATTTGTCTTCACCTGTTGGCTTTCCTTATCACAGAGACAAAGCAACAGAGCACAGAAGCCGCTGCAGGGAGGGCCATTTCAGGCCAGCTCAGACTTCCAGGGGACACAGGCCGTTATAGTGGGGAAGGCGGGACAGCAGTGGACAACAATGGCAACTTGCAGCGCTTAGCCTGTACCAGTCAGAAGATGAGGAAGTAGAAGTTCCTGCCGGAAGCTGATTGGGCTGGAGGCGCATGCGTAATAAACAGCAGCAGCCTGAGAAACCATGGTCTCTAGAAAGAGCCATTCTCTGGCAAGTCCTTTGTCTTTTTTTGGCTTGCTGCTGCTGTTGTTTTCCTGTTGTTACCCCCCTAGAAGAAAACTTAGGGACAGGAAAAGTTGAAGGGAGCATTGGGTGGCGTCTCCCAGACGCGTTCTTCTCTTTCTTACAGTCCTCAGCACAGGACCCCTTCCTAAGCTGCTTGCGCTTGCCTTACAACGGCCTAAGTCTCCCTGCCGAGTCCTGCTGTTTGTAATAACCTGGACTCTGAATCTGGAGCTGGGTTTGCAGGGCTAGGCCTGCACCAGAAGCAGGGAGGACGTTGGCTTCCAGCAGCTCCCACTACTGGCCCAGAAGAGGTGCTGAGAGCATGGACTGCGGCCACATAGAGTGGCCTTGGACCCCAGCTTGGCCTCTCGTTCCAAGATACAGACATAACTTTTGGCTTCTCTGTGTGCCCTTGACCGGATAGGGTAGTCAGATGGACCTCCCAGGCTGGATGGGAGCTCTTCCAAGATCGGGCAGGTCCCGGACCCAGGACACAGTAAGAGCTCAGTGACCAGGAAGGTCCCTGTGATCACAGAATGTTCCTAAACTCTCGTAGGGGGTGGGGAGTGGGGCAGACCAGAGAGGTGCATGCTAGGTGCATTCTGGGAAAGTCGAGATGTGCCTGCTTCTGGCACCTCTGGCTGCTAAGCACTGAGTTTGAGAAATGATCAGAGTGTGGTCAACAGTCTGGAATGTGCCTCAGATAGCTAGGGAGGAGAGCAGGGCGAAGCGGAATTACAGCCTGCATGCAGAAAAACTGGAGGAGCGCGCAGTAGGTCTGCTGGTTGCTTTGGGGATTTGGGATTGTGGACAAGTTGTTCAGAGACCTCTGTGGGAGCAGATGTGTCTTTACTCCCTGGCATTGTGTCTGCTGTGCAGTCTGCCAGGTCACAGAATATCAGCACAGAACAGGGTGCTGCCCAATGGGGCTCAGGCTTTTATACCTCTGAAGCCAGAAAGCATAGAAAGGCCCTCCTGTGGGCGCTGCACCCCTGCAGCCTGAACTAGCTCCATAAAACAAACAGACAAAAAGCTCCCACAGCTGGGCCCTGCTCTGAGAAACAAAGAATATTAACTCAACAAGCAGTGCAGGCTCCGAAATGAATCCAGTTCTGACCTGCTATTACTGTTCCAGACATTCAAAGTGTGAGTAAATGTGTGTGTGTACATTATTGTGTGTGTACATTATCCTGTGTGTACATTATTGTGTGTGTACTTTATTGTGTGTACATTATTGTGTGTATGTACATTATTGTGTGTGTACATTATTGTGTGTGTATACATTATTGTGTGTGTACATTATTGTGTGTGTACATTATTGTATGTGTACATTATCCTGTGTGTACTTTACTGTGTGTGTACATTATTGTGTGTGTGTACATTATTGTGTGTGTATACATTATTGTGTGTGTACATTATTGTGTGTGTACATTATCCTGTGTGTACTTTATTGTGCGTGTACATTATTGTGTGTGTATACATTATTGTGTGTGTATACATTATTGAGTGTGTACATTATCCTGTGTGTACTTTATTGTATGTGTACATATTGTGTGTATATTATTCTGGCAAGAGAACAATAAACTGAAGTTTTACTGTGTACATTATTATTTAAAAAGTTTAAACAAATATGTCATACTATTTACCTTTTTGTTATGTTAGGAATGGAATCTAGGGTCTAGAACTTCTCTGCTGAGCCACACCCTAGTCCCTCACTGGGGGATTCTAGGCAGGTGCTCCACCACTGAGCCACGCCCCAGCTCCTCACTGGGGGATTCTAGGCAGGTGCTCTGTTTCTATTCCACACCCCCAACCAGCAGGGATGACTCAAGGGAGGCCTCATCACCAAAAGCACACCGCACATGGGTGATGATTCATGAAAGTTGCAACCCTGATGCTCTCTGCACAGCATGAAGGCAACTCAGCGGTTAGGCAGATCTCTGACAGTTCTGCAGGCCACAGTCCCCACCCACAGCAGTTGTTTATAAAGCTGGAGAGGGACCTTCAAGTATATTCAGAAAGAGCCACTGGCAACAGAGTGAAACTTACTAGCATGTAGGTGAGCCGGGAGAGGGATTTCCAAAACACGCAGATGCCTTTGGAGTGTGCAAGGGAGCTGGCAGAGAAGGTCTTTGAGAAGATAAAGATAGAACAATTTTCAAATTCGGTGGAAAAACTGGTAATAACAGAATGAAGATGTGCATTGAGCCCCAAGCATGAGAAACCAGAAGAGAACCACACCGAGGCACCTCCCAACCAAGACATCCAAGACAGACGAAAGGGCGACTTTTATAAGCAGTCAGAGAAAAAGACAGGCTCCATACAGAGGACTAAAGGTGAGAAGAGCTGCAGGGTTCTCAACAGTGCAGAAACAGAGGGGGAACTCTGCAGTCTGGGGAAGGATTCTGCAGGCTCATGAACACCACACTCGACCAGGAAAGACTGAAGGCTTGTACGTCCTCCTAAGACCAGGAAACAGGCAAAGGTGTCCATTCTTGCATTCAACATGAGGGTGGAGATTCTAGCTGGTGCCATAAAGCCAGAAATGAGCGAAAAGCAACCAGCTTGGGAAGTGAGATAGAAAGACAAAAGACACAATTAAAATAGTCAGAAAGATTACTCACCCATGAAAAGAAACATCCATCAGACATGGCAGAACCTCAAAACCTACTGAGGGGTGAAAATGGCTTCATCCCCAAAGCTAATACTGGATAGGATCTGACATACATGATGAGGAAACCCTCGACAGCGTCGTGTGACTTCAGGTGTGCCGAGCTGTTGGGGGTGTGAGGGGACGCTTTAGTCTCTGCCTTCATTCGGTTTGGGTCACTGTTTTAGTCGCTTGACACATCGCTGTAATAAAACACCTGTCCAAAGCAACCTGAGGAGGAAAGGTTTACTTGGCTCACGGTTTGAGGGTACACAGTCCCTCATGGCATGGAGGGCGAGGCAGCAGGAGCAGGAGGTGGATGGCTAGTCACTAGGCATCCACAGTCAGGAAGCAGAGAGAGATGGGTGCAGGTACTCAGTCCCTGTATTGTTTGAATGAGGATGGCCCCTACAGGCTCATATATTTAATACTTTGTCCACAGTTAGTAGAACTATTTGGGAGGGATTAGGGGGTGTTGCCTTGTTGGATGTTAGAGGAGGTGCGTCATTGGGGGTGGGTTTCCAAAGCCCTTGCCATTCCCCGTTCTCTCTGTCCCCTGCTTGTGGATGAAGATGTGACATCTCCACTGTTCCTGCCACCACATCTTCATGTCACCATTATGGACTCTAACCCTCTGGAACCATAAGCCAAAATAAGCACTTTCTTTTATACATTTACCTTGGTCATCGTGTTTTTTGTCACAGTAATAGGGACTAATAATAATAAAAAATAGTAACGAAGACAGCTTTCTTCACTTATTCATTCAGTCTTGATGCCCAGAGCATGGAATGATGCTGCTCACATTTGGGGGAGTGGCTCTTCCCTCCTCAGCTAACCCAGTCTACAAACACCCTCAACAGACCATATTACCGTATTACCCCTAAAGATCTCCTCACTCATACTTCCAAAGATAGATTCCTCTGCCCCCATCTATGGACTCCCCCAAATCCCTTACAGATCCATAAGTGGAGTGAAACCCCTGTCCTGTGTAAGCCCAAGCTCCATGCTCACAGTCCTGACTACAAGATAACCTTATGGAAGCAAGTCCTCAGCTGAGATGCCTCTTCCCAGGTGACTCTAACTGTGTCAAGTTGACAAAAACTATGGCATTACAGTCCGTATTAAATACATAATGCGGTTGCTCTAGTGTCTTGCATGGTGTGCTTTCCTGTCTTTTTATTTTAGCATCTTTATGTCCTTATGAGCACCTGTCAAAGAAGAGCTCTGTCTGGACTGAAATTAAGTTTGAGTGGCTTCCTGGAGGAAGTGGCCTTTGAGAGGAATCTTAGAGGTAGGCTGGGGGAGGGGAGGTGTCCTCTGGAAGTGGCAGAGGACCCAAAAGGAAGGCTGACCTTGGGAAGCTCAGGATGAGCAAGTATGGGTCAGAGCTCTGGAGGTGGACGTAGCCACTTCTACCTGCTAACTGCCTAACAGTGCAGAATTATTTTAAACAAAGAACTGGTCAAACATGGTGGCAATTCTTCAATCCTTAATTTACATATCCAGTAGTCAGAGAAGTCGGATGTCTTAGTGGTAACACTGTCAGACTGGTTATGAGTACGCTCCGTGGGATTGCTGTGGTCCTGTGTGCACACATGCACTCGTAAGTGGTGGCCCAGAGGTCAGTATCAGTCATCTTCCTCTGTTGCTCTCCAACTTGCTTTATTTTATTTTTAATTTTATTTTTTTTTATTTTTTGAGACAGGGTTTCTCTGTAGCTTTTTGGTTCCTGTCCTGGAACTAGCTCTTCTAGACCAGGCTGGCCTCAAACTCACAGAGATCCGCCTGCCTCTGCCTCCCAAGTGCTGGGATTAAAGGCGTGCACCACCACCGCCCGGCTTTTTATTTTTAATTTTTAAATTTCATTTTAGGTATGTGATTATTTCCCCTGCATGTTGGTATGTGCATCATCTGTGTGCACTGCCTGAGGAGCCCAGAAGGGGGCATCAGATCCCCTGGAGCTAGAGTTATAGACTGCTGGGAGTGGCCATGTGGGTGCTTGGAATGAACCCATGTTCTCTGAAAGAGCAGCCAGTGCTCTTAACCACTGAGCCATCTCTCTAATCCCTTGACCTTACTTTCTGAGTTTCTCACTAAACCTGGAGCTCATTAGTTGGGCTAGACTGGCTGGCCAGTGGGCCCCAGGATCCTCTTATCTCCACTTCCCCAGTACTAAGATTACAGACATGTACCTCCACGCCTGGGTTTTGGGGGTTTCTGGGGATTGTACTCAGGTCCTCGTGCTTGTGCGGCAAATGCTTTATCCGATGAGCCATCCCACCAGCTCCCACATTCATATGACACATTGAGCACATATGTATATGACTGTGTGCACAGTCTCATGAAGTTCCATGCAAAAAGTTCTTTTCTATACTTTTCATAAGGAAAGGCCTGGGACCTCCTAAATCCTGGTGCTGGATGGAAGTAGCTTGTCTGCCTATGTGGGGAGAGATCCTGGCCTCATGCAGAGCCCCTGCTGTGACCCAGGCAGGGGGCTGCGTCTGAGGTCTCATCTTGGCCAGGCCCCTGCGTGGCCTGGGTCTGCCCTGTCGTGTGAGCTGAGCCCAGCCTCGAGGATGCCTGTGGACCAGTTGTTCTCCTCGGGGCAGTCGGAGAGTTCTCTGGGGTCCAGATGCTGTGCTTGTCTGCACCAAACGATTCCAGACACAGCATCCTGCCCATAAATCCATCCCCCGGCATGCACAGAGCAGCCCCGTCCAGAGAGGAGGACCATCAATTCTGATGTGATTATGGACCATAAAGGAGCAAATGATGATTTCTTCTTGCAGTCTACTTTGGATCCACGTGGGTGAGCCCCTCGCACAGCCCCCCCACCCCAAATTACATCTCAATCAGTGTTAAAAGCCGCCTGACATTTCCCTGTGATTTATGTATTAACCTTTACAGCAAGCGCCCAGCGCTGATGGCTGTCAGCCAAGCGGGGTAGCAGCTCCAGGCCCTCCCTCTCGCTCTCCTACAACACCCCTGCTGAGAGGAGCCTCAAGGACAGGAACTCACAGGGTGACTCAGGCCAGCAAGGGGAAGTGTGAAGCCAAATACCGTGGGCAGTGCCTCCTGGCAGGTACCCAGGGTATAGATTCTGGTATTCTTTAAGCCAGAGGTTCTCAACCTTCTTAATGCTGTGACCCTTTAATACAGTTCCTCATGTTGTGGTGACCCCTGACCAAAAAAATTATTTTTGTTGGTACATCATAACTGTAATCTTGCTGCTGTTATGAATTGTAATGTAAATATCTGATATACAGGACATTTTCTATGTGGCTCCCAAAGGCGTTATGACTCCTTAAACTTAAGTCTTGGGTGAAGAAGATTGAAGAAATGGTCTCTACTTAGGGGCATATCAGCAGCTGGAAAGCCAATGGACAGAGGATCACAACTCTGCATTCCAAAGCCAGAGTTGGGGTCCCCAAGACCCCACCATGTCTGACATCCCCACAGCAGTGTGCCACTGATCTCACACCCGTCATCATTCACCTGGGCTTACCATACCCACCCTCACTGTGTGCACCTTCAGCCTTGCTGGTGTGGGCACAACCACTGCATATATCTGAGCCCCTGGTGCATGGTGGGTGCTCGCACCTGGGTCTCTACCCCCTGTCACAACGATTCCTAGCAGCAGAGAGGCCAGGAAATGGTCCCCAAACTGAGTTGTGTATGAGAAGCTTGAGCGGCAAACCTTGGCACCCGAAGATGGGTCCACACTGTGCCGTTCCCAGGGGATTCTGATTCCATGACCTGGAGGCCTCACTTCTGGTGTCACCTTGACCTACTCCTTTGGTATGACATTTCTCTGGGCACAGAACTCACCGTCAGGCAAACGTTGAAACTTTGGCATAATGCCCCCGATTTTAAAGCTGCGGGTCGCGATGTCATATGCAATTGTGTAAATAATATGGGGGAGGGTGTCCCACAAACTTTGGTGACAAGGAAGATTTTGGAATAGTCACTGTATAGTGATCCACAGTCAACTCAGAATCAAACACAGTGGGAACTTCAGAGTGTCGGACACTGCTTGCCCCTGCTGTACGGAGTGACTTCGCTTCAGCCTTTTGGCTCTGAACACACAGCGCATGCTCTCTGCACCGCACGTGCCACAACGCATACAACGCAATGAGCGGGTGTGAGCGCTAGACTTCTTTTTGAATTTTAGATGTCTTTATTTTGTTATATGTGCACGAATGTTTTGCCTGCACACATATGTGCATCACGTACATGCCTGTTGGATCCCTTGGAACTGGGGTCAAGGATAATCGTCATCCACCATATGGGTGCAGGAAATGGAACCTTGGCAGGCAGAGATCCACCTGCCTCTGCCTCTGAGAGTGCTGGGATTAAAGTCGTGCGCTGCCACTGCCGGGCCCCACAAGAGACTTTAATGTTTTCCTTCCATCATTCCTCTGGCGCACAAGTACCAAATTAGCATAACTTTGGATTAGTTTGTTAGCATATTTCATTTTTAAAGCTCCCATTTGAGTTGCTTGCTTGAGTCCCATTTAAAAACAAATACATTCAAGGAATTTTGGCTTGGGGTGAAGACAGAATCTCCATCAATTTCTGAAATGGCCCTCAGTACACTTCTACCACCTTGTGCTTCCTATGTGTGTGACATGCTGTCCTCGGCACAGACGACTATACAATCAAAATATGACCAACTCTAAGCAATGTTGAAGTCACTTCTGCATCTTAAAGTTCCACACATTCCCCTCAAGATTATATGTAAAAATAAACAAACATAGTTGGATATGGTGGCGCACTCTCTTAAATTAACCCCAGCACTCGGAGGGCAGTTTATTTTTTGACAGGATTTCCCCGTGTAGTCCTGGACCCCAACCCACACAGTAGAAAAGCCTCTTTCCCCATCCTTACAGTAGAAGTCCCAGCACTGGTGGTCTAGTCTGCTATCATGTGACTATCAGGCCATGTGATCACCTCTAAACCAATCTGTGTATGTGTGTGTGTGTGTGAGGACACACATGAGAGATCAATCAGGTGGTTATGTGCCAGTCAAGATGGATGGGACTGGCCTGGGAAGGTTGTCACAGAGCCTGGCAAAGCTATGTGACATTTGGCTCTAGTGTTGTGGCCAAGGCAGACCCCCCCTTAGAGGTTGATTCAGAAGAGCAGGTTACAGGAGCGAGTCCCCCAGGAATGGGACACTCCCTCTGCCCCTAGCACACACATCACTGTTCCAGGGGAAGAGGCCCTGGGGCCAGGCACAAAAGTGCCAAAATAAAATGTCTGCTGGGGTCAGTGAGCCAGTGTCTACTGGGCAAACCGGCCAGGAGAGATGTGGGCCTGGAGGACATGACCTAGAGATAACTGAAACCATTTCTTCCACCTGCAGAGTGGGTAGAGGGGCTAGGAAGTTGGTGTGCCCTCCCTAATGACTGGTTGGCCAACTGGTCTACCCTTGACAGACCTCAATTTCCTTACCAGCAGTGTGGGGACAGACTTGCCTCCCTTTTGCCACAGAGTCAATGTGAGAGCTGAAAATTTCATGTGCTTCAAGGTTGGAGGATATATTTAGGTGAGTTAAAGTCTGTAAAAGTTGATGGGGTTCCTCATTCTGATGGAATGCTGAGGTAGCAAGGACAAGGAGCTGGGGTGCAAAACAGGCCTCCCCTAGGCAACTAAGGGGCCAATCAAAGGGGCTAGCATGGCCCATATCTAGCCTGGAGAAGCGCCAAGCCTTGACATAGCCTTGGGGTGCTCTCCTGACCTAGGCTCCGAACAATCCCTATCTCAAGAGGGCCTTCAACCGCTGGACTGTGAGCTGACAGGGACAGCGGGAGCCTGGAGATTCTTGGCCAACATCTGTCCCAGTCAGTTATTCTAAACAGAAAACTGAGAAATCTTTCCAGACGTCTCAGAAGCTCTGGGCACATGTGGCGCGTTCTGCCTTCGTGTCTGGAAACACTGACCCACATCTGTGAGCCCAGGGCTTTCTAGGGGAAGCACGTTCCAGCACCTACCCTGCATTGGGACAGACTAGGTCCAGGAAGTCCGGATGACAAGGATGTAGAAACTGACTGGGGCAGTTTGTTCCTAGGGTGGCTCCTGCTCTGCTGTTAGCCTGTGTCCTGTGTGACCTGGGTGGGTGGTGGCAGGAATCCTGGAGCCAATGTGAACTGTGCAAATCCCTCGCCTGGATCTCCAAGTCCCCGGGCAGCTCTCCATCCCTCTGGAGACAATGAAATGTCCTGCTTACTGCAGTTGCTCTTCACTGCCTGGCCTGGGCTGGAAGCTCTGCACTGCCCCAGGCCACAGAGGCCTGGACGGAGAAGGATGTGTCCCTGCACTTAAGAGCCACAGGGGTGTTTATGAGGCCAAGCCGAGGAGGAAGGCATTACAACAAGGGATTACATGTGTGAGGGCAGGAGGTGTGACCGCAGCAGGTCAGAGAGAGCCAGCAGCTGACCCTGGACCAGATGCCATCTGAACGTGCAGGCCGGGCCAGCATCCCAGCTCCACCATATGTATTTCAAATGTTATATGCTGGGCCTCTAGTCTGTGCTCCTATGTGTTGCCTATATGTGTGTGTATGGTATGTGTGTGTGTATATATATATATATATACATATATATATATATATATATATACATGGGTGCAGGTGTATGTTGTACACGTTGTTGCTGTGTGCACATAGGTATATGCCGTCATGCCTCCTGTCCTCACACATGTTGTAATGCCTACCTCCTCGGCTTGGCCTCATAAACACCCCTTGGCTCTTAAGCACAGGGAGGCATCCTTCCCAGCCCAGGCCCTGTAGCCTGCAGCAGGGCAGAGTGTAGCTGTATACTTCTCTGTTCACTGATGTACATGCCTGCACATCTGTGTCCACACAGGTGTGTGTAAGTGTGTGAACCTGCATGCTTGCATCCTTGTACAGGTACATCAATCTGTACCCTATGTGCATACCAACGTGGCCTGTTCTTGCATTCCAGCTGTGCACGCAGATGCATACAGAGAGCAGCAGAGCCCAGAAAACACTTGCTGACTGGGGACAAGAGCATAGATCTCTTTCTTCCACTTGGATGCAGGTAGGCTGGGTACATGGAGGCCAGACTGCTTACTGTAAGCCTCAGCTTCCCCTGTCTGAGGAGACCAGTCACTCAGGGTGCTAGGTAGATCACTCTCTTGCTGAACCACACACAAGGGGCCTTTACACTTGAGAATGCTCTCAGCCCCATATCCCCCTGGCAGATGCTGTCTGCAGCCTGGCTTTTGTTGTTTCATGAACCTTCCAGGGAGGCAGAGGCTAACAAGACCTTCTGGAATTCTTGCTGGAACTCTTAGGTTCCTGTAGTGACCTCCCACACCCAGTGCCCAGCCCTTCTTCCAGCTGTGCCTTCTACTTGGGGTTCAGCCATCTCCTGGTATGGACAGAGCCGTGGCGGCTGCCCCTGCCCCCCAAGTTCAGAAGTCACCCTCAACAGGAAAGAGCTATCTTGCCTACCCAACTTCCTGTCATGGAAGCAAAGCTACCCAGTCCCTTCCTGCCACTCTTATCAACTTCTACACCAGAGTTTGGAAGGGGGGAGGCGCTGGTTCTGATGTGCCCTGAAGGGTAAGGTTGTCTTGAGCAGGGCCCCTCCCACCATCTCAGGGATTGTAAGAAGCCCTAGATGATGGTAGAGGTGGTCTCCAAAACACTGTAGTCCATCCCTTGCTCCCTGGATCAGGGTGGGTACATCCCCATCGACACTTACAGAGAAAGCCTGGGAGCTGGGGACTCAGCTCAGTGGCACAATACCTGCCTAGCAGGTGTGATGATCTGGATTCCATTCTGAGCACAGGTGGGCACACGGTGGGGGTGCACAGAAAGAGTCTGAAGTTGGGTGTGGTGGGGCACACCTGTACCGCCAGCATTTGGGAGGCCAAGGCAGGAAAGTCCCGAGTTCCAAACCACCTCTGTCTCAAAAGTAAATGTAAGCCTAGCTATGATGTCAACCCTCGAGAGGCTGAGACAGGATTGCCTCAAATGAGAAGCCAGCCTGGACTAGACAGAGAGTTCCAGTGACAGAATCCAGGACATGGCAGATGCTCCAAGCTGGGTTACCCTTGGCGAGTGAAGCCTCTTGGTCACCTGGATTCAACCCAGAGCACAGGGCCAAGCTGAATAAAGCCCTGACATTCCCGTTCAATTTCCTTTCCTCTTGAGAAATGGCAGCGCCGTGTGACCTCCCTGTGTGTTTATTATAAATCTAATACCCCGTGTTTCAGTTCAGTGAGCGCACGTCTTATTTGGAACCTGGGTTTGAAGTTGCCTAAAGCTGGCCTGAATGTAATTGTACCGGTGCATACAAGATCCTGTTAATTTCTGTCGGGCCCCATGTGCTCCGCGCTGGTTTGGGGATTGTCCCTTCTGCACAGTGGAGCGTGAGGACCAGGCACTTTTTGCCCAGGATGTGACTGGCATTTTGTGCGGAATGAAAATGAAAATGTAATTCTGTAACTGTTCACAGATTGTTAGTTTGAACAACAACAACAATAAAAAAATCACATCACAGATCACGGGCCATGCACTTTCCTTTCCCTCCCTCCCTCCCTCCCTCCCTCCCTCCCTCCCTCCCTCCCTCCCTCCCTCCCTCCTTCCTTCCTTCCTTCCTTCCTTCCTTCCTTTTTCTTCTTTGATGTAACTCCTCCTGAGAGGGCGGTGGGCACTGGTGATGTCCCACTAAGGCAGTCCTTCACTGATGTCCCACCAGAGGGAACCCCCCCCACCCCAACATCAGCAGTTAGACACAGAGAGGGTTCTGGGCTGTTCCAGATCTCCTTACCCCTGGAACAGTACTTCAGCTAGTAGATAGTCTATTTGAAGACTATTGCATTTATTTATTTTGTGTGTTTATGTGTATCTGAGTAGACGTGTGAGGGTATATATGTGTCACAGAGTGCACAGAGGTCAAGGGACAACATTTGGGAATTAATGCTTTCTTTCCACTGTGTGGCTTCTGGGGACGAAATGCAGGTAGCCAGGTTTGGTGGCAAGAACCTTTACCCACTGAGCCATCTCAATGGGTTTTTGTTTTGTTTTTGAGATAAGATTTTACTATTAAAAAAAAAAAAGATTTTACTATAGCCCTGTTTAGCCTGGGACTCACTATGTAGACTGGGCTGCCTCCCTAGTGCTGGGATTAAAGGAGTGCACCACCAAGCACATCCATATGTTTCTCTTTGGTTATGCAAATACGTGCTCATCTGTGTGCGGATATGGGAACAAGTGCGGGTGCTCGGGTGCTCGTGGAGGGCAGAGAGAGGAAGGTGTCGGGTTCCCTGGGACTGGAGTGACAGGTGGTTGTGAGCCACTTAGCACAGGTGCTGGGAACTCGGGTCCTCTAGAGAATCAGCGCTTTTAACCTCAGAGCCATCTCCCCAGCTGAGCAGACAGCATTTCTAACTCCAGTTTACCGCACCCTTGGGCAGAGACTCTCCGAGCAGTGCGGGGCAGAGAGAAAGCTTGGCACACACCAGACGCTGCTGCCGTGATTTGGAGACCTGTCTGCCTGTCCCTCCATGTTCCTCTCTCACGTGCCTGGGTTTCCAGGCTCCTGCATATGGCTGTTGCCTCCCTCACTGCTCTTCTCCCAGCTGGATGTAGTGCCCAGTGCTGCCAGGAGTGGCTGTCCTGCACTTCTACCCTAGGAGTTGGCCCTGTCACCACGCACCTGGGCAGATGGCCTTGCTCTGCAGCAGCTTTTCTTCCAGACCCGCAGCCTGACTAAGAGGGACACCTTCCGCCTCTCTCCAGTCCAGCCACTGCCTTCTCTGTTCCCCAGAAGATCTTTGATGGCTCCCACAAACTGGAGGACACAGATCAGATGCCCTAGGAGTGTACCCTAACATATGCTCAAAGGCCAGAATATCAAGCTACAGGAGTTTATTTCTCAGATTCGAGTCAGTAAACACTCGGCATGGGGCAGGCTAGTAGATCTCAGCAGAATCTGGAAGGCGGTCCAGTGGTAGAGCCAGTGGCTGGTAGATGGGGTGGGGCGAGCTTCCAGCATGTTTGGAGTCAGACAACGATGGACCTAACATTGAAAGGGACACGGGATACCTATTTTCATTTTGACACTTTGGAGAAAAACAGTCTCCAGACTGTGTTTTAAGCCTAGAACGCTTGAGACCTCCCGGGATGCTGGCTTTGAGATGCGCACGCTCTAGTCTGGAGCTCACAGCCCAGGCCTGTCCTTGGTGGGGATGCGGTGGGGTGGGGGGCGGGGGGCGTTCCTTGTAGTGTTATAATTCAGGAGGTGGGAGAGAATCTGGCTTTGGTGAGGAAACTGAGGCATTGTGGAGGGGGGAAGCTTGAGAACAGGAGGCTACTGCAGACCATTCTAAAAAAGTTGAGGTACAGCCACAGGCAGATGGCGGATGAAAACACCCTTGTCTCTCTGTCTGCCTCAGGTGCCCTAGGAATACTGCAAGGCCACCTATGTGAGGAGTGGGAAGTGGCTTCCAGGAAGTGAGGGGCCCAAGAGAGTGAAGGGGAAGCTACTCAGTCCTCACCCCAAGGTTCAGTCCTTCCCCAGCCTCCTTCTCAATCCCAGGTACCAGCATTGCAGAGAAGGATGGATGTAGAAAGATGGAAGCCAGAGTGTAAGCCAGCAGGACAGCTCTGGCAAAAATGCAGGAGGTGTAGTCCCGAGGTCAGAGAAGGGCCAGTTTGGCCTGGGGCAAGCATGGGACCTGGGGCAATCTGGGATTGGGAAAGCTGGGATCTATTCCTATGCCTCCCTGTAGCCACATTTGCTATTGGATCTACTCTGCAAGCCCCAAATCCTTTTCAGTTAGGGCTGGGCTCCCATAAGCTTGCCTTTTCTTAGGGTCTCAGCTTTTGGCAGTGCCCCGTTGTGCCCATGCTGGTGGCTATACCATCAGGGAATGTTTGCTACATTGACCTGTCAACGACCCCTAGGAGGCTGGCTGCACCTGGTGGGCAGAGGCACCCAAAGTTACATTCTGCCTTGTGGGAAATGGCTCTTCTTCACTGCAACTTGGGAGGTCGCTGGGCCTCCCGCCAGATCCCACATGGAGGGCTTTGGTCTGAATGAGGTGTTCTGCCCTCTGAAGCTGACTGTGCTCCCTCCACTTTCTTCTGGGGCTGCAGAGATTTGTTGTGCAGCCTAAGAACTTTGGTTGGGACTAAGGTAACTCACGTATGTATTACCCGCCTCTCCTAACTTGCACTTGGCAGCACCTCCCAACTTTGTTAATGGAAACCTACTGATCCGTGACACGCGTGTGGCAGACATCTGCTCGGGGTAATGTGCTGGTAATGTACGTATCGATGATCAATCTGCGGATTTGCAAGAGCGGCATAAAGTATTTAATTATAATCACGTTGGGCGAGTCTGCGTGGTGGCAGCGACATTTGAATAGGTCACGGCCAGCCCTCACCCCTGTTATGTTATCGGTATTAAATGCCACTCACTCCTGATGTCGCGGGCTATCACACCCTGGCAAACTGGAAATGTCCCTTTGCTTCTAAGAACATGATTGATAGCCTCTGCAAAGTGACCGCCAAACCTCAAGGTACACCAGCCTCACCTGGCACCGTCCTCACCTCTCCCATCTGTGGCTGCGGACAGCATTTGGCAGTGAACCCGAGTGCAGAGGGACTGAGTCTCCCTAAGCTTCTCGGTCTTTCCCAGGGCAAGGGGTTTTCTGGTTTCAAATTAGACTTTGCTAACTCGAACAAACTGTCAGAAGCAAGCAAGCCAGCATCCAAAAGATGAAATGCAACTTTTATTTATTCAGTTGGTAGCAGAAAAAAAAGTATCATCGGACACTGTCTGAACCAATTCTGATGTGGGTACCATCTGTGTCACAAGCCATCGTGAGTCAATGCTTTTAGAAGGCCCAATAGACAGATACACAAAACAAGGACACAGACAGAAGCATGACTACAGTGCACGCGCACGCACACACACACACACAGACACACACCCGCACAGGCACAGGCACACTCCTCACAGCACAGACAAGCTAGTGCAGAGGAGAAAGCCTGCATAGAGCAGAGCTCACAAGTATGATGGATGTGTTGGTGGGAGCAGCCGAGTACTGGAAACCTACAGGTGGTATTGCAAAGGGGCAGGGCACTGCACCTTTGGCGAGGGCTTTGGAGGAGGGCTCCCTCTCTTCTTGCTGGGCTGGGGTGGGGAACAACTTCTAGGCAGAGGCTGGTGCTCAACAGGGGCGGGAGGTCAGAGAGTAGGAATACTCCCTTTAGGAGGGATGCTGCAGGGCCCAGAACCCCTTCTCTTTTCCCCAGCCAGTAAAGACTCTATGGAGAGGTACGGGAGCAAAGGGATTACTCCATCAGGCTGGAACAGTAGCTAGGCCTAAGAGCCCTCTCCTGTGACTCCACCCTTCCTCTGCCCACCTTTCTTCTCCAGCAGCTCATTTCCAGGCTAAAGTGGGGATTGCCATTCTCAGTAGAGACAGCTCGCTTAGTTGGGGAGTAATTTTGTCATTCATGGAAATAGTCATGAGATTGCTAACATTTAAATTAAGTCACAGCAAACTGTGAATGCTGAAAAAAAAGCGGGTTGGTGAAAACTGGGACTGGTGGGCGCATAGTTTCATTGTGCTCAGTTGTATTTTTTCAACTGCCTGTCTCAATGGCAATAAAATCATCTGCATTTCAGATGGAGTACGCTTTCACTCCTGTCTCGAGCACAACACTGTGTAGTTTGGTGGCACTGTCCCCTGCGAGAAAACCTGCATGCAAGGAAGCCGGCAGGGGCTGAGTAGAATCAGGAAACCGTTCCCCTCCTCCTCCACTCCCCTCCTTTCTTCCTCTCTTCCCTGGATAGAAATTACATGCCACTTCAATCTTTAAAATTTCTTTTTATTCTGAAGCAAGATCTCATTAATTTTGCCCAGGTGGGCCTTGAGTCCTCCTGCCTCAGCCTCCTAAGTGTTGGGATGACAGGCCCGTGCCTTCATGCCTGGTCTGGGAGGCACCTTTCTGCTGGGGACACAGGCCACTTCTGCTTGTGTCCCTCACGGCTGGACATCACTGGAAGCCTTGGGGTAAATAATAGCCACAGGATAGAGTAACATCTGTATCCACTGTTCTAAACCTCATTATGTTCAGCTGCAGGGAAGGCCTTAACCAGCTTCACGAATAAGTTACAGAGCACACTTTAACTTTGGAATGGGGATGTCTACAAAGCCACTTGTCACAGGACTGAGGACAGATGCTACCTGATTCCAGGGAGCCTCGGGTGATTTTACAGCGTGATGTAGGGGGCGGTTGGTTCAGTGAGTCCACAGCAAACCCCAAAGTGGGGCCAAATCTGAGCCAGGTTTTCCTGTGAGAGAACTGTTCTTATTCTTTATAAAGTCACAACATCACCATAAATACCTTTTATAAGAAGATCTCCAGATCTTTCCTCCAAATGGAGAGCTGAGTACCCCTGGGGCAGCCTGGGAAGAAGTATGTAGATGTGGACCCGTCCAGGGTTCTTGATTCAAGATGCCTGGTTCAAGTCCTGCCTTTAGGGGAGGGAGCAGGCCCAAGTCCTCAACTGACTGCAAAGCTCCAGGGGCCACCTCATGCTGCCCCAAAATGGAAGCTCATTTGCTGGGGCTCCAGCGCCTCCGGATACCTGGCTTCCTGCAAGTGACCAGGCGACCTGAGCGCAGGGAAAGGGTCCGGGGAAGAGAGGATGTAGTCAATGCTGAATTTGATGTCTCTGTGTGTGGCAGGACTGACCCGGGCCTCCCGGTCTGGAACTCGCGCGCTATCAGAGCGCGTTGACCCACGCACTGCTGGCTCGAGGGGACCCGGGGGCCCCTCGCGCTTGGGGCCGCGTCGCCTGCGCCGCCGCCGAAAGTTGCCATTCTCGAAAAGGTCCAAGAGGGACTCGCAGCCACCCGCGAACGTCCAGTAGTTGCCTTTACCCTTATCGTGGCCCTCGGTCCGTGGCACCTGCGGGAGTGTGGGGCTCAGCGAGTGTCCCTAAGCCTAGGGCAGCACGCGCCTCTGGCAAGTGCATTGCGGGCCCCCGTGGGGATCTGCTAACAAGGAACTTGCTTCTGTGTGGGCGGTGACACCCCTCCCCCTTCCCTGTCACCAAAGAGGACTGGGGACACCCGGGGGCCCAATGCGAGGGCGGGAGGGGGGAGGGGCTCACCTTGACGAAGCAGCTGTTGAGCGACAGGTTGTGGCGGATGGAGTTCTGCCAGGCGCGCTGGTTGGCGCGATAGTAGGGGAACTTGCGCATGATGAAGTCGTAGATGCCGGACAGGGTCACACGGCCCGCGGGGCTCTGCTGAATGGCCATGGCAATCAGCGCGATGTAGCTGCGACAGGGGTGCCAGACAGAGGGGCTGCATCAGGCGGGGTGGCACGCTGAAACCGCAGAAGCGCTGGTGAACTCAGACCTGCCCTGGGACTGGCCGGAACCCTTGAGACTAGATGGACACTCCCCACGCCCCCATGCACTACAGCTCCAGGGACCTGCCAGAGCTCAGCAGGCAGGCTCAAGCCTCTACGAAATCTCTGAAGCCCTCCAAAATCCTTTGGAGCTTTCCGGACCTTCTGAAGCCCCCAAGACCCTCTTGAACCCCCGAGACCCTCTGAACACCGAGACTCTCTGGAACCCCTGAATCCCTCTGGAATCTCTAATACTTCTCGACTCTGCAGGACCCTTTAAAGCTAGCAGGGGCCTACTGAATGAAACCCTTTCAGCCCCTCAGGACTCCAGTGGAGTGCTGGGGTGCAGAAGAAGCTGTCGTTTGATAATCTCCTCGCTGTTTCCCACTTCTACCCAGACCCCACTAGCCTGCTCAGATCTTGGTGGACCGTCCCCTCCCCACCCCCCCGGCTGTCTCCAGCGTGCACTGGAACATGCCCTTCTTCCTCAAAGACCGGCATAAGGAAGAAATCCCACCTCCCCTAGTCTGGGTCAGGTGCGGATGACCCAGACCTCTACTTCTCCTGTGGGCCCTGCCCTGGGGTCACCTGTACGCTGGCCTTGTAAGCCGTTTTTCCTCGTCGGAGCTGCCGGCAGGGTAGTCGTCGGCGTCGTCATTGAAGCAGTTATAGGGGTACTGCGAGCTGTCAAACATCGTAGCCACCCTGTGCTGGTTCACCCTTCCACTGCCGCCGCCTCTTCCTCCGCGCTGGCCGCCTGTCGTGGGTCCGGCACTAGTTTCCCTTGACTGGGCCAACAGCATCTGCATGCAGGACGCGGGGAGCCTGGGCTTCTGGGGTCCCCGCCCGCTCCGCCTGGTTCTCTGGCGTCCAATCCCAGTGCGGGGGTTGTCCCCAGCCACCACAGAGTGGGGAGCGCAGCGGGGGGCGTCGCCACCTTCTGACCCACCAGCGAGGGAGGCCTGGAGGGTGATCTGGCCCCACAGGCAGGGCGACCCTTCTCTATTCTCCCCTGAGGCCAACCCTGTGCCTGTTGCAGGGCCCACAGAGTCTCCATTCGCAGACTCTGGCCTCATTGCTGCACCCACAGCTAGAGGTGATGGGGTCCAGTCCTAGGGAGTTGAATTGCTCCTCTTTCATAGGACATAGGCTGGCTGCTTTCAGCTCCAGGACACAGAGCCTGGTCCAGGCACCATCTTGGCTTCCTGTTTCCCCGTTGCACCAGGTGGATGAGGACTCCAAAGTCCAGGGTTTCTCCCAAAATCCTGGGCTCTCCTCCCACTGCCCATCCCTGACTAGAAGTAGCCTCCCATGGGTGCTCTGGGTAGCCTGGGACTGCAGCGATTCTTCTGAGCCTCTGACTGGCTCTCTGGCCCTGGGAGTGGTAAAGTGCCCGCCTAGGCGGGGGCATCTGAGTCAGAGACGGGAAACCGTAGTGAGGTAGGATGTTTTGGGGGTACCATTTTCATTCCAGGGACTTCTTTCTAATACTTCACAGAAGTCAGACTAGGAGCCATGTTTGTGAACCCAGAGAGATAAGA
Source organism: Alexandromys fortis (assembly GCF_014885135.2). NCBI lineage: Eukaryota > Metazoa > Chordata > Mammalia > Rodentia > Cricetidae > Alexandromys > Alexandromys fortis. The sequence continues at coordinate 4,156,563 of NW_026068021.1, forward strand.
GGCCAGGGCTAGCCTTGGGAAAATCTCCCCTTCAGGGCAGCACCTTCAGGGCTGCTTCCATTGATGGGACCTAGTGCTACCTCTCTTATTGTAAGGAATGAAGTCCTCTTTGGAGAAGCTTGCGTGCAGCAAGTCAGGTTTCTTTGTGCCACCGTGGCACGGCTACTGTCCCAGTCCAAGCCACCACACTCGGCAACAGGAGTCAAGCCTTTGGGGAAGTAAAGTGCATAGTCCCTCTGTGAAACAGTCTGGCCATTAAAAATATTAAACATGAAGTCAGTAGTGGTGGCATAGGACTATAATCCTGACCAAGGCAGGAGGACCTTGCGTTTCAGGTCAGCCTGCACTATAAAAAGAGGAAACAAAACCCCACACAAACATGATTGCCACAGGACCCATATATCCCATAATATGCCTTTACACAAGTCAGACAGAAACCTGAGACCAGCCCCATGTGCTTGGAGAAGCTTTACTGGAAACGTCTGATGGGATACACACCTCTCAGCAGGTGTGAGGTCAAGTCAACTATGCGGCGTCTATGCTGTAGACGGGTACTACACAGGCAGTAAAAGCAGAGATTCTGGGTGTACGCAAAAAAGCCAATCTCAGATGTTTACCCTCCTCCTAGTCTGAACTGCAGGACACCCGAGAGACCAGGGAGAGGCAGCAAGGCCTTAGGACTCTGTTTCAGTGATGGCACCGCCCCCTTCCCATAGTCACAGGCTCACCCAGAACCGAGCGAAGAGATCAGGATGCTTTCCAAAGGAAGGAGTGGAAGGGTACATTGTGAGGACGGCAGATGGGATGGATAGCGCTGGGCAGCCATCTCTGCTTTATGAGGGGAGCAGGTGGATAAGATGCAGTCGCCTTTGTAAAAATACAACACCGCCCTAGAGGTTTGCGGGGAGGCGGGGTGACAGGAAGGGTGGCAGGGAATGAAGGAAGAGGGGGGATCTTTTGTATAACATGAACCTACAGACCCAGACTGCGAGGCACACACGATTTGTCAAAAACTGAATGGCATCCGATGAAGGTGCTGATCTTCCGTCAGACGTGAAACTTGCCCATGTTCTCTCCCACCCTGTGACTGTCTCTTGCTTCACAGTGTCCCTTGAGGGCTCTAATATCTTTGATTTTGACAAAGCCCTATTGGCTTATTTTTTCCTTGCTTTGCCGGAGCCTTGCCACCGAATACAAAGCCAAGATTTCCTTCAGTATCTTCTCTTGAGACATTACTAAGATGTTGACGGGGGTGGCAGCTGGCCTGTGTCATAGTGTGATGGACCCCTTCCTGAGGATGTCAGTGGAGAGAAACCAGTGTGACACAAAAGTCCCAGCTTAACTCGCGGTGCCTGGACCGGGCAAATGCAGTTAGAAAAGAGATTGTGAGTTTGGGCCGGAGATAGTGGCAGGGTGTGGTTTTTGACAGCACAATGGGACACAGCACTGTGACTATATTAATACTGTTGAGAGGCACACTTAGAGATGGTCAAAATGGATGATACCACTTGTGTCTCCTGCCAACCAATGCGTTTAAGTGAGGGGCTGAGAGAGTGGCGCAAAGCCCTCAGTTCCATCCCCAGTATCTGGTGTGGGAGTGTACGCAGGTAATCTTAGCATTCAGGAGACAGTTCAAAGTCACCTCACTTACACAGTGAGTTGGAGGCCAGCCTGGGATGCATGAGACCTTGTCTCAAAAAAATAAAAGACTTAAAAGGAGTTGGAGAGATGGCTCAGTGGTTAAGAGCACTGACTGCTCTTGCAGAGAACCTGAGTTCAGTTCCCAGTCTCCAAATAGGAGCTCTCAACTACCTGTAACGCCAGCCCTAGGGGATCTGATGCCCTCTTCTGCCATCCCTGGGTACTGCACACATGTGTTACACAGTCATTCATGCAGACAAACACACATACACAGAATGCTTATAGGTATTGGGGATGTTTAAAAAGTTTAACACCTGCTTCAAATGGGAAATTAAGCACTATTAATATATGTCAGTGTGTGTGTGTGTGTGTGTGTGTGTGTGTGTGTGTGTGTCTGGGGGAAGTGTTGTGTATATCCGCAGAGGCCAGAGGAGGATATCAGATGTCATGATCTATCATTCTCTACCTTCCTTCGCTTGAGACAGGGTCTCTTGCTGAATGTGGAGGTACAATGGCCACCAGCAAGTCCCAGTGACCCTCCTGTCCCCATCCTTCACAGTGCTGGGATTACACACATATATTCAGCCATACCTGTTTTTTTCACATGGCTTCCCGGGATCCAAACTCAGGTCTTCATAGTTGTACAGCCAGGGATCTTACCTTCTGAGCATTTTGCCAGTCCTTTTTGTATTTCTCTATTCTTTCTTTCTTTATTGACATAGGATCTTACAATGTAGCTCAGGCTGGTCTTAAACTTGAGATTCTTTCTGCCTATGCCTTTGAACCACAGGACTGTGGTTCCCCCACCCAGGGGTTCCTATGTGGAACTGAAAGTGTGGGAACAGCCTGGGTGGCTCCTCCCACTATTCCCACAGACTTGTGTTCTCCTGGAGGTTCTGGGGCGTAGGGAGCGGTATGAGCAGAGGCAGTGGGAAGTTGTACAGATTCTATGCACATTGGAAGGCAGAGCTGAGAGGCCATGGTGTAAAGGGAATTGATGGTCAATGAGAGCCCTGAGCTGGGGCTGAACACTTGAAGGGCAAAGGCCCTGCCACCATGGGAAGGAAGGAGCAGGGCAATACCTGTGGGAAGTCCAGTGCCTGGCCTCACAGACGAGGTCACATCTGGATCCTCCTCCTGTCACTAGATGGCTTGGATTGGCCACCCTACCCAGCACCTGTCCTGTCTCCTGCCTTGCCTGGGTATACAGGTATTCCCAGAAAGAGTCTTAACTAAGCTCACAGCTCTCTTCTCTGTGAGTTTACACTTGCCGGAGGCCAAAGGGAAGCTGAGTACTACACACCTTGATATTCCAGAACCATCCACTTATTTAGGCTCTTTTATCTCTGCAAGTGTCATGTGACCTTTCTTAGGGCGATGTGAACAGGCTCACCGTAGACAGGGTGAGGACAGATCAAAGAAAACATTCCGTCCAGGTCTAGCTTAGCGAAGCAATGAGTTTATTGGGGTTCCCTACAAGCACATGGCTCAAATGGATTCAGAAAAGCTGCATCCTCGGAGTTCCCTGTGAGACTAGCCCAGGTTAACCCTGCTGGAGCAAATGTTACTGTTGTGTTACCCCGGGGAGGGGCCTCGTGAAGCCTGCAAGTTTGAGGAACTGCCTGAAACTTGTGAGTTTGTTTATTTATTGAATCTTAATCTCCAGCAGGGAATGGTTCCATTCGTAGGAAAGAGCTTACCCTTATTACGAAGCACTTCTGTGGACAAGACAGCATTTGTCTCGGTGATGCACTGGCAGAGGTACCAAGGATGACTGTGTAGTGTCTCAGACTTTCCGGGCAACTATGGGACCATGCACTTCATCTTGTATCCCTGTGCTTGCACCTGCCTAGAGCAAAAATTCTGCCCCCATTCTCATACCCAGGCAGCATGGCAACTATATATCTTCTCATGGCCCCATGCAAACCTGTGTAGCTATGACGAACATAGGCTTTGTGACTCACGGCCTGTGGTGGTTTGAATAGGAATGTCCCCCATAGGCTCATATATTTGGATGTGTGGTCATTAGGGTGTGACTACTTGACAGGGATTAGGTGTGGCCTTGTTGGAGTAGGTGTGACCTTCTTGGAGGAAGTGTGTCACTAGGGGTCAGCTTTGAGGCTTCAAATGCTCAAGCCAGGCCCACTGTGCCTGTGGATCCAGGATGGGAAACTCTTGGCTCCTTCTCCAGCCATCACGACTGCCTGTCTTTTGCCATATTTCCTGTTATGACAATAATGGACTGAACCGCTGAACTGTAAGCCAACTCCAGTTAAATGTATTCCTTTATAAGAGTTGCTGTGGTCATAGTGTCTTTTCATAGCAATAGAAACTCTGACTAAGACATGACCCAAGTTCTGGGTCCATGTGTTCCTGGATCATACATGAAACCATACTATCATATCATATCACCTGTCCTTGAAACAGACACCCACACGTATGATCATGGGAACAAGGGACATTCTGGTCCATTCTGCTAAATGCAGAAAACATTAGCTGTGAATCTTTTTTTTCATTTGTTTGATTTTAGATTTTGTTTTAGAGTTTCATGTATTCCAGGTTGACCTTGAACTCACTACATAGCCAAAGATGGATGGCCTTGTACTTCTTTTTAATAATGTTTAAAAATATTTATTTTTATTTATGTGTATGTGTGTGAGTGCATATATGTGCATGTGTGTATGTAAGTTCATATATGTGCTTGAGTACAGGGCCAGAGGTGTCCAAAATCCCTATAGTTAGAGCTGCAGGTGGTATTGAGCAACCTGATGTGGGTGCTGAGTCATCTGCCAGGGAGATGACCACTGGGAAGTATCTCCAGCCTTGTTTTTGTTTGTTTAGTGTGTTTTGTTTTGAAGATAAAGTCCCATATAGCCCAGGCTGGCTTTGAACTCATTATGTAGTGGGAAGCCTTGTTTTTCACACCAAGCACTGCATAAGCCAGGGATGAAAATACATACCTGTGTTTCCAGCATTACAGAGGTGGAGGAGGACAAGGAGTTCAGTGTTCATCCTCAGCTATCAATATACAGGAGGTTTGAGGCCAGGCTGGGCTGTAAGAAAACAGAACAACAGAAGGTACTTGTAAGGTCTTCCAGGCCTTTCCTCAGCCCTTGAGTACCAAAGGCCTAGAAATTGCACAGGCGGAGCCAGGAGCTCACAGTTCTAAGTCCCCAGAACCGGGGTCATATTGCTCCTGGCTTTAGAAGCCACACGACTATGCCTCCAGGTGCTCAGGTTGGAGGCTTATTGTTCTGAGATTTAACCACTAGTGACCCTGACACTTGGCAGTTTTTGTAATCCTCAGCTTCCAGAAGCAGTGAATGGCCGTGGGAGGCAGCAGCCTCACAACTTAGTCATGGTGGGACTAGTGTTACAGCCTTGATGTGCCGGGACCCTCAGCTCTATAGCAGCCAGGGTCCAGCTTTCCAGGCCTAGGTTGGGACCTTTGGCCTCTGGATCTTGGCAGATCCTTGGCTTTCTCTGAACCACTGTGGTTCACAGTTTGTAGTCTCTGGCTATGCCCAATCCTCCATCCTTGGGCTCTCTGCCCTCTTTACTTATGTTCCCTCTCATTGTCTTCATTGCCTCTGCTTCCTGGCATTGCTTCCTATCTGGGACTCTTCATCTGCATCTGACTCTACCACTGAACCATCATCCCATCCTCCCCATCATCACCACCATCATCATCACCACCATCATCACCACCACCACCACCACCACCATCATCATCATCATCATCATCACCATCATCACCACCACCACCACCACCACCACCACCACCACCACCACCACCACCAACAGAGTAGTGGTTCTCAACCTTCCTAATACTGTTAACCCCTTAAAGATACAGTTCCTCATGTTGTGGTGGCCCCCATTCATTCATTTTCATTTATGCCCCCTCCCCCACAATGTTTAAGCATGCATAGGCAGCCCATTTATGGTGGTTCTCTAGTTGTTCCTATCCTGGGCAGTCCTAGATGCTTGTGTTATTGCCACACCTAAGGTTCCACAGTCTTCCTTAATGTTGTCTATCTAGCATTATTTGGGGGGGGTTCCTCTTTGCCTCTATAAGGTGGCCCACCAATCATAAATTTATATCATTGCTACTTCATAACTGCATTTTTCATACTGCTATGAATCATAATATAAATATCCAGCATGCAGCATATCTGAAATCCCACCCTTGTGAAAGGGCTGTTCAACCCCAAAGGGATTGCAACCCACAGGTTGAGAACTGCTGATTTAGGGCAAGCTGTTTAACAGCCACAGCTAGGACAGTGTCTTCTAAAGCCAGAGTAGTGCAGCAAGCATCTGTGGTTGCTGTGCAGCTTCCTCAAAGTATCTGCGGAGTGCTCAAACCAGCTGGCTAACCTTGAGAGGCATCTGGTTGGCTGTTGGCTGACCGGCCTCTTCTCAGTACATCCAGGCCTTGGGATGGGTCTGGGAGCAGTCTACTGAGCTGTCAGATTGCCCCAGAGCTTAGCATTTCAGTTTACTTAAAGGAACGGTGTACCCAAGGCTTCGTTCACATTTGTGGAGATTTGACAGCATGCAGCTACTGTCTCTGGGTTCTTGCGGTTTTTCTCACCCACTCACTCAGGAGAAAACTGGCAAGGGTATGAAAAAACGGCATGATGCCCTGGTTCAGAAGGCAGTAGTGGACTAATAATAGTGGCGCCTGATTTCTTGCCTGCCCTTGTTGCAGGCTTATCGAACAGAGTTGTGGGTCACCTGTGCTTTTTACTTCCAGAAAGTGGTGCATTTAACCAGCACACCGACTTTCAGTAGATTAATATCCAAAGGCTGAAAAAACCCAGGATAGTCTGGGCACATCTTTAATACCATTTTAGCTTCTTTGTCTTCCATATCAGATGGTTTACATTCTGCTTGGCAGTGAGGCTAATTCTATCTACAGATAGAATGTGGAGGGAGGGGAATGAGGAGGATTTCAGGAGACAAACAGTGAAGCTGAAAGTGTACGTGCAAGCACATACACTCAAGAGTGCACATGTATGCACACACTCAAGAGTGCACATGCACACACATACACTCAAGAGTGCACATACACATGCATACAGTCAAGAGTGCACATGCACACACATATACTCAAGAGTGCACATGCATACACATACTCAAGAGTGCACATGTATCACACACTCAAGAGTGCACATGCACACACATACACTCAAGAGTGCACACGTATGCAAATACACTCAAGAGTGCACATGCATGCACACACACTCAAGAGTGCACATGTACACAATACACTCAAGAGTGCACATGCATACACACACACTTAAGGGCACTAGCCAACAGTTTCTTTCCTTTGGCTCTTTGGGACCCCTACCACATCCCAAGTCTCTGGACATCATTTTATTTATTTATTAATCTATTTATTTATTTAGGTGTTTTTTAGGGTTTCTCTGTAGCTTTGGACNTCCTTACAAAAAAGAAGCTGAAGATACTGTGGCTTGACCTAATTCCGTTTTCTTTTTAAGATTTATTTATTCAATGTATACAGTATTCTTCCTGCATATATCCCTATAGGCCAGAAGAGGGTGTCTTATCTCATTATAGATGGTTGCAAGTCACCATGCGGTTGCTAAGAATTGAACTCAGGTCCTCTTAACTTCTGAGCCAATTCCTCAGCCCCAGGAACTAGCTCTTGTAGACCAGGCTAGCCTTGAACTCACAGAGATTCTCCTGCCTCTGCCTCCCAAGTGCTGGGATTAAAGGCGTGAGCCAGCCGGGCGGTGGTGGCGCACACCTTTAATCCCAGCACTTGGGAGGTAGAGGCAGGAGGATCTCTGTGAGTTTGAGACCAGCCTGGTCTACAAGAGCTAGTTCCAGGACAGGCTCCAAAATCACAGAGAAACCCTGTCTCGGAAAAAAAAAAAAACCAAAAAAAAAAAAAAAAATAAAGGCATGAACCACCACTACCTGACTTATTTTTATTTTTAATGTATCTGAGTGTTTTGCCTACATGTATATATGTGCACCATATGCATGCCCGGTGCCCCTGGAGGCTATAAGACGGCATTGAATCCATTGGAAGTACAGTTAGAGATGGTTGTGAGCCATCATGTGCATGCCTGAAACTAGTCCAGTCCTCTGCGAGAGCCATCACTGAAGCCCCATTACATATTTTTAAGATTTTTATTATGTGTGTGTGTGCACATGAGGAGGCCTGGTGCCAACCTCAGGAATGCCACCCACCTCCCTCTCATTGGCTTGGCACACACTAATGAGGCAGACTGTTTGGCCTTCCCTCTGCCTCCTCAGTGCTGGGATTACACAGCGTCTCTTTGCTGTGGTAACTGTGGATTTTGAGGACACTGTCCTGGCTTTAAGAGCTGGGTCCTCACAGAAAAGCACAATGAGATTTGAACCCAGTGCAACAGAGAGACACTCAGGACACACAGTCACTCGACAGTGGACACCAGAGAGGCCACAGGCAGAAACGTCCCAAAGCAGACAACGTCGTCAATCCTGTCTATATGTTAGTTTCAGAGTCATACTTTCCAAATAGCGAGAAAACACATTTCTGGTTTTTCAAGCTACCGAGGCTGCGATCCTGTGTCCTAGGTGGGACTGACCTTGGGGCACTGAGCAGCCGCTGCTGGAGTCTACTGCGAAACAGCTGTATTTGGGTTGTTGCATGGACCTGTGCACTAGCTCGTGGCAGTGGAAATAGTGAAGATGTAGAAATGCAGCCGGATGACCATCAGGTGAGTGTGAGCAATTGCAAACTGATGGAGAAGTCTTTCGTTTATGTAAGGCAGGGGCTCTCAACCTTCCTAATGCTGCGACCTTTTAATGCAGTTCCTCGTGTTGCAGTGACCCCTCCAACCATAAAATTATTTTGTCGCCACTTCATAACTGTAATTTTGCTATTGTTAGGAATCATAATGTAAATATCTGATATGCAACTCCCAAATGGGGTTGGGACCCACAGGTTGAGAACCAGCAATGTAAAGCCATAGCATCGTATACTAGTTATTTACCATTGTAACGAACCACTGCAACTTCCCTGGCTTTAGCTAGCAAGTGCTTACTTCTTTATTTATCATGTGTATGATATATGTGTATGAGTGTGTGGCATACATATGTGAACATGTGCATGGCTACAAGGCTGTGTGTGTGTATGTGTGTGTGCGCGCGAGTGCACATATGGAGGCAATGGTCAACTTCGGGTGCCTTCCTCATTTGTAAGATGCTCATTAACTGAGCTCACTGATTGGCTAGCCTGTTTTGGCAGTGAACTTCCGGGATTTGCCTTGTTTGCCCCTTTCCCATGCTTGGGGTATAGACATGTCACAGCACCTAGCTTTTTATATGGGTGCTAGAGATTTGAATCCAGGTCCTCATGTTTGCACAACATGACTATTAGGAACTGAGCCAACTTCCCAGACCTACACGGAGCCTGTAGGCCGGGACTCCTCAGCCCTCATGCCCTTCTGCCACATGGAGATAGCATCCCACAGAAGAGATCAAACATACAGAGGCCCAAGCATCTTGTGACCTGTGTGGCTGCCATGGGGCTCACTAGCACGTCCTCCTGTGGGTCCACAGCTCTTTGGATTGGGGTAAAAAGCAGGTGTGAGTTTCAGGGGTTTAGGTTCTTTGCACCCACAAGAGGGATGTGGGCATGAGGATGATGGGCCAGGAGGGTGAACAAAAAAGCAGGTGTGGCCAGCGTACCTCCTGTGGGTGAAGGCTGAGGGGAGGTACCATGAAACCCAATGAATGCAGAGGCCAGAGAAGAGCAGGAAGACCGGCCCCAAGCTGCGGAGCATCTGTGCTTGACCCTAGGCCACCGCCTGGGTTTTGTACCAGCCTGAGTATCCATGATATCCTAGAGTGGGTATGGCAGATGCTAGTGGGCAGAAGACTCTGAGTTCATGCCCCCTCTCACTGACCTCTTGCCCCTCTCGCAGGGAGGGAAGGCATACCACTCTCAGTGGGCACCAAGGCTCTGGACACACTCTGTCTTTGCTCAACATCTGGTCCTGTCATTTGCACCCAAAATCACTCTGTTCTCTCCTTCCACCATGTAGGTCCTGGGGACTGAACTCAGGTCATCAGCCTTGGTGGCAAGTGCCTTCACTCAGTGAGCCAGCTCACTGGATCTGTTTTATTTTTGAGATGGGGGTCTCACTCTAGCCCGGGCTGGCCTAGAACCATCTTCCTGTCTTGGCTTTCCAAGTGCTGGGATAACCAGCATGAGTTGTTACACCGGATGACATTTTGTAAGGACCTGTGGTACTGGGTTAGGGCCATGTGTGTGAACTCGCTTACCCTTTGCACCTCCACTGAGGTGCTGCTGCCAGTCACACTAGGAGCCGGACACTAACCTGTTCACATCAGGGATGTGCCTGATACCTTCGTTCCTTATGGGATGTCTGTCCTGGGCGATGTCTGTCCATTTGCAATTCTCATAGGTCTAATGACTTGGTCACATCTTACCTCTAACACTTCTGTAACCCAGTGATAATGACAGGCTTTCTAGTCTGGCCTCCCACAGGGACCCATACACTTGCTAACAGTAGAGGATCATGGGAGGATTGAGGTAGTGGTGATGAGATGCCCTGTGACCCCTGTGGTCATGGACAACACTTAAACCCTGCCTATTATAAGTCTGCATTGGAGTTGGCACACTGGGTAAGGGTATCCCCGGGACTCACAGGCCAGGCAGTGTAACCACACGAGTGAGCTTCAGGTTCAGCGAGAGAACCTGTGCTGAGAAATAAGATAGACGGTCTCAGAGGAAGAAACATGACATCAACCTCTGCCCCACCCCTACACATGTGCTTGTACACACACACAAACACACACATACACACACAACCTGAACTACTCAGACACAGATATGTATTTACACCATCAGCTGGCCTTGTGCTATTACATATGAGAGCATCAGGGCTTTAACTGTTGGGTTCTAGTGCCACTGTGAATTACTACTGAGGATCCTCATCTCTCTCTCTCTCTCTCTCTCTCTCTCTCTCTCTCTCTCTCACACACACACACACACACACACGGAGTGACTTGTGAGCAGGTCACAAGATGACAGAGCTGGGAATGCCTGGGACAGGGGCAGGCATGTTTTTTGACATTCTTGTGACTCAGGAGTACACAGGTACAAAGAGGGTCCTGGCCACTGTCCTCTCCTGGACTCTTGCTTCCTGCAGGAGGTCCAGTCCCTGCCCAGCACAGCAGCAGCTTACTGGAAGGAGACAGACCCTTCCAGCAGAGGAGGGGTGGGGTCTGTGGTTTGAAAGAAAAGGGCCCCCCAAGGGAGTGTCACTATTAGAGGTATGAGTTAATTGGAATGGGTGTGGCCTTGGCGGAGAAGTGTGTCATTGTGGAGGCAGGATTGGAGGCCTCCTATATGCTCAAGCCACACTCAGTGTCTCAGTTCACTTCCTGTTGCCTGCAGATCAAGATGTAACACTTCCAGCTCCTTCTCCGGCACTACGTCTGCCTGCATGCTGCCATGTCACACTATGATGATAATGGACTGAACCTCTGAAAATGTCAACCACCTCAACGAAATGTTTTTTCTTTATAAGAGTTGCTGTGGCCATGGTGTCTCTTCACAGCAATAGAAACCGTATCTGAGCTCTGGTGCCAACACTGCAATAGCTTTCAGTTCTCACTGGGCCCCTGGGTAAGCCCTTCTATGACTCCTGCTCAGTTGTATCATGACCCTATGTAGGGCTGTGTAGATGCTACCCTTGGGGGACCTCCTGTGGCTCAGGGCTCCAAGCTTTGCAGGAGTGGGGCAGGAAATAGAAATAGGTGACTTCATGTCACCTCCTTCTCCCTGCCCCTTTGGAGCATAGGCCTTGACTAGCCTGTGTATGTACTGGGGGTTGGGCAGGTAGCTCCCTTCATAGCCCTATCAGGCTGAAGGCCCGGTCACACAGACACTGTAAGGGCAGAGCTTGGACACACTGTTGGGCTGTCTAGGAGGGCAGCTGAACCAAGGAGTGAGGCCCCACCCCATCGAGTCACGGCACACACTTGCTGTACCTTTATTGCACTCTCACCTCACTGCAAACTACTCCACAAAAATGTCCCAAGGTTCGCCTGCTGCCTTGGGACCATGAGCCCTGCAGAGTGCCTTGGCACCCACTGTCCAGAGCTCAGCCGAGGCAGGCAGTGTCCACTGCCAACGAGTAAGGCCTGGCTACTGTGCAGCAGCGAACAAGTGGATAGCTGGTCATTTGTATCCAAAGCCCCATTCTTGGGCCCTCATCTGCCCACGCACAGGCCATGATGTCCATCTGAGCCTCCCCTCCCTGGAGCTCTGCAGCCTGTGAGGGAGGAGGCCCCGGGAAGGGAGAGCAGAAAGTGGATGTCATTGAGGGCCAGAATGTGATCTCATCACCGGAGGTCCTCAAAGTGGTCCAGAGGTGATCTCTGATCTGCTGGGTGGATCTCCATCGACGGGAGTGTGAGCCTTTTGTTAAGTACAAAACAGCGAGTCAAGGTTCCTCTTCTGCATGTCCAGAGTGCTTTGTCTGGTCTCTGCTGGATCCAGAGGCCCACACATCCCTATCAGATGGGATGACCCGTCCCATCTGAATTCACTGAATTCACAGGTGCCTAGGCTCTGCGCTCCTTCCTCAAGGGCAGTGCGGGTCACTACCTCTCGGTAGCGGCTCTGTGCTCAGTGGCTAGGTCGTCCTCCACCACACTGCTCAACCCGTCCTTCTCTACACAGTCTCGCACAGCCTGCAGCACTATGCGCAGCCGCCGGTCCAGGGCCTCCAGGTGCAGCTGGTAAAGCACAGGAGCCACCTTGTCACGCTGCAGGGACTCGGCCATCAGCAGGCTCAGTTTGTGCTCCTCCTTAGCCAGCAGCTGCAGCTTCAGGTAGGTGGATCTCCGGATCCTGCGGGGAGAGAGGGGTGTCACCACTGTGAAGGAAATAGGGTGGGGGCTCTGGCGGGGTGGTATCTGGAGAGAGATAGAGATAGAGATGGGAGGAGAGACACAGAGAGAGAGAGGGAGAGAGAGACATAGACACACAGATAGAGATATGAAGACAAAAGACAGAGACATGGAGAGACAGAGATACTTAGAGAGAAAGAGATAGAGCTCAGAGACAGAGATGGAGACATAGACAAGTAGGGGCATGGGTAACTGAGCTAGAGAGGCACAGACAGAGCCAGAGAGGTGAACAGAGGGAGACAGGGGGACAAGGAGCCCTGAGACCCCAGACCTCATGGGTCTAATTTATATGAAAATGGGTCATTCTAGATCAGTGGTTCTCGACCTCCCTAATGCTGTGACCCTTTAATACAATTTCTCACGTTATGGTGACCCTCCAAATACAATTATTTTCATTGCTATTTCATAACAGAATCTTGCTACTGTTACAAATTGCAATGTAAATATCTGATATTCAGGACCCCCGTGAAAAGGGGTCGTGACCCACTGGTTGAGAACTGCTGTTCTAGACATTGATACAGTCCTGTACAGAGGGGCAGGTGACAGGACAGGCGCCTCAAATTCTGAAGACAGACCCAAGACTGGGCTGACTGCTCACCAGGGAGACTGTCCCTCTTCAATGGGACAGTGATCCTGATCGGGTACAGTCTGTGTCTCCCAAGGGATATAAGTAATCTGCTCTGGGAGCCTATGTCCAGCCACCAGTGTGTGTGTGTGTGTGTGTGTGTGTGTGTGTGTGTGTGTGTGTGTGTATTTGAGAGGCTGTGCAAAGTGGGCAGGGTGAATTTAGCATCAATGAGCAGGACAGACGAACCCTTTGTCTACTTGCGAGAACCCTTATAGGTGGGAGGTACCCAGGTGAGGCTGAGGGGAGAGGGGCCAGCAGGAGCCATGGGCAGTGAGGTGGGATGGGCTCGGTCTGTGGATGCCTGCCCACTGGTGCTACAATGGGTGGGGGCAGGCTCTGCCCCCTGCCTCTCAGGTAGTGATGGTGGCAGCTGAGCAGGAAGAGGTCCAGCCAGGCAGGGCTCCTACCTGCAGCACTGATGAAGAGGCGCTAGAATGGAGAGCTCATCGTGTGAGTATTTCCCAAACCTGTGGGAAGAGAGGGTAGTGCGATCAGAGCCCTAGGAGCTGGAAAGCCAGGCGCGGCACAGGGGCCCAGCCCTGAAGGGTCCCACCTCTCAGTACCATGGTGCCATAGTACCATGGCAACCTCCTGAGGATCATCGATGTCAAGGCTGACCCTGGCCATGTCCAGCACTGGCAATATTGTTTTTGCTTTGTTTTTATAACTGGGGCTAGTAGTCTACCTTGTTAAGCAGAGGGTAATGGCCTCTCCCAGGCAGAATTGGCTGTTTATTGGCCCTTCTTGTCAAGCCACAGGATCTCTGGCACCCCGTGGGAGTTTTCCTTGCCAATGCACATCCTGATGTGTCCTAGACCCAGCCTTTCAGGTGATTCCCCTGCCCCAGAGACTGCTTCTCAGGCTAGGCTGGTTCTCCATGGATGAGGGATGGCTGGCTTCCCAGGGTCTTCAAGGGCACAGAAGACTCACCCGCGTCCGTTATCCAAGTGTATGATGAAGGTCTCATTCCCGAACTTCTCAAAGGTCTCGTAGTGATGTCGGTCCATGTTTCCTGCAGGGACAAGCATGTACAACTGCTCAGAGGCCTCTGCCCCTCCTGAGCTGTGGGTCACCAGGTGGTGACCCTAAACACCAGTCAAAGGTGTCTAGGCGTTCCTGGCAGCCAGCACGCCCTGCAGGACGTACCCATGAGGAAATCAAAGACAGTCATGTCCATGATGTCCAGGATTCGGTGGCCACTGTCGTAGGGTGGCGTCTGCTTCACCTCCTCACAGTAATCAGGGTCCACTTCCCATCTGTGGTGGGGAGAGGGGGGCATAATGAGACCAAGGTTGAGGGTCTCTCCTCTGAGTGAAGAGGGAGGTCTGGGCCAGATGCTCGGCACCTCCCGGCTCGGTAGAGCCTGGGTTAGTAGGTTCACACTTGGTAAGGAGGGTTCACAGTGGGGATGGAGTGTTTGCAGGGACACATCTTGAAACAGGCTATGGGGCTGAATTAACAGGAGCCTGGGAGAAGATGAAGTCATCCTTCCCGCCCTAGCTGGGACCAGGGCTGAAGGCACTGTCAGCTGATGTCATGCTTTTTATTAGTACCTGGCAGGCAGAGGGTGGGGTGGGGTGGGGTGGGGGAGGTTGTGTTTTGAGAGACCCCAGTGGCAGGTCAGCACCTCTCCTAGCTCTGTGTGGTTAATAGGATCAATTTGACTGCATTTAGCATTCCCATGGAAACACGTGTACCTCTGGGTGTGTCTGTGAGGGTGTTTCCAGGGAGTTTTAACTGAAGCAAAGACCCACTCTGAGTGTGTGTGTGTGGCACCATTCCCTAGGCTGGGGTCCTAGGCTGAATAAAACAGAGAAAGCGAGCTCAGCATCCACATCCTCATGTCTCTCTGCTTCCTGACGGTGACCAGCTACCTCGGGCTTCTGCCACCATGCCTCCCTCATGATGACGTACTGCTCCCTCAAACTGGGGGCCAAAACCATCTTTGTCAGTGACGAGTAACCAAGACACACGGCTGCTACTCTCACAGAGGCACAAGCGGAGCTGCCTTCACACTACCCTTGCTGCTGCTGTTGAGCCTGAGCTACTGATTCTCCCCTCCAGGCCCTGTGTCCTTGGCTGTGCAGTGGGCAGAAGCCAGCCCATTAAGTCCCAGGGGTGCCTGACTTACTCGGCCTTCTTTCGCTTGTGGTAGGAACGACGCCAGGGGTTCCGCCACGTCTTCCTCTTGGCCAGCGACAGGTCAGGCAGAAAGGCTGCCAGGGAGCCTTCGATCTGGTCGGGTCTCCCGCACAGGGCATGCTCCGTGGAACAGTAGTAGGAACATTCCCCATAGAAACAGATGTTATTGGCTGAAGAAGGGGAGATCCAGTCAGTCAGTGGCCACCACTCCTAGAAGCACTCATAGGGCTGCTCCAGAGGCACCTTTGTCCTCACAGCCAGGACTCGTCACACAGTGGCCACCATCGCCCCCCAGATCCCATACCCCGGAACACCCTCAGAGCAGCCACAGGGAATCAAAGTCAGACCCTTGCCAGAGCTACTTGCTGCTGACACGCCAATCCCCTCAGGTCCACCCAGGCTCCTGAGAGTAGAGAAAATGCCAGTCAGACACCCAAGGGAGAGAACTTTAGTATTTACCTGCAAAGAACACATACAGCCTAGCCATGAAAGGAACCACATACTCAGGCAAAGGCATGAGCAGGTCAGGTTCCAAAGAAAGACAAATGGAGTCTGGACAGGCAGAAATCAGTGCAAAGGCTGCTAATACAAGGAGGACCTGAATTCCAGCCCTAGCACTCATGTAAAAACCCAGGGACGATAGCATATGCTCATGATCCTAGAGATGGAGAGGCAAAACCGGAGAACCCCGTGCCTCTCTGCCAGCCAACCTGGCCTACTTGGTGAGTTCTAGGTAAAGGTGAAGGAAAATAAAAAGAAGGAACTTGAGAAAGGCTCCCAAAGATGAACATGCATAACACACACACACACACAGTCATAAAGCTCATGGGAAGACATCCAGTTAGCTCCTTCGTCTGGGAGACTCACACCAAACCCATAATGAGAACTGGATCACGCCCTCTTGGATGGTTGTGACCAAAGGGCCATATGGTGACATGTGTGAAGGAGGTAAAGAGCCCTGGGATCCCAGCAGGGTCATCAAATGATGAAGACGCTTGGAAGTCAGCCTAGTGGCTGTCAGAGGGGTTCATGTGTGATCGGCTCTGACCCAGCTGCTCCAGCTGGGGTTCCCAGCATGCGAGGCATATGGAAACATTCCCATTCTCAAGCCTGTGTGGCTCACACAGGAAAGAAGCTGCCCAGACACCATCAGCCAACAGCAGAGAAAGGAAACAGTTGGCTTTCTTTTTCTGTTTTTGAGACAGGGCTTCATGTAGCCCAGGCTGGCCTTGAATTTACTATGGAGCAGATGAACCAGGACTTGTATGTGTACACACATGCATGTAAGTATACACACGTGTGCGGGGAGCCCAGAGGATAACCTCAGACGCCACTTCTCAGAACACTGTCCACCTTGTTTTGGCAATGGGGTCTCTCCCTCACTGATACTTGCCAAGTAGGCTAGGCTGACTGGCCAGCAACTACCAGGGAAGCCCCCTGTCTCCATGTCCTTATGACTGGAATTGCAAGTGTGACCCCACAGTTAGCATTCATTTATATCTATTTATTCATTCATTTGTTTGTTTAAGTATTATTTATTTTAAGCATGGAGTCTAGGTTTGAGCTGGGGTACTTGGGCTTGCAAGGCAAGCGCTTTACCAACCAAGCTCTTTCCCCAGCCTCTGACCTTGAACTTCTACTCCTTCTGCTTCCGGTTCCTAAGTGCTGGGCTGCCAGTTTGCATCACTACACCTGGTCTATGTGGTGCAGGGGAAGGAACTCAGGGCTTCGTCAATGCTAGGTAAGCAGTCAACCAACTCAGCCACCTCCCTGACGACTGCGGATGCTTAGAACCTCAGTGCTGGGGATGTTCAGACAGGGAGATCCCCGAAGCTTGCTGGGCAGACTGTCTAGCCCCATCAGGGAGCTCCAGGTTCCATGAGAGACATGGGTAGCTAGACATCGAGGAAGACACCTGATGTCAACCTCTGGAGCACACACTGGTAGTCTGAATGTCTGTGGCCCACATAAGTTCAGAGGGAGTGGCACTATTAGGAGGCGTGGTCTTGCTGGAAGAAGTGTGGCTTTGTTGGAGGGGACTGTAGGGCACGTGCCTTTAATCCAGACCTGGAGACTGGAGGGCACATCCTCTGTCACTGTGGGGGTGGGCTTTGAGGTCTTTTTCTCAGGCTTCCCTCCGTGTGACAGTCAGTGAACTCCCTGTTATCTGCAAGATGTAGCATTCCCAGCTTCAGCACCACGGCTGCCTGCACGCTGCCGTGCTTCCCCCTTCATGATCTTAATGGACTGAACCTCTGAAACTGTAAGTGAGTCACCCTAATTAAATGTTTTCTCTGTAAGAATTGCCGTAGTCATGGTGTTTCGTCACAGCAATAAGAACTGAATTAAGACACACATACGCATGCATGTGTGAATGCGTGCATGCGGGGCGGGGGTCAACCCATAAAACTGACTCTGCAAAGCCACCTAGGCCATACAGCCATCAGTCGGGATGGAGGCTGGAGAACTGCCAGGACCAGGTCTGGAAGGGGTAGGGATAGGAGGGGGGCATGTGTTATCTATAATTCCTGACACACCCGTGGGCACGCAAGTCCTGGCTGGTCAGGCTCACTGCCTCTCCTCTCCCCTTCCCTTCTTGGCCTCATCACCCCTCCCTAGTCAGTGCTGCTAATTAAGGTGGAAAGGATCAAAAGGAGACCAGCCTACTGCAGCTCCAGGTGCTGATGCAGTTCAGCCAGCTGCCCGCAACTGAGCCACCTCCACCCCAGCCTAGGGCAGAGAAGCAGGGGAAGGCAGGCAAAAGACCAGTCTCCAGGAGAGAAAGTTCTATCCCGTCTCTTGTCGGCCAGAACCATGAAATTGGATGCCTCTGTTAGCCTGCCGGCCCTACCTAAGCTGGGCTCTGAGCCTATCGTTTTGAAAGAAGAAAGGAAACCTGCTTCTGCTCCCTACAACCTGGTGTCACAGAGGCAGGGATGACTTGCAGAAACCAACGGCACAGATGGCCAGGGTGTACGAGACATATCAGGAGAAACAGAGACAGCAAAGAAATGTGTTCCTTAGAGCTGGGGGCTTCAGAGGCCCAGCCGCGCCTCTCAGCTGTGTGGTGCTGGGGCCCTCAACTGCCCTCCCTGAATCCCCAGGAGCTACCCCACACCCAGGATGGAGCTTTCACAGGCTCCTGGCTTGAGTTTACGAGGCCTGCCCCACCTGGAAGGGAGGGGCATGCACCTCCTGACTGACCCAGAACAGAGCTGCTCCAAAGTATAAGGGTGTCTGTCTGCCGTGATCAAAGACTTCCCCGCTGTACTTAGCTCTCAGCCGCAGCAATGGCAATTTTGGCAGCGGAAGGATCTAGAAGCGCAAGCAAAGCAGAAACAGCAAACCCAAACAGACCTGGCTTTTCTAAAGGAAGATCAAAGCTGCCTCCAAGACCCTGCCTGTGCTTCAGAGGAAACCAGACATCTGGAACGTTCTCAGAAGAAATCTGGCTGATGGGGCAGAATGCGGTCTGGCAGGGACAGCTAGGTGGAGGTGGCTGTGTTTTAGAGTGGCCGGTGACAGCCAGCTCTGCAGAATGCCAAGAGTGAAGCATTCAGGCCAGTGAACCACCTTAGAGGGCCCCTGACAGCCAGGGAAGATTCTTGGGGTTCATGCGGTGGGGGGAGGGGGGACAACCAACAACTTGCAACTGACTGGCAAGCCTCCCTGTGAGTTGCAAACCGGGAGCTGTGGGCCAGCTGATGGGAGCAACACTTGCAGGGGATGTAGGGAGGAGACATGTAACAGCTGGGGCTCACCAGCAGACCCAGTGTGGGACGCTGCATGCAGGGCCATCAGCTAAGGTCCCCTGTTGAGGACGGGACGGAGCTCCATACCAACAAAGATGCGGTCAGTCTTTTGTTTATTAAAAGCAAATAGGGCCCCAGGAAGAGCTCAGCTGGAAAGAGCTTGCTGAATGAGGACCTGAGCGAGATTCTCAGAACCCACATTAAAAAAAAAAAAAAAAAAACTGAGCACTGTAAGCCAGGTGTGGTGGCTCAAGCCTTTTAATCCCTGCACCCGGGAGACAGAGACAGGTGGCTGTCTGTGAGTTCAAGGCCAGCCTGGTCTACAGAGTGAGTTCCAGGACAGTCAAGACTATACAGAGAAACCTCGCCTAGGAAAAAAACAAACAAACAAACAAATAAACAGGAGGGCACTGAGGCTCACACCTGTGATGTCAACTTTAGGGACGGTAGAAATGGTTGGATCCCTTCAGCTCACTGACCAGTCAGCCTCGGTTAACCTGTAAGTTCCAGGTTCCTGTCTCAAAGCGTGAAGTGGAGAGAGATTGAAGGAGACACCTCATGCTGATCAATGGGCTCTGCATGCACCTACTTGTGCGTGTTCGTGTGCCAAACACAACGAAAAACAAACGAAGTCCAGAACCCTGCACTATCCTAAACGACTAAGCCCACAAGATACTGACCCTGCGGCAGGTGACCTCGGTGAGCTCCTACCTCAGAAGCCCTCACCCATGACTGCTCTTGGACCCCACATATCCTTGGACTCACATACCCTCGTGAGTCCACCGTCTTTCGGAGGGGCTGCTGGGGCCCTTGGGCCACAGAAACCAGTTTAGTAAATTCCTAACTTGCTGCTTCTGCCTTCTCCTGAAGCCCCCCGTTCCTCCAATTCATGTTGGGTGATTTCCTCAACTGGATCCACCCAATGACACCAGCAGGTGAAGAGCCAAACTGGAGGTGGCAAACCAGCTCCACGGAGACTTATGAAGTTTGACATTTGAGGTGACATGATCTCACATCTCGAGATCACAGTGCCAAGTCACAGAGCCAGCTAAAGCAGAGAGAGCACAGGGACCCAGCTGGGACAGACGGCAGCATGGTCCGGCAAGGGGCAGGAGGCTTAGGGTCCTGTCCTGGTGGTAGAGGGAATTCACAGATGTCTGTATTAGAGCATCCAGCTTGATAAATGGCATCTTTAATACCATACAGAGGGCCAGGGAGGTAGCAGTTACTGGAAAACAGGAAGATCTAAGCCCCATTCCCTAAACCCATGTTAAGAAAGGAAGGAAGGAAGGAAGGAAGGAAGGAAGGAAGGAAGGAAGGAAGGAAGGAAGAAAGGAAGAAAGCAAGCAAGCAAGCAAGCAATCTGGGTATGTTTGGTGCACACTTGCTCCAGCACTGGGTAATAGAGACGGAAGGCTCCCTGGGCCTACTCAGTGAGCTCCAGGCCCAGGAGAGACAGACCCTGGATTTAGAACAGGGTTAAAGGTCCCTGAGGAATAGTAGCCAAGGTTGGCTTCTGCCTGCAGATGCGTAAGCACACACACATGCAAACACCTCCCACACGCACTCACATACCGACAGACATGCACACGTATACACAAAAGGTGACACCTCCATCACAGACCCATCTGGGGAAGCAGGAGAAGGTAACAGATGTGCCGAGAACTCCCGATCTGCTGCTCTGGCACCTGGACCCTCCCTACCTGGGCAGAGAGATGGGCACCAGTTGTCAGGAGGTAGAGTTCAGTCCCTCCGTGTCCCCAGCTGTGGACGTCCCATGCCCTACTATCCACATGCTGTCTGAGAACTCTGGGGGCTGTGTCACCTGGGCTCACAGCTGCAGCAGGGGATGACCCCTGCCACCAGCCTGGATGCAGAGCCAGCAGCTCTGCCGAGTGGGCGGCCTAGGAGAGTGACATCACCCAGCCTGCCTGGCCTCAGAAGGGCGTGTTCTCAGAAGCGACTGAGCGACTGGCATTTAGACCCCTGCCTGACCTGCCCTGGATTATCTTTATCTCCTGTCCTCCCTTGAGAGCTCAGGATGGAGGTCTGAGCGGAAAAAGCAGAGTGCTGGGGCTTGAACGGCTGTGGGTCAGCCACTGCTAAACAGTGCCACCTCCAAGAACAAGGAGAAAAGCACAATTAAAGCCGCAGTCAGGCCTGGGGAGACGACTTAAGGGTCTTGGCACACAAGCATGGGGACCTGAGTCCATCCCCAGAAGCCACATTTCAAAAGCTGAATGCTGTGGCATATGCTTGTCATCACAGTGCTGGGGTAGTGGGGACAAGAGGACCCCTGGGGCTCACTGGCCAGTCAGCCTAATGTAATCGGTGAGCCCCAGGTCCCAGGGAGAGACCCTGATTCAAAAACACAGGGTGGACTTAAAACCTGAGGTAGGATACCTATCTGAACAAGTACATACAAACATGAATCAGCACACACACACACACACAAATGAGTATATACAAACATGAATCAGCACACACACATAAATGAGTATATACAAACATGAATGAGTGCACACAAACATGAATGAGTACACACACACATAAATGAGTACATACAAACATGAGTGCACACACCTATAACACACAAACACGAATGAGTACACACATACACATACAAATGAGTGTATACAACTGTGATTGAGTGCACACAACTGTGAATGAGTGCACACAATTGTGATTGAATGCACATACCGACTGGATTAAACGGTGCAGCAAAGGACAAGAAGCAGTGAGGCCTTCTGGCAACAGTCAGGCTTCAGATCAGCCCAGGTGCCTGAAAGGTGTGCATAGCTGGGGGTATGGTGGTCAGTCCCTGTGGGCAGTGGAAGCCTAGATGCTAAGATCTGGGGCTGCAGAAGTGAGTGGTCACCAGGGCCTGTCCGTTCAGCGGAGGTAGGCAGCGGTCAAGGTGGGAATCTCAGCAGAAACACAGAGGCCCCAGTCTGAGGTGGGTTTCAGCCCTTTCAGAGAAAGTTTCTATCTACAGCGCAGGCTGTCTCGTGGGCCCAAGCAACTATGAGTGATTTACTTTTAGCACCGCTAACCCCAGAGACTCTCCACCTAGAATTGTCCAGCTCTTGATAGAGAGTCCCAGGGACCAGGGACCAAGGGAAGATGAATGTGTGTCTCCACTTATTCAAGGAAGTCTCCCTCCTTCCATGTATGTGTGTGTGTGGGTGTGTGTGTAGGCCACAGACGGACATTGGGTATTTCTCACTGTAACTGGAATCCCAGTGATCTTCCTGTCTCCATTTCTCATACTGAGGTTATAGGCATGTGAGGGTCCATGCCCTGCCTTTATATGGGTACTGTGGGGGGACATGTGAACTCATACCCTCATACTTATGCAGTAAGCATTCTTAGCCAGCTCCCCTATTTCCTCTTATCAATGGGATCTGAGATGGTGGTTGATGGAAGCGGAGCTTCAGTAAGGCGTGGGTTCACGGCCTCGATTCTGACACATTTATGAATGTAGCTCAGAAAAGAGCCGCAAGAGCTGATCTGCGGAGACGACAAGCCAGAGCTTTTAGGTCGGCTTTTGTGCGACTCCAAGACTGCAGATAAAGCTAATGACGGCCTTAATTGGATGATCTGCGGGAACTGCAGGGGTGTGAGGCACGGTGGAATTCCTGCCCGCACTATCAGGAGAGTGCGGGCAGCAGCTCTGCACCCCCACCCCCTACCTCGTCACTTCAGTCTGCTTTGCAGGATGGCTATGGGACCTCTGGCATCTTCAGAATGTATCGTGCAGAACAGGCTGGGATGTAGCTTAGCTGGCAGAGGGCTTGGCTAGCACAAATGAAGCCCCAGTTTCCATTACCAGCACCACATAGAACAAACAAATAAACAAACAAACAACAGGTGCTGCCTCACATACTCAATCAATCAATCAATCAACTTAGATGCACAGTTGGACCACAATGGAAACTCCTCTGTATGAGCACAGGAAGGTGTCACTAAGAGACCATATGTCTGCAGATTGGTACACATACATGTCACCCACTGACGGCTGTATGACTACCCTAAGTGGACACAGCTGCTACACAGATGAATCCTATGATCTCTATGATGGTTAATATTGACCGTCAATGTGACAGGTTCTAGAATTGCCTAGGAGACACACCTTTGGGCATGCCTATAAAGAAGTTTCTAGACTAGGTTAAATGAGGTGAAAAGACACATTCTCAATGTGCACAACACTAACCCATGGGCTGGGATCCCAAACTAAAAAGGAGAAAGTGAGCTGAGCACCAGCATCCATCTCTCTCTGCTTCCTGACTGTGGATGCCATGTGAGCAGCTGCCTCACGCTCCTGACGCCACGCCTTCCCTGCCATGACGGTCTGGACCCTGGAACTGTGAGTCACATAAATCCTTCTTTCCTTAGGGCACTTTTGTCTGGACATTTTTTTTTCTTTTTTGGTTTTTCGAGACAGGGTTTCTCTGTGGTTTTGGAGCCTGTCCTGGAACTAGCTCCTGTGGACCAGGCTGGTCTCGAACTCACAGAGATCCGCCTGCCTCTTTGTCTGGACATTTTATCTGAGCAACAGGAAGAGTCACCTAATCCCTAATCTTCTTAGGGTTGACCAAGGCCAGCACGTGACCTAAGCTGCGTTAGTCCTCCACTCCACCCCGTCCTCAGCAAAGGTTACCCGGAGACACAAAGAAGGTTCTCCACAGCTTCTTGTCCCGTGTGACGTCCCGGATCTCCTTGGTCATGTTGATCGTCCTGCCAGCCACAGGAGGGACTCTGCGGAAGTCCAGGATCCTGGTGAGAGAAGGTAGGGCAAGGAGTCTTTACTCCCGGGGCTGATTCTCACTGTCCACAGAGACCAGATGCTCTACCCTCACTCTCCAGCCATCTGCCGCCCGAGGCCCTCGGGCTCAGCACAGCCCAGAACCGTCGTGCCAAGAAGATGTGCACTCCGGAGGGATTGAAGCCTCTATGTCTCATTCACTGACTCTGGCCCAGCCTGATAACTACAATGGGCCCTCATTCCAGGGCTAAATTTAAAAGGGAATTAAATTAAATTACCCACTCTTAATGGGGGCTCTTTCTGCATACATTGCCGCTTGCTTAATTAAATGGAGATGCCCGATGCTAGCTAGCTTTTTCCTGCTGACACAGGATGTAGAGAAGAGTTGTCCTCCGTGGACGGGTGGACAGAGGGGCAGGACAGCCTACATTCCCGTGATGAGGGGCCCCAGGGCTCCACAGGACAGCTGCAGCCAGCATCATGCCACCTCAAGCGTCATGGTTCTGTCTTCATGTGTGGGTACACATGTATGTGGGTTCATACGTGTGGGTGCAGGCACATAAGGTCACCTTGAGTTCAGTCCTCAGGCACCCGCCAACCTTGTTTTTGAGACAAGGTCACTCAGCAGCCTGGAACTCACTGATTGAGTTAAACTGACTGGTTATCAAGCTCCAGATAGGTTATCCTTCTATCTCTACTTCCCCAGTCCTAGAACAGCAAGAGTGTTACCGCCATGCCCTCTTTTCAAATGGTTCTGCGGATAGACCCCATGTGCAAGCGCTTTACTGACAGAGTTGCCTCTCCAGCCCCATGGCTGGCTTATAAGGTGGTGACCTGAGTCATGGTTTTAGAGTTATGGGTTCAGGACGCTTAAACGTCTGGGGATTTCTAGTTCCCAGGTAACGTCTGTGATCTACACCAGTCTCCCAGGACCCAGTGAGAAAGCAGATTCTGGCTCGAGGGTCTGAGACAGCGCCTGGTCTCTGTAGTCTAGCCAGCCCCATGACAGTGAGCTAAGACCTATGTCTAGCAATGGCTGTGGTGCAGTCTGGAGGGTCTCGAGGACTGAATGCAGAGTCTTATCCCTCTGCTATTGCCTGGACAGGGGTACCTCTGTACCCCCTCAGAGAAGACCCCAGGGTCAGGCCCATGAAGAGCTCCTCAGGGCACAGGCAGGGCTACCTGGAGTCTATGGTGAACCAGATTCTGCTGGGTCAGGGCTGTCCCTTAAGGGGCAGGGGACAGAACGTCCCACCTGTTGTTCCTGAAACACCAGTTCCTCCAAGGTGATCTGTTAAAACCCACAATGCCCAGAACTTCTCTCTGCCCTCATTCCTTTCCCCTTTATTCCCAATGTATCTGCCATCTGCTCCTGCTGCTCCTTGCTGGGTGCAAGGGGGTTGGGGCCCACCAGGATCATAAATGTCACAAGGGCAGGCTGGCTCTGGTTAAGGGTACGAGTGGCTGGCTCTCCTGTAGCCTCACTTTCTGGTGTCCAGGATTAGTACGTGAGGCTGGGAAGACAACGTAGCCTGAGTTCCTTATCTAGCAATCAAGTATGGTGGCACACGCTGGTAATCGCAGCACCGAGGGACAGACACAGACAGATTCTTGGGGCTCACTAGCCAGACAGCTACCAGCCTAGTCTATGTGGGGTGATCCAGGCCAGCGAATGATTCTGACCGAATGACCCGAGGTCCTCCAGTGCAAGCCTGCACACCCCTGTGTGTACCCCCACGCCCCCCACACTCTGATGGACCTGTGATGGTTTAGCATGGAGCCGTTGTGGGGATAACGATGGTGGTTGCATGGATCCCTAAGACCAGGCCTCTCTGTAAGTGACAAGCATGGGTACACAGATGAACCTGGGTCTAGATGGCTCTTGGCGGTATGAAGGGAGGGGACTCACCTGTTGTGGAATATTAGTTTAAGAAGTGTTACACCGGGCGGAGGTGGCGCATGCCTTTCATCCCAGCACTTGGGAGGCAGAGACAGGCAGATCTCTGATGGAGGTGGGTCTTGTATCTTATCTGTTGCTTTCATTGGTTAATAATAAAGAAACTGCCTCGGCCCTCATAGGACAAAAAATTAGGTAGGCGGAGTAGACAGAAGAGAATGCTGGGAAAAAGAAGCTGAGTCAAGGAGTCGCCATGATTTTCTCCGGCTCCAGACAGACTCAGGTTAAGATCCTCCCTGGTAAGCCAGCTCGTGGGCTACACAGACTATTAGAAATGGGTTATAACAATATGTAAGAGCTAGCCAATAAGAAGCTTGAACTAGCCGGGCCAGACAGTGTTTAATAGAATACAGTTTCCGTGTAATTATTTCGGGGCATAACCTAGCCATGCGGGCGGCCGGGTGCTGGGGACACAGCCCTCCCGCCGCTCCTATTTCAACAGATCTCTGGGAGTCTGAGGCCAGCCTGGTCTACAGAGATAGTTCCAGGACAGGCTCCAAAGCCACAGAGAAATCCTGTCTCAAAAAACCAAAAATAAAAAAATAAATAAAATAAAATAAAAATAACGTGTTACATTTGTTTATGCTGTGGAACATTTGTTTAATGATGCAAAGATGTGTTGCATTCTTTTATGTTGCATTTGTAAAGCTGTGTTACTCTGCCTGTCTAAAACACTTGATAAAATGCTGAATGGCCAGTAACTAGGCAGGAGAGAGAAACAGGCGGGCTGCCAGGCAGAGAGAATAAACAGAAGAGGAAAGAGCGAGGAAAGGAGAAGGAGAGGAGATGCCAGAGGTCAGCCATGGAGTTAGAAGGAAAGAAAGGAATATAGACTAGAGAAAGGTAAAAGCCCAGAGGCAAAAGGCAGACAGGATAATTTAAGAAAAGCTGGCTGGAAACAAGCCAAGCTAAGGTTGGACATTCACAAACAAGAAAGTCTTTATGTATTTATTTTGGAACTGGATGGCGGACACCCAAAGAGTAAAACAAAAACAAAACAAAAAACAACCCCCCAAAACAACAACACTCACCTGTCAAGGTGGAAAGCAGCGATCTCCGCATTGTGCCTCTCATAGTCAGAGAAATAAAAAAAGTCAGGCGGTGTTTCCTGCTCTCTCGTCTGCCTGTAGAACAGAGATAAAGGGTCTGTCACAGAGAGGAGCTCTGGATGGAGGGGACCAGCTGAGGTGTGGGTACAGATGTGTACCAGCTGTCAGAGCCTCATCATCAAGGGTTAAATAAAAGGGCCAGTGAGGTGGCTCAGTGGCTCACTGGAAAAGGTACTTGCTGCCAATGCTGAAGATCTGAATTCAACAACCAGGACCAACAAGATAGGAGGAAACCAATGCCTAAAATTTGTCCTCTGACCTCCACAGGTTCTATGGCATATATACTGCCCACCCCACTCCCCTGATAAATAATCATATGTTTCTTTAAGAAATAAATTATAGGCAGCGGGGAGAGGCTCAATGAACTAAAGCACAGGCTTTGGATTAATGAGGACCTGAGTTTGATCATCAGGCCCCACATTTAAAAAGCCAGTTCTGGGGAGGCAGACAGGGGGATACCTGGGGCTCACTGGCTAGCCAGCCTAGCTACTTGGTGAGTTACCAGCCAGTGAGGGATAAAAACGAAGTTGGGTCAGTTGTGGTGGCACATGCTTTTAACCCCAGCACCCAGGAGGCAGAGGTAGGCCGGTCTGTGTGAGTTTTAGGCCAGGCACACTGGGGAGGTTAGAATTGGATCATGAGCAAAGTGAGGTTGAACTTGGACCACACTCAGGCCTTTATCCGTGGTCAGAGTATCCAAAATGTTTGAAAGGGTGTATTGCCTGTGTGTAGCTCTCAGGTAGATGGTCTGGTGTCGCTCATAGCCACAGCCACACGAAAGCTTTCTGTAGCATCTTCAGAACCCTTGGAGCAAGTCTCTCAACCCAAGGAACTTCTGGTATAAAAGTGCCTGAGGTCTTGACTCTTGGGGTAATTCTGAGCTCTCAGAACAGGAGACCAGCTAAGATGAGCAGGGAGTTTGCTGGATGGGCAGGGGAACCCTTAGATCCCCATAGGGCCCATCCTAAGTCAGGAAGTCTAAAGGACAGTTGGTGCTGGCCAGGGACTTTCATGTACCCACCCTGGACCCAAAGGCGTATCACCGGTCAGTCAGTTTAGGTATTAGCCCCATGCCGGGTGTGCTCTGTGTGTGTATGTGTGTGTGTACATGTACATGCATGTACACACACACACACATACGTACGTCACTGACTTAGTCATCCTCTCTGGGCACCAGCACCAGTCCTCAGAGGTTGGCACTTGACCATCCCTGTCTCCTTGCCAGCCAAAGACACAAAGCCAGGTGGCTTTGAAAGGTTAGTGGCATTCCACAAGAACCAAAGGTCTTCCCGCTGATGCAATTTGACCTTAACGATGTGGAACTGTTAGCCTGTCAATGCCCAGTGTCCTGTCTGAAGTAATCCTTCCCCCACCCCCACATCCACCCCAGGCCAGACAGATGAGAACACAGCCTGAAGGCTCGCCTCCCAGGACAGATCTTTCAACAGTTATGCTATTTTCTTTTCCAGGTATACAAATGAGGACTTGGGGCTCACCCCTGTTCTGTGGGCACCATTGAACAGTCTAGTTCAACACCATTGAACTCTGGATGCTCCCACAATGGAGCCACACACACCTTCCAGTCTAGACCCTTCTTTACAGACACAGAGCAGAAGTTGCTGGGCTCTCTGAGTCCTCAGCCCCACTGTCAAGTGAGGCTACCGTCCTACACACTGGTGAGGGATGAGATTTATATACAAGGTGTGTTTAAGGCTTGCTGCAGCCCAGGAATCTGCCTGTCTCAGCCTCCCTATGCTGAGGTTACAAATGCACACTTGATGTCCTGCATTGGCATCCATATGTCCTGCATTTTACATTGGTGTAGGGAACCAAGCAAGGACCCCCCCCCCCCGCTTGCACAGCAAGCCCTTTAGTGACTGAGCTATGTCCCCAGGGCCCCTAGATGGGAGGGTGCTGACAGACTGATAAACTTGCAGCATGGATATCCACTGGACACTTGGCGTGGGTCTCAGTGGAGTTGCAGTGGGACCAGGAAGGGCTGAGTCAGGCCATGGCTGCTGAGGGTCCATGCAGGGCTGCGAGGGTTAACTTCTGACCACCCATGACAGGCACGCATATGCCGGCACGTGCATGCTGTCACCTACACACACAGGAGCTCCATGGGTATTAATACCGTGCACATGTGTGTGACGCACAGATACCCGGCAGACAGTGCAGGCTGTTGGGGGACTTGGGAAAGAAGGGGTTAAACAAGCTCTGATGCTTTCCAGGTCGGGCTGTGAAGGGGAGCCTTGAAAAGGCAGCCTGATTACCCCCACCCATCTGAAGAACCTCAAAGAAGGGGGATATCGATGGTGGGGGACAGGACACAGACACATCAGCAACTTTCCTCCTGGAGTGCATGGATGCTGTCATTAAAATACAGCCTATAGGGGGCTGAGGATGTGTCTCAGTCCGGAGTCCTGGGGTCTCTTCTAGTGCCACAGAAACCAGGCACGGTGGTGCACACGGATAACCTAGTACTTGGGAAGTAGAAGCTGGAGGGACAGAAGTTCAAGGTCATCCTGGGCTACTTGAGTTCCTGACTTGTTAAAAAAAAAAAAAAAAAAAGGAAAGCAAACCACCAAACCTGTGCGGCCACTTCTGCTGACATAAGCTCTCTTCCCTGCCACCTCCTGAGTATCCCAGGAGGACAGCCAAGACCCCCACAGCTGGCCTTTGCCTGTGCTGTGCCCTCTTTCCCTTCTGGGAAGCTTGGCTTGGCTGTCTCCTCTGTATGGCCTATCCCGAGGGGGCAGAAACAGAGTGGGGGCTCCCTCCCCAGAGCACTTGGCAGGGTGACACTGGAAGGCATTGTTAGCCAGGCCCTGGGAGAAGCACAGGGATGACGGTGTTCCCTCCTCAGGACCCTGAGTACAGCCAAAGGCTTGCCTCGGAACTGCTGTGTGAGGACAAAGAACAAGAGGGCAGCTGATATCACCCTGCGGTCACCTCCACTCACTGACCTGGGGGCGACCAGGCAGCAGACCAGCCTTCCTGTCCACACAATCACCACCACTCACTGATCTGGGGACCACCAGGCAGCAGACCAGCCTTCCTGTCCACGCAGTCACCTCCACTCACTGACTGGGGACCACCAGGCAGCGGAGCAGCCATCCTGTCCACAATCTAAGCCTCTCCCTGCTCTAGCTTCCTCCACCCCGCTTGCTCCTTTGAGGAGGTGACGTTTCTCAGGTCCAAGTGGCTTAGAGCCCTGGGGCTTCCTGGAAGGGCCTCTGGCATGACCTGATTCCTGGTTCCGCATCCCCAGGTTCAGAAACTCACCTTCTCCCCTCCCCAGAAGCTGGCTGATGTCCCGGACCCTCAGCAACCAACTTCCATATACTTCACAACCCACAGGTGTCCCTGGCTCCTGGGTACCTTCTTTCCTGGAATAACTCAAGTGTTCCTAGAAATGACAACAAGTGTGTTCCATGCGGAGGAGTGCCTCTCTTGTTCTAAATGCCTCTCGGGTGCTCTACGTCCATTCTGACCTGGGACTCCTGGCATTCTGTTCTCTCTTCAAATGCTGCCCTGTGGAACCTTGCCCCCAAGGAGGGGCAGGAACAGTGCTTGCCCCTCGGGCCTCTGTTTCCCTTTCTGTACAATAACAAAGAGTACAAGAAGAGCCCAGAATGGTCTACAGGTAGAGGTGAGATAAAGGGACGAAGGGTCCTCAGATGTCCCCCAAATGACCCAAGCCAGGCTCCTTTCCCCAGGACACCAGCCATCCCCTGGCTCTCAGTGCACTCCACTGGAAGGCCAAGTACGGGATCCATGTGGGCTGCTGGTCACCCTGGATCTCTCAGAGCTGTCTGGTGACATGACTGTGGCTATGGATGGCCTCCACACTTAGGAATCAGTGTCTCTACCAGCAGCCATTCTGCCCGTGAGTATGTGTGTGGAGGAGTCTGTTACAAACGAGGGGCCCCACACACCTCTTCTGATCTGCTGGGCCAGAGTCCTAGTGCTGGGCCCAGGAAGCTGCATTTTAGCGAGTTTCTATGATTTCGTGCAACCAAAGTCAGGGCCACTGCCAAGGGCATCCCACAGAGGGTCCGGCTCCTGTAGGCTGGCCCCCTTATCATCCATAATTAACACTGACTTGCCTGTACTCAGCTGTCCCAAGGATGCCCGTAATCTCCCAATAGCAGAGTCTACAATAAACTCCTGGTGGACAGGGTTCTATGGGATCAGGGCTGTATTCAGGGTTGGAGACATTGCCATCCCCAACTCTCTACCAGAGTCTAGGGGCCACTGGTTCACTGGCATTTTGGAGCCACCGTACCAGGCAGAAGAAGACCCAAGATTTAGATACTTCATGCAAATTACAGGAAGCGCCTGATCAGCATGCATGTGAGGGAATCAAAGTGGGCCAGGACACAGAGCCTGTCCTCTTGCCCTCTTGTTCTCCAAGAGACAACTCTGGGCTGCCACACAACAGGTTGACTCCAGCTGCTCCGACAACAGGGCCCTCAGACACAGAGACCCTGCCTTGGCTCTGCAGTGTTGTCCTGGAGGCTGGTGGCAAGCCTGTCATTCCTATTTGGAGTGGCCCATCTCTCTTATTCCAGCACTGGGGAAGCTGAGGCGGGGGCGGGGGAGGGGGATGAATCACACGTTCAAAGATTATTGTCTGTAGAGTGAGTTCAGAATCAGCCTAGGCTACTTAAGGTGACCCTGTCTTGTAACAAACAAACAAGGAAAAAACCCAATACAATCCTGTCGTCATGGTAACTTATGCCAGCTACCATGTGCTCTGCTGACCTGAAACACAGCAAACAGACCCTGGCCTGTGGGAAGCAAGGCCACGTACACTGGGATCTGCTATGATGAGATTATACTTGGGCCTAGAAGCCTCCAGACTCTACTCGATGAGGTTATACTTGGGCCTAGAAGCCTCCAGACTCTACTCCTCTCTGTTGTCCAAGGCCAGCTCTAGCCTGGAACCTCTGGAGGCTTCTGGAACCCACCACAGATGCCATGCAGGCTCTGGCCTCTTCTATATCATGCTGTTCCTGGTAACTCTTTTCCACCTTCTGAGGCTGTGACCTTCAAAGCGGTGACTGGTCTGTGCCTCAGAACAGAACTACCTCAGGTTCTGGAGGTCAGTAGGATGGTTTCCTAGGCGATGTAGGCTCAGAAGAGGCAAGAGTGGGAGGAGCTGGGCCTTTGGGAAGATGCTGACAAGGTGGATCCCTGTGGGGCTACTGTGTCGGGTCTGCACCAAGATCAAGGTGGCAACTGAGGACCTTCCTTGGGTCCTTGAAAAGTGCCCAGAGCACCACCATCTGCCTGGCACCTAGCAGAATTCCCAGTGGGCAGCCAGGCTTCAGAGCCAAAATGCTGTCAGGGACAAGGCCCAGGCCACTGAACAGTGACATGCAGAGACATCTCTGGAGCTACTACAGTGTTGCTATGAGACCTGGATGCCCCTCATGCCCCTTCAGAGGCCTGCTGCTAGCACCCCTGGCCACTCTCACCTCTGACTGGCAGACCCTGGCTGCCTTTGCTCAGCAGAGACAGAAGATCTGCCTCTGGCCAACTTCAGGCTGGTACTTTGGAAAAGTACTAGACCCACTGTTCCCCCGAGCAGAGGACACATTTGGTGAACCCAGTTGCATGAGTCCCAGGAGCACTCAGGTATGGAGGGCAGGTGCAAGGGTTGGCCTTCCCTTCCAGGAGGGGAAGATGTTATCACACACTCCGTTGGCTAGGTACCCAGAACAAGGAACTGCCTGGACCAGGGGAGGGATAGGGCTATGCGGATGTGTGTTTACTGGAACAGGAGTAAGCTGCGAACCCAGGGCCCAGGTTGGCCACCAATAGCTCCCTGTAGGTTAGGCCCAGCCAGATGGCCTCACCGTGGCTGGGCAAGCTGCCACCAGCCGGAGCAACACAGCCATCTCAGCAAGTGGGAAATATGCTCGCCCGACAGGCTTGGCATGAGCAGCTTGACTGTACTTTCTGAGGGTGGGAGTAGGGGGGGGATAAGCAAGGTTTTAAGTTCACAGGAAAAAGTGTAAATAAATTAGCAGCCAGCCATACATGGTGGTGCACCCTGTAACTCGGTACTTAGGAGGCAGAGGGAAAGAGTGGTCATAAGTTCCCGGCCTACGAAGGGAGAGTTCAGGTCAGGTGGGGCTATGGAGTAAGTAAAATCTACTTCCCCCGAAGAGCTACCTGATGTATATATGAAATAATTCTCTACTAAGACTCATCTGGGGAGGGAGTTTGTGTGTGGTCATCACAACCCACAATGCGTCCCCGGGACTGTGGATGACAGTATAGCAGAGTGTCACACCCTCCTTTTATAGAAAGAGCTGGAGTTGGGGGGCTGTGTGCTTATGAGCACGGATGTTCGCAGCTTGCGCTGAGGTCTTGTGATACTGTCCTTATTTTAACCTTCAGGGAACCTCTGAGACATGAGTGGACCATGAAACTTTCCTAGTGGACTGCAGTGGGCACTGGCAGTGTACCTGAGGGGGCTTCAAGACAAGGTCCATGGCTCATGGTCTCTGTGCCCTGGCAGCATGATCGGGTGCCACAGCCTCACAGTGGTAAGGGAGCTGGGCTGTCCTGTCCCTCCATGTCCTCCTATGGGCTGTGGACCAACAGGTCAGAGTAGGAAGGGCCTGTAAGAGACTCTTGAAGACTTGCCTTTCAGTCTATGAGGTTACTCATTCAAGTGCACACAAGGTAAACACTGTGTGGGGGTACCAGCGAGGTGTTGGAGGAGACACAGGGCATTGGGAAAGTCCCTCCCCTCAGCAACCTAGAGCCAGCCCCACCTGTAGCCAAGACCTAGACCCAAGGACTAGGTGGCCAGTGGGCACACTTCCCCTAACAAGGATCTGTTAGTCATGGCGACGGCTCCCATCTTGGCCTCCAAGATCAAAATCAGCTCCAGATGGCGACACCTGGCCTTCATCCTGAGGCATCAGCTGCAGGAAGTTGCAGAGCTGGCTTCTGAAGCCACCAGATGGGGCTGGAGAGGAGGGTCATGAGCCAGGCTCCATGGTGGTGGCTTCAAGCAGGGTACTCTGCACTAAAATCACCTTGGGCAAGGAGAGAGGGAACCCAGGAAACCCCAAGCCAAGTGCCTGAACAGGCCTTCTACCACAGGGATGCTGAAGTAGCATCACACAGCTCCAGCTGGTCCCCAAAGGCCACGAGAAACGCAGGCACCAAGGTGCCTACAACACTCCACATCCTCTTTCCCTTGTCCCCGGGGCTGAAAATACCTAAGACTCCTTTAGAACAACTTCTCTGAGCTCTAATGAAAACACAGTCAAGCGTTGAATAACGATCCTGCCATGGTGTCCACATCGGAATCTCCCAGGATCTGAGCACACAGCTCCTTCCAGGGGAGGAGGAGCTCAGCACACACTACTTGGGAACTCGGTATCATTTTCTTCGTGGTATAGCTAAGGAAATCAAGGCAGAGTTGGGAAATAACTTGCCCCAGGCTCCGCAGATGTGAAGCCAAATTTTGTAGCAGAACAGGCTGACACCCCAAGTCCTGGCACTGAGCCACAAAGTTGTACTGGTTACAGCTCAGATCTGGGCCTGGGGCTGACTGCCCACACCCTTTCTGGGGCCAACGGAGGCAGCACTGATGCCTGGCTAGCAGTCAGAGAACCAGCTGGGAACAGCCTGCTCCCGCCTGGCTACAGTGCCAGCAAGCTTCTATGAACCTCTCCAGTCACTCACAATATACGTGGCAATCAGCTTGCTGGTGAGAGCTGTGAATACCCCCAGAGAACCTTTTAGGTCTTGGGCTCTGTCTTCGGGGCACCAAGTGTGCTGCCTCACTGGGAGCAGTGTTGTCAGAAGCCCATTCCATGGATGGAACTCACAGAAGATGCCAGAAGATGGAACTCAGAGATCTGGAACTCAGTGAAGGTGCCAGAGGACACCAGCTGGGAGGCTGGAAAGCCTAAGAGAGGCTGTCTGCATAGTCACTGATCTCCATCCACCCGAGGCCTCCTGGGTGAGCCTGACCATCTAGATCAGTGGTCCTCAACCTGTGGGTTGCAACCCCTTGGGGGTCGAATGACTCTCTCACAGGGGTCATCTCAGACCATCGGAAAACACAGATACTTACATTACAATTCATAGTAGTAGAAAAACTGTAGTTATGAAGCAGCCACGAAAATAATTTTATGGTTGGGGGTCACCACAACACTAGGGTTGTATTATTAGGAAGGTTGTGGAGGGTACTCGCTGTTGACTTAAACTAAAAGGACCTTATCTTGTCTGGGTGATGGAGGATCAAGACCAGGATCAAGGCTAGGCAGGACAGCTCCCTCCAGAGGCACCAGACATCCCTTGGCTCAAGGCTTCATCACTCCATCCCTGCCTTTGTCTTCACAGGGTTTCTCTTCTGTGGTCCAGCACCTCATCTTCCCTTTCAGCTCCCGTGCACAAAAACGTGTAATTCTAAGAGGAGCGCTATAAAATCCAGGCACTCACCCCATCCCCAAACTCCTACTTAATGCACCTCTTCGAAGTCTCTACTGCAAAATAAGGATGCAGGGCTGCGGCTGGCTGGCTAGATGCATTAGAAGAGAAAGTGCTTACCTTCAGGGTACAGGGACCTGAGTTCAATTCCCACACAACCCATGTGAAAACGACTCTAGGTTAATTGGTTAGTCCCAGGTCAGTGAAGAAATTCTATTTCAAAAGAAGAGGATGGCTCCTGGGGTCTACACACACACACACACACACACACACACACACACACACACGAATAAAAAGATAAGAGGGCATTTATAGGTTCCAGGGATTAGGAGCTGATGTCTTGGGGCATTCCCTATCCCATGGCTGATGTCAAGGACACAAAACCTCAAGGAAGATAAGATTCCCCCTTTCCTCTAAGGGCACAGTGGGTCCCTGACTCACCAAATGAAGGCGTGGAGGCAGAAACCAGCCCTTCTGCCTCCAGTAATCTTCCCGTCACTCACACAGCAGAAAACAGCCCCCTTGTCATTAGGGAGATATATTAAGCTATTTAATACCAGGCTTTCTGCAAGTGAATGTTCTGGAAGGTGAGGGGGCTTCTCTCTGGCAGAAGATCAGGGTGACCTTCAGTCCTGGAGTGTTCAGAGATGCTTCATGCTAAATGTGGCCTTTCCTATTTCAGACCCTTGGGTGCCATTGCCTACTGGTCTTGTTTAAAGCCTCAGGCACTGTGTTTACACATCAGTCTTCCTCCCCGCCCGCCCCCCCCCCCGTCTGCAGACAGGAGTGGGACCCATGGGCCCTGCTCTTTCCTGGTCTTTCTACTGGCTGTGGGTGAGAGCCAGCGGCAGGGAGCCCCAGAGGACTGGGTGGGTGGGTGGTGGCAGCCATGTGTCACAGCTATTTGTACACTGGCAGAAACATGTACCCAGTGTCCCCAGAAAAGCAAAGCCCTCACAGTGAGGGGAGATGTGACTCTGTGTGCTCAACCTTTGAAATGAACCAGTTCCCTGTGTGTCTGGAGGTGGGGAGGAGGGTCTCTTTGGTAGGATAATTGCTGCTGGCTGCCTCTGGAGGATCCTTGAAGGTCATGGGAAGACTGACTATGTGCCTGCATTGCTTCTTGTCCAGATGACTTGAGTACCCTAAGGCCTTTCAATCTCCAGTGAAGGTCCACTGCCAAGAGAGGTGAGCTTTCCCGGGTGTGGTACCTTCAAGCAGGTGCTTGGCCAGCATGGTTGGCTTTATAAACACACGGAGACCATCACATGCCAGCACACGTCAACAGTTCTAATGCCGAGTGGTGCCTGTTTACGGGGCTACCACTATGGAGGAAAACAGATACAGTCGGGGACAGTAAGGCTGACAACCCAAAGAAGCTGCTCAAAAAATGGCCAGATGGTGTCTTTGCTTCTCCCGTGGGTCAACAGCCCTCAGATGACACCTATTACCCTCCCTCGCCTACAGGTTTGTACTTAGGCCAGACTCCATGCCCCACTGAATCATGACCGTCTTGAGCTCAGTCTCCTAAACAGCTTAGGGGTGTCTAAATCAGCAGTGGGACCTGAGCTTATAGTGCTCAAAATTGTCACAATGCAGGCTCCCAAGGACTCTGCAAACCGGAAGATTCCTGGGTCTCTATGGAGAATCTGTTCTCCAGAGCCCAGAGACCCAGAGGTACCATGACACCCCTGTCCTGCATCTTTGTGTTGACTGTTCTATTGTGGGGCTAGGGATTACACGCAGGGCTTCATACATGCTAGGCAGGTGCTCTACCACTAGAACACACCCCATGCCTCATTGGGGGATTCTAGGCAGGGACTCTACCACTGAGCCACACTCCAGCCCCTCACTGGGGAATTCTAGGTAGGGGCTCTACTACTGAGCCACACCCCAGCCCCTCACTGGGGGATTCTAGGCAGGGGCTCTCCATTGAACCACACCCTTAGTCTTGTTTTTACTTTAAAATTTTAAGGTCAGGTCTCACGAAGTTGCCCAGGTTGACCTTGAACTCACAATCCTCCTCTCTAAGTCCCTCAAGTAGTTCAGATGACAGGCCTGTGCCACTAGGCCTGGGTGATTTATTTCTTTGTTTGGCAACCTTCCTTGTTTTGGGGTTCACAAGGAGCACAAAGGGCAGGAGGCCTCCCTCCCACTCCTCTGTTGCCCGGTGACTCTCTTCTCCTCTGGCTCCGACAGTCTGCTTGTCCAGCCAGAGCTTCACAACAAATGGGGGAAAGGCTGGTATTCAGATAATCAGAGCCTTCAAATTCCCTGCACAGCCAGCTCTGCACAGTGGGGTGTAGGAGGTAAGAACTGCTGGCCTCTTTGATGGCTGAGAAAGAGCTAGAGCCTCAATGAAAATCAATAATGACTCAAGGGTTTGTGACCTGGAAAAATTTGAAGCCATGCAAAGATGACCGCCAAGGGGCAGACAAGGTGGGAAAAACACAGGGGAGAGTTGGAGAGATAACTCAACACGGTAAAGTGCTGCTGCACAAGTCCAAGGACCTGAGTTCAAATCCCCACCACCCAAGTAAAAAAATCAGTATGGTTACATGCACCTGTAATCCTAGCACTAGGGAGGTGAAGACAGAAGGATGCTTGGGGCTCGCTGACTGCCAGCCTAGCAGGATGGCGAGATCCAGACTCGGTGAGAGACCCCATCTCCAAAATAATGTGGACAGTGATAGAGAATTGACCTCTGGCCTTTATATCCATGAGCACTCATGCACAAATGTGTGCATACACATAAACATTCTCTCAAAACAATAGAATCAGGGTTAGGGACAGGCTTACTGGTTGGGGAAAGGTTTGCTGTGCAAGTGTAAGGACCCAAATTCAAATCCCCTGCATGCATAGAAATACGAACAGGGTATGGTGACCCACTGTGATCCCAACCTCAGGAGACTGAGGTAGAGAACCCCAGCTATAAGCTGCCATTCTTCACTAACCAACTCTTCAAACCCTGGGTTCAACTGCTTCAATATATGAGGTAGAGATCTACACCTACCTCTGGCCTCCATTCTAAGTGCATATGCGCGTGTACGGGGACCTGCACACATCTCTGTGAACATGCACACACACACACTTGCGTACCCCAAATAAACAGAATAAAAAATAAAATGGCACAGCGTAGACTTGTCTGAGGTAAGAGGTCTCTCATAATTTTGAAACTGTCAGCAACTCAGCTCGGAGGGGAGCAAAGCAGAATGAGATGGTGCTCTCCCGGCTCCTGGAACACAGACCCCTCTCCTGTGTACCTCCGTCGATTTATTTAAAGGTGATGTTAAAAAAAAAAAAGCTGGGGATTAAATATTTAGCACAGGTTGCTGCTATCATCTTGTTTCCCCTCCAAGGAGCCCTTGATGCTTAGAAAATATCAATATGGGAAACAAGCCGAGCCTAGAGCCAGGAGCTCACATCTCAGACCGTTCTCGGGCTTATGGAAGGTCTTAAATCTAGAATTTCCTTTGGGGGCTGTTAAACACAACACAGCAAAACAGAAGCCCCAAAACGAGCAGATCTAATCAGACTGCTTTGGAACGGAAACCCCCCTGACTTTCATTTTCTTTCCCTGGAACGGAACGGGGAAAATGAAGATGGTATTTCCTACCCTCCTTTTAATCTTCTGCCCCCACCTCGACACTGTAGGCTCCCTAGTGACGGCCATAGCCACAGAAAAGAGACCCATGACACTTTCTGTGTGGCAGTTAGGAACAGTCTGCAGAAAGTGACTTGCTGGGTTTTTCAAAAGTGTGTGTCGTAGGATCAAAAACCCATTGCCAT
Source organism: Alexandromys fortis (assembly GCF_014885135.2). NCBI lineage: Eukaryota > Metazoa > Chordata > Mammalia > Rodentia > Cricetidae > Alexandromys > Alexandromys fortis. The sequence goes on from NW_026068021.1 coordinate 4,195,768, forward strand.
TGTTGTTGGGGTCTCAGTAGTCCTTATTGTCGGCTATGTTCAGTGAGACCGGTTTTAACCCAGGCTTTTTCAGACCCAGGCCAGCTGGCCTTGGTGAGTTCGCACCTATTGGTTTTGTGGGAGCCTAGGCAGTTTGGATGCTCACCTTACTAGACCTGGATGGAGGTGGGTGGTCCTTGGACTTCCCACAGGGCAGGGAACCCTGATTGCTCTTTGGGCTGACGAGGGAGGGGGACTTGATTGGGGGAGGGGGAGGGAAAGGGGAGGCGGCGGTGGGGAAGAGACAGAAATCTTTAATTAATTAATAAAGAAATAAATAAATTAAAAAAAGTGTGTGTCGGTGGGGAAGAGACAGAAATCTTTAATTAATTAATAAAGAAATAAATAAATTAAAAAAAGTGTGTGTCGGTGGGGAAGAGACAGAAATCTTTAATTAATTAATAAAGAAATAAATAAATTAAAAAAAGTGTGTGTCGGTGGGGAAGAGACAGAAATCTTTAATTAATTAATAAAGAAATAAATAAATTAAAAAAAAGTGTGTGTCGGAGGGCAGGGAGTCTCTTTCCCTGGAGCCTCTGGAGAGAAGTCCTAGCATGAAAGGTGCCTAGGATCCTAGGAGGTCACCAAGGGCATAAGGGCCCAGCAGGTGCAGCCTGTGGCTTTGCCCTGAGCTGACTTCCCTGGGTTCTGTAATTCATTCTTGTCCCTGCCCGTTTCCTAGCATTGCTATGCAATTTGTTAATAATTCCTTTTTGTGGCATGAAGTAAATGGCCTGCCAGCTGTTGAGTGAGAACAGGAGTCAGCTAACTGCTGAGGTCAGCCTCAGGCAACACCGTTCTGACCATTTGGGAACCTTTGGGTGCTGGGGGGAGGGAGTTAGTGGGGCCTTGGAAGCTAGAGGACCATATCTCAGGCATTAAGACGGGAACATGGCTGAGGATGTGGCTCAGTCAATAGGGTACCTGCCTGTCACACACAAGGCCCTGGGTTCAATCCCTAGTATTAAAACCAAGCCAAGTCAAACCAACCAGCCAAACAAACAAACAAACAAACACAAAAGCCCAGAAGAGTGGTGGCACATACCGCCTTAAGACGTCAAGGCAGCAGATCACAGGTTCAGGGCCATCCTCAGCTACATAGTGAGTTTGAAGGCAGCCTGACATGAGACTTGTCTCAAAAAAGCAAAAGAAGAGTGACAGGAACAGCTGGAAGACCTGTGCCGACCAGACAGACTGTGAGTCCCAGCTCTGCAGACACATCGTCAGACAGCATTTCCTCCCTGTGCTCAGGGTTCTTGTCTGTGAATGCATGGGAACATGGTGGTTCTTGTGAGACTGGCTGCGACCTCTTCCCTGAACTGAAGTCAGCATGGGTTAGTTCCTGGCCGGTCTTTTCCAGAGGCTCAAGGGGGATAGAGGTGGAAGCTGTGCCCTGCACAATTGAACGTGGGGACCCTTCGACAGGAGAAAGGCCATAAGGTTCTGTCTGGCTGAACAAAGCAGGGATGGCAAGGGAGACTCTTTTCCAGTGGTCCCACGTGGCACTCTGATTGGCCAGCTCCCCCCCTGCCTTTCACAAAGATCATCTATGGCACATGCCTGGACCTCATTAGCTTTGCTTGTTCTGTTGACAATAGACCTCAGCAGCTAGCAGCTGTGAGAGGCGGCAGGCTAGGAGCTGGGCTCAGGCTTAGCTGAAGACAGGTTCCCTGTTGGGGGCCCGCGCACAGGCCTCTGAGGCCCCCGGCACCCCTGCTGTGTCCCAGATCATCCGCTTCCTGGACCTCTCTCTAGGCTGGCTCTGTCAGGGCTACTGCTCGCTAGTTTTTCAAATTAATACAGATCATGTTCTTATGACTACAGACATAATCCCCAGATCTGGAAATGACCCAGTTGTCTACACCTGAGCCCGTGTGACACTATACAAGGCAGGAAGGTCACACGGAGTGCTCCACAGAGAGTGCTCCAACAGCTACCTCTGCAAAGTCACTGCAAGGACAAGTCCACCCGCCCCAGCCCCCAGCATCTGCCTCACAAGCCCAGGTCCCAGCTGTCACACTATAGTTAACCACTTCGGCTCTAACCCAGATAAATGTGCACATGTTCACACACAAGTATGCACATGCAACATGCACAAACACACATGTATCAGACAGGAAAAATGTAAATACACCCACATGCAGAAGAATACAAAATAAACACCTATACACACAAGCACACACATATAATAAACATGAGCACATACAACACATACCCACACAGAGAAGCACATATATGCAATATGCACATGAGTATATATACATAATATATGTATATAGCATACCCCATATAAGAAAACACATATAATACATATCCACACATGTGCAATTTACTCATACAAGAACATGTGCATGAAATATGCAAACACTTGAACATGCATGGAATACATACTCATATACAGAAGCACACATGTATCTATATGTACACTCATCCAGCATGTACAAACCCATGCATGCATGTTCCCCACATGCTGTGTATCCTCACACAGGTATCCTCATGTCTCAGTTAGATCCACTGGGCTTCTCACCTCTGCCTTGCTCAGACCTTAGATCTCTAAGCCCTCAGCAAACCCCAGTGGTAACCTCTATTCCTCCACCCAAGCCCTTGGGGGTGCAGGATTTTTCCCACCAGCCACCTGCTCTCTGTAACAATGCCTGGGAAATCAGACCACAGGCCTCAGTGAGAAGCTTGAGGAATCAGAGGCGAAGATGTCCAGAGGTGCTGGGCTGCTGTGAACCCTGGTTCCCTCCATCCTCATGCCAGTGCCCTGGTAGGGCTCACCCCATCTCTCACGGGATCCTTTCATGAACCCCCACCCCGCCAACTGCCCACGTTCAGCTGAGGGACTCTCTCACCAGCAGACTCATAGCACAAACGCAGACTGGCTTACATCCCTCTGGCTCTCAAGTCTTTGAGTGGCCTCCAGGACTGTTCCCATTCCTACGCCGCCCACTATTCTCGATGCTCATATCCTTGCTACTTCAGGGTCTCCGGTATCTAACTTCTCCTGCAGGGTCACAGAACTGCCCACCTGGTCCCAGCTCTTGGCCCTGTGTCTGCAGCTTTGCCTCTGATGCCATCCCTTGCTCCTGCAGGCTAGTGTGGCCCCGGCAGTATCGGAGAAGCGTGTCATAGCCCATGTTCCCACCCGATGCCATTCAGGCACCGTTAAAGCCTCCTGTGCAGTCACTCGTTCTGTCTGTGGCCAGTCTCTACCTCCAGTCCTGTTTTGAGGTGCTCTCCTCAGAATCTGCCTGCTCATGAGAGGCTTTGTACATACGGTGTGCAGAGCTGGTGGCAGGGTCGTCTTGCCAGTCCCTAGGCCCTCCAGTACCACGTTCTATGTTCCTCTGCCTGGTGTGCTCCACTCACAGAAGAATCTACTTCCCTCTGAAGCCGCCCCTTCACTCTTCAGTGTGGACTGTCTCACAGGGCAGCAAAGTGTGTCTTCCTCATGGTGCCTCAGCAGACACTCAGAGGGAAAGCCCAGTGACAGGCAAGGGTTGGGGCCGTATGGAACAGGGAATGGGCCTTCCCCCTGGACTCTGTCATTCAGCTTTAGAATGGGCACCTTTCAGACAAATTCCTTGAGGTCGGCGTGGTGAGTCACAGAGCAGCCCAGATGATAGGAAGGGGTCCAGGAGGCCCCTGGATGAATGAGTGAAGGTCTAAGGTTCTGACCTGGAATCCCCACTGAGACGCACATGCAAGCCTCAGAAAGCCAGACGGCCAGGCCACAGTACAGTCAAGGACGTGCACAGGCTGGGAGGCCAGTATGAGCGGACGGGAGATACAAAAGAGTCCTTGTCTACTTCTGGTCAGGCCTAGGCCTCTGCTGGCTCCACACCAGTGACCAGGATTGGGCAATCTGTTTGTTTTTGGGGCCTGGTCAAGGCACAGAGCAACGAAAGCATGCCTTGTTCACTAGGAGGCCAGGAGATCCTTGGAAATCTCTAACTCTGCTTGCTGGGCTTCAAACATGAGTGTCCCTGAATCTGGCCATGGCCACCCCTGTATTAAGTTTTGGTTAGTCTGCCAGACAGCACTCACTGAGGTCCCCAGCCTACCCCAGGAGCATGTTGAAGTCCCCTGTTTACCCTAGGAGCACACTGAGGTCCCCTGTTCACCCCAGGAACATGCCGAGGTCCCCTGCTCACCCCAGGACCATGCTAAGGTGCTCTGCTCACCTCAGGAACACGCTGAGGTCCCCTGCTCACCCCAGGAACACTATAAGATTCTCTGCTTACTAGAGGAAAACACTGAGGTCCCCTACTCACTGCAGGAACATGCTGAGGTTCCCTGCTCACCCCAGAACCACACTGAGATCCTCTGCTCATCCCAGGAACACACTGAGGTTCCCTGATCACCCCAGGAAAACACTGAGATCCCCTACTCACCCCAGGAACATGCTACACCCCTTCCCAACTGTAGAGCTTCTTTGAGGTCCCTTCCTCAATCCAGGATCACACTAAGGCCTCCTAACTGGGTGGCTCAGTGTCTGAAACTTCCCTCCCTCCCTCCCTCCCTCCCTCCTCCCTCCCTCCCTCCCTCCCTCCCTCCCTCCTTCCTTGCTTCCTTTGTTCGTTCCTCCCTTCTGTTGTTTTGGTCAGTAACAAAAATGAGAAAAAAAGTAACTAATACATCCACTAATGGCCCCCAAAGCCAGTTTGAGCAGAGCGTGGTCTTCTTTCAAATGATGCCATGGTTNCCCTCCCTCCCTCCCTCCCTGTATTTTTTTTTTGTCCTTCCTAGCACTGAATAGCATTGACCACAGGGTCCTGCGCTTCTCAGAGTGATTTTGACCCCAAGGCAGAGTTCTCTGCCCGAGACATTTCTCCTGTCTCAGCTGCTCCTCTTTTCCCCAGATCTATGTTATTATTTTATGTGTATGAATGTTTGGCTTGCATGTATTTAAGTGCACCATGTCTATGCCTGATGCCCAAGGAGGTCAGAAGAGGAGATCAGAGCCCTTGGGACCGGAGTCACAGATGGTTGTGATCCACCATGTGAGTGCTGAGTCCTGGACAAGAGCAACCAGTTCTCTCAATTGTAGAGTCACCGCTTTAGCCCAGTCTCCGGTGCGCTAATCCCATCTCTTCGCTTATACACCGCGCTTTGGGCCAAACCCAAGCATCAGCATCATGCATCTGTGACATGGACAACGTCTCCATCCCACCCTTCCTTCTCCACCTTCTACAGGCTCCTCCCCAACTCCTCCTTACTGGTGACCAGGCTTCCTGTCACCAGGAAAAGAAACACACAGAGAAACGGAGCCCCTAGTGCCACATCCATCTTCCCCTGACGGTATCTAAAGGCAGGTGCTCTGTGCCTGCCCTGTCAGGATGGGACTCTCACTGTCTGTCTCAGCTGGGCCCCTTAAGGACCTCAGAGGTTTCTGAGCAAGTCATGCCTTTCACCCATCTGGGTTTAGGTTGGACCAGCCTAAGCTGTAGGTCTCCAGACTGTCAGCTGCCGCCTCCCACTTCCTAACTAGGCTGGGGCTGAGCCAGGTCAAGGACATGATCCATATAGAAAGCATGGGACACCACCCTCAATCTTCAGTCTGCCACGAGGACTACCTAGACTCAGTCTGGGGTATGAGGTCCCCACTGTGATCTCACTGAGACAGCGAGTCACATTATAGTGTCAAAGGGACACACTGTTGGCCCCGGTGTAGACCACTGAGGTCACCAGTATACTGTACAACACTGGAAAAAGCCCCAGAGGGACTGGACATGGTCGCATATACCTACAACTTTAGCATTCAGGAGGCTGATGCAGGAGGATCACTGCAAGTTCAAGGCCAACCTGAAATACAGAATAGGTTCCAGGCCAGCATGGGCTAGAGTTGTTATGCCCCTTTACCAGACAATGTCTGGATCGAGGCTCAGGCAGCCTTTCCTAAAAGCAGTAGTGCCCCAAGGGCCTGGCACCTAAGCCTCATACCCTGGTCTGTGGCCTGTTCTTTGTTTACTTTCACCTACTCAAGCCTTGTTAAAGTCTTGTTCTTCCACTATTAAGGAGAGCCCATCACAAATAATACGCACGCGATGTCTGGGGAGGTCAAAGAATGTGTTGTGTGCTAGAGAGGTGACATAGACACACAGCAGCCTAGCTAGCCACCGCCACCCAGCTGTGACAGCCGTACAAACCACCCAGCCACACAACCACCCAGGCACACAACCACCCAGGCACAGACACACACACACAGCCATAGTCCATCCAATCGCACAGTTGCCTAGAGGTACAAAACCACCCAGTTACACCATCACGCAACCACCTATAGGCTTTCAAGTGATCTACAAGTACTCAGTTTGCTCCTTGGGAACCAGGTAGTCCGTAGGCTATGCTATCACACTGGCCAGAGGCTGGGGTGCTTCCCAGGCTTGGACCAGCCTCCACAAGCCACCCCTGGGACACTCAAGGTGGATGCTTCCAGAGAGCCCCTCAGCAATGTGCTGTGTTCTTTCCAGTCCCTTGGGAAATAAAAGCAAATGCAGCCAGGAATCAAATGGGCCAAGCTCAGGTGACATGTAGGATGGAGTCACTGTCCCCCCTGCCTTGTGAAGGAACCTCCCCCTTGAGATGAGTCTTTTTTTGGGGGGGTGGGTTCCTGGACCTTATGCTCCAGCTGTGCAAGCAAAGGGAACAGTCTGGAGGGATGGGCGATACACTAAGTTTTGTGGCTAGGACTTAACCTTGGTGTTTCTCTATGCTCCAGGTGCTACGTGCCTCTACCTGGATGTCCCAAGTGGGTCCCCAAATGTCATCAGCCACAAGGCCAGAAGCTTTCTCTTCTTCAATTGCTCCCATGTCCCATCACTGTGCCCAGAGAGGGGCTTGTACTGGCAAGTCTTGGCCAACTCAACATAAACTCGAGTCACTTTGGGAGAAGAACCTTAACTGAACAATCGCCTCTACCAGATCAGCCTTTGGGGTTGTCTATGAGGCATTAATAATTGATGCGAGAGGGTACAGGTCCCTGTGGGTGGTGCCACCATTGGCCAGGTGGTCCTGGACTGTATAAAAAGCCAAGCTGAGCAAGCCAAGGTGTGAAGCCAATGAGCAGTGTTCCACCATGCGTCTGCGTTTAGTTCCTGACTCCAGGCTCCTGATTCGAGTTCCTGCCCTGCCCTCCCTCAATGATGAACTATAACCTGGAAGCCAAATAAACCCTTAACTGTCTTAGTTGCTTTGGGTCAGTGTTTCATCCCCGCAACAAAGACTGACTAGGACAGTTTCCTAGGCGTCCTCCTCCATCACACTGCCCAGCCTCTCTGGGTACCCTCTTCCTCATCCACTTTCTCTCCCCACAGCCTCCTTCCTGTCTCCCCAGCACACCCAGTCCATACTGAGGCAGGAACTGACACCCCGAATACTGATCTGAGCCACGGGCCAATGTCCATGCCACAAATGTCCTCAGAGCAGGCTGCTGCCCAGCCTCCCTCTGTGCTCAGTCTATGCTCAGACCCTGGACTTTCCCACCGGACCCTGCAGGAATACGTGGCCCATGTCTTCGGGCATGACACCCCTTCAGCATGCAGCCCCGAGCACTTGGTAAGCAGCCAGAGGAGAAGGAGCTGAAGTCCACTGGGGACAGCTGTGTCTAGTACCTCCTGCACCAAAGCCTGGGCTTCAGACAGAACAGCTGAAACCTTGTAGGCACCTGATCCTGATGGTGCCAGCCAACCTCTTGGACTGTGCACACAACTCCTTCTGTGGCCTGGACCTATCTGACCTTTACTTGACCTTCACACTCACCGTGGCCTCGCTGATGGCTGCTTCCAGCTGAGTGTTCTTGCAAGGCTGTCTTTCCTTCCAGCCCTGACCCTCCCGACCCTCCTGAGGGAAGCCTGCCAGTGCATCTGCCTGCCCCACAGGTGCTCTTTCTCCCATGCATTCTGTGCTTGGCTGCAGAAGCAGCAAACCAGAGCTGCCGTGAAGGGCCAGACACACTCGCATTACCTCACCCCCTACTCAGCATCCAAGTGACCCACGTCCAGAGGTCACAGCCCTGTGGCTTTCCCACAAGCTTGGACCTTGAATCATGTCTGTGCCAGGCCCAACCCCAAAGCTCTGGAAGTATCAGCCGCTGCTAGATGAGTATTTCTGCCCTGAGACGATCCTGTTATATCAGGGGCAGCCTCGGGCATGCCTGGGAGGTTCTTTTCCAAGAAACAACTTGATAGTTGTATTGTTGAGGCCTGCAGCTAACTCCACCCTGCTGAGCTCTGCTCCTGTAAGCAGCCTCTGGAGAAGCATCGGGATTAGGCATACCCTAAGCTTTGTGACCAGATGATAAACTGAGTCCCAGTGGGGCCTCATGGTTTCTCTGACACACACACACACACACACACACACACACACACACACACACACACACAGAGAGAGAGAGAGAGAGAGAGATACATACACAGACACAAAATTATATTCAAGTTTAAATAGTTCACCAAAAGCACCAATAACAAAAATGAATAAATGGACACCCTAAAACCTCATAGCCTATACACTACCATCTATGTGATAAGAGTCATTTAACCCTTTGATAGCAGAGACAAATAACCAGCCAAAAGGACGGCAGGAGCGCTGCCCTGGTGCATCTCCAAAGAAGACAAACAGATGACCAACAAGCTCGTGGAAAGACTTTGGTGTCTGTGGCCATCAGGGAAATGCACGTCAAAGCCACTGTGAAATCCCACCTCCCACTCAGGAGGACAGTTACCATCAAAGACAGATGACAGCAGGTGCTGGCAAAGACAGGGGAAGCAGACCCCCTGGGCTGTGCAGGTGGGATGATAAACTGGCACAGATACCATGAAACAAATGAGAACGTTAAGAGCTCCAGTAGCCCTCCAAGGCTTGTGCCCAAGAGACCCAAAACATGGGCATGGCCAAGGTGGTAAAGCAATTGCTCTGTAAGCATGGAGAATTGAGTCTGGCGCCCAGAACCCGTGGGAAAGTGTGAGGCTTTGTGGCCTATGATGGTAATTCCAGTGCTGGGGACATGGAGACAGGCAGATTTCTTGGGTTTTCTGGCTGGCCCTTCTAGTAAGTTCTAGGTCAGCGAGAGACCCTGTCTCAAAGGAGGCTGATAGTGTTTCTGAAGACCACATTTAAGGCTGTCCTCTGGCCAATGCACATGCACCATACTTGTTATAAAATGGGCTCCTCTGAGCAAGTCAAATACCATTTTACACTGGATCAGCGCTGTCTGCTGCAAGAGCCTGTTATGAGCAGACCTACTGATACTCCCTTGGAGAAGGAGTGGGTTTGGAAGGTCATGCAACCTCAGCTGAGAATCCAAATGCTCCTCCCATGCATTTTTATAAATTCTGCCCTAATTGCATGTGACACTTGGGGCCTGCGAGGTGCATTGGCTCTGAACCTTTGTAATGCTGTGGCCCTTTAATACAGTTCTTTATGTTGTGGAGATTCCCCCAACCATAGAATTATATTTATTGCTACTTCACAACTGTAATGTGGATGCTGTTATGAATCACAATGTAAATTATCTGAAGTGCAGGATATGTGACCCCCAAAGGGGTCATGACCCACAGGTTGAGAACCACTGTCTATAGGATGGGGGAGGTTAACTGAAGAGGAGCGGTCCACCTGTGAAGCTATGGAAAAGTCACCATCTCCACTATTTACCTCTCTCCAGGGAAATTATTCTCACAACACACATGTACTCCCACATGAACCCCCTAAAATACATCCATGCATCCAACAGTTCAAAGCAGCACTTTTCATTACAGACCATGAGAACAATCCACGCTCATCAGCAGATGGATGGATAAATAGGGCATGGTCCATCCACACAATGGGCTATCACTCATCAATAAAAAGGAAGGGAAGTATTATCACACGCTCCAGCATGGATGAACTTAGAAAGGACGTCACCACTGAAGGCCAGACAGAAAGTACCATGCACCACACGATCCTCGGCCTGTGAAAACCCAGAATAAGCAAATCCACAAAGCGAGACAGTGAAACAGCGAGACGGGAGATTAGTGGTTGTCGGGTGCGGGTGCCGGGGCAGGGGTGGGGAGAGGCAGCTAGATTTTTACAGTTTCCTCTTAGAACTCAGAAAGCTCGTGGGGCTGGTCAGTCACTTGAGTGAGTGGTTTTGGAAGGCATGGTGTGCATCTGGCGTCAGGAAAGCCACTTTTTAACTAATAAAAAAAACCTTAAATACTTTAAAGCAAGAGTTCTCGAACTGTGGGCCATGATGCCTCGGGTGGGAGGAGGGAGTCGAATGACCCTTTCACAAGGGGTCGCCTAAGACTATCAGAGAACACAGATATTTACATTATGATCTATAACATTAGCAAAATTGCAGTTATAAAGCAGCAATGAAAATAATTTTCTGGTTGGGGTCACCACCACATGAGGAACTGTATTAAAGGGTTGGAGTATTAGGAAGGCTGAGAACCGCTACTTTAAAAGCAAGTCAGCTCCACCCCCTCCTCAAGAGTTCAAGGGCTGCAGTGCCGGTTGTGTGTTCTCCTCCCTCCCTCCTCCTCTTCCTCCTCCTCTTCCTCCTCTTCCTCCTCCTCCTCCTCCTCCTCCTCCTCCTCCTCCTCCTTTCTCCTCCTTGTCCCTCCCTTCTTTCTTCCTTTCCTTCTCTTCCTCTTCTCCCCTTACCTTTCCTCCCCCTCCTCCCACAGAGACTCATTCTACATTCCAGACTAGCCTCGAAACTCAGAGCAATCCTCCTGCTTCAGCTTTCAAGGTTCTGGGACCACAGCGGTGAGCTGCCATGCCTGTGGGGCATGTGTCTTTTAGTGTCTACTAACATACGTACTCCTAACACTGCGTGACAGCGAGTCCTGGAGATCCTCCTGTTTCTACTTCCCCAGTGCTGGGACGACAGGCACGCCCCACTAAGCCTGACTTTTTTTCTACGTGGCTTCTAGAGATCCGGCTTAGGTTCTCTTACTTGTGCCGCAAGCACCTTACTGACTGAGCTCTCTCCTCATTCCCTATCATGGGTTTTGACTTTTTAAGGCCATTGTCAAGAACCATAACTGTAATCATTCCATAGCCTCAGAGGAGCAAGGACAAAACGGGCAGCAGTGTCAGGTCCCGGGTCCTGCCCAAGGTCATCAGGGTCATCAGTGGCTTTGCCAGATAACTGGAGTCGATGAGTCTCAGGTGCCCAGAAATTTCTGGACCTGGTCCATGGAGGAACAGTAAAAGACCCAGACAGACAGTGTGGGAAGTTTACAGCAAACTGTGCCACCTGCCGGCATGGGGACCCCACCCACACCCCCCCCCCCCGCCCATTCTGAAGAGAAAATTCAGGCTGGCCTCAGATTCTGTCTTTGGTTAGTCTTAGATACATCCTTCCCTTTCTGAGCCTTAGTTTCCTTAACCTGTTTCCCCAGCAACACCCTGACCCGACTGATACCTCCCACACTATTTTATCCTTCTCCAATCACAGCCTTGAAAAGCCCTTTCTCCAAGGCCTTGGATAAACTGGAGAAGTAGGAATCCCAAGGGGCTTCCGCCCAGTCCCTTACGTGACCACTCAGGGATAGATGGTGTCCACCAGGTTAGGGGCCCCTTATAGGTCTCTGGACCCATACCACCTCTCAGCACCCCAGGTTTCTTGTTTGTATGTAGTTATGAACAGCGTGTCTTTAGACTCTACTGTGGGGATGAAACCAAACACCAAAACCCTGAGTGCAGAGACCCATTCCCCTCCCTCTTCATGGGACACAGGCTACTCGAGCTCCGGGGAATGGCTGTGGTTGCAGCTGTCCACAGCTGGACATACCTTTCCCTCCAGCTACTCACAGAGTCAGAACACAAGCCAGAATCCAGAACCACCCCCATCTCCTCTGAGGAGGCCATCTGGATCCCCAGGGTTTGCTGTCCTGAAACTCTGGGCCATGGGGAGCCTGTCTGGACAGCTCTGGACTTGACTATAGATTTCTGCCAGGCTTGAACACACACTTCTCAGACAGGAAGCACAAGCCTGCCTCACAGAGCCCATGCCCACAGAACTTGACTGAAAAGGAGATGTCATTTTCATTTATTGTCCCCAGATCTTGGCCAGCAGCAGGCTGTCCTGATCTATTTGTCACCTGGCTTGGCCCTAGTCTTATGCAGGCAGGTTCTCAAGGCACTGTCCTTGTGAAAACCAGAGGCCTTAAAATAGCGCGAGAATGTGGTTCAGTTGGTAGAGCGCTTGCTTAGCATGACGCCCTGGGTTCCTTCCATCCTCAGCACCGCATATACGGGGTGTGGTGGCACATGCCTGTAATCCCAGAACTATGGATGTGGAGAAAGAGGATCAGAAGTTCAGGATTATCCTCAGCTACAGAGCATATCTGAGGCCAGGCTAGGCTCATAAAATTATTTACCCAAGAAAAGAGAGCAAAAATGGGAAGAGGAGAGGAGGGAGGAAGGAAGAAGGAAGGGAGAGATTGGAGAGGGAGCAAGTCTCCTTCACACAACATGTGAAGGTACACATCTGTAACGTCAGCACCCTGCGAAACCTGAGGCAGGAGCATTGCTGACTTGGAGGCTAGTCTGGGATACAGTGAGATTCCATCTCCACTAAAGCCCCCTTAAGAAATCACAGGAAGTCATGCCCTCCTTGGCATCTGGCCCTCTCGGACATCCTGGGATGACCACACAGGCTACAGGCTATTTGGAGACCCTCTGCTTGTTCCTACAGGGCAGGGACATCCAATGCTTCACTGCATATACTACTCCCAAGCGGTGGCATCCAGCCCACCACTCTTCTCATGCCAAGCTGACGTCACTCCCTGCACAGGACAGATGCTTGCGGGGCACAGAAAACACCACTTTCTTGCATGAAGAGGGGAAGAAACGCGCGCTCAGTCACGCGGTCTTGCGGCACCCGTGGCCATGCGACCTCACAGGCAGCGGCAGAGGGCTCACTGTTTCCTGGCTTAAACCCTAGGACCAGGTTTTCCTTTGCCTGTGGGAGTGGGTAGTGCTCAGGTCTGGGCTCCTGAAGATAAACAGGCTCACTGTCCTTCTTGGGAAGCCAGGGAGGTCCACTTTTCTCCCCTGAACCCATGCTGGTCTTCCTGGGGACACGGGACAAACAGGAAGAGCAAAGCGCCTTCCCTGCTTCCGAAGTACTTAGCGTTTATTTTAAATTTGAAGATTAAACGGGAAGGGGGGAAGCTGGATTTGTAGAAATATCAGGGCAGAAAGAGGACACCTGGTCAGTCAGCACAGCTGGGTGGTCCCTGGGGACCTGCACCCAGCAGCCTCACTTCCACGACTTGCACGTTCTCCTTAGCCTTTGCGGCTGCAAACCATGCGGTAAAGAGCAACACAATAGCCTGGCTGCCGCAAAATGCAAACTCTTGGGCCGAGCAGGGTCTGTGGCAATGAGATACAAGCTCTAGTAACTCCCGAGTGTGCCGGGTCACGTGCTGCATAATGCTCCCTCACTGGTACTGTTGATGAGATTTCTACCTCTTCTGTGATGCTCCGTGGGGTAGCGAGCCCACTCTAGCACTGCTTTGTGTTAGGGTGAAGTTGTATGTGTGCACATGCATGCTCTCAATCTTATATGTTGAGGTAGGGTCTATCACCGAACCCGGAGCCCACCAATTCAGTTAGACTGACTGGCCAGTGAGTGCCAGGCATCCTCCTGTCGCTGCCACCCCAGCACTGACTACAGGTGTGCAATACCATGCCTGGCTTTTTACGTGGGTGCTGCAGATCAAATTCTTGTCTCGCGCTCTTGTGGCAAGCCCTTTACTGATAAAGCTATCTCCTCAGGATGGAGTTTTATGATGCACAGGCTCCCCACGGATCACCTGGACTGGACAGCAGGCCGAGAAATGACCATACCACCTGCAGAGCTCTAGATGGCAACCCCAGTCCTGTGTGGAGTCCCCCACAGTTTCCGAGCCTGTTAGAAAAATGCAGTCTCCCCTCCAGGGGTCCCTTACATGCCCACATTGCCAGCCCCTTGTTAAATGCAAACATTCACCCTCCCAGAACAAGATGGACAACCGTCCCCAGGTGTGGAATGATGGCTTCAGGCTGGAGAGGGACCAGGAGGGTGCAGACAGCCTGGCTACTCACTTAGCCACTGCATTTCACCCTCAGATAAATGTTGCCTCCCAGCCCGGCCTTATGCCTGCACACGGTGGCCCCGCCTCATGCCCACCCTAGTGTCAGGCACTTACTTCATGGGTTTGAATAGCGCCTGCCCGTAATTCTGGAAGGTCATGATGAGCTTCAGCTGTGTGCCCCCTGACTTCATGGCTGCAGGAGGGAGGGAAGAACAAACAGGGTGACTCAGTGGCTGCCTTAGGCCCCCCAACTGCCCCCAGGCAGCAGAATCAGACAAAGGTTCTAGGCACCAGCCAGTCGGATCTTTTTCAAGTGGTGAGGGGCTCCCATTGTGCCTGAGAAGATAGGGTTTGCAGCAATAATGCACCCCAGCTAGCTGGAGCCCCTTCTGATACAGCAGTCGGGTGTAAGCAAACTCCACAGTGTGAGCCCACAAAGGTCCCAGGGAATGGGCAGGTGTACTTGCCTGCCAGTCCAGGAGTGCAGCCACACACATGCACACCTTCACACAAACACATGCTCACATCTACACACACCCTATGCCCCCATGAAGACCTCCATACCCACAAATACCCCCACCCCACTCCTACATAAACATCCCCTTACTTACACACCCTCAATATCCACCTGCATCTACACACACACACACACACACACACACACACACCACTGCTTGTTTAGGTACAGGCAAGCTACTAGGATTTAGTGAAGGTCTGAGTGGTCTCTCTGAGAAGACCCCCAAATACCTATAGGTTAGAAGCTCCTACATCATTAGGACATGGAGGGATATGACAGCTTCAGAAGGTTCCAGAAGACACACTGCTCTGGCACTTCACCACATCAGAAAGCTGATGGATTTCCAAGACAATCTTTCTTCCCCCAACCTTGGATTTCTCTTTTGTTGATGAACGTGGGGAAAGGAAAGCCACGGGGGGTTTTCTGATCCAGGTCAGCTGTGGCAAAGGCCCCCAGGTTGTTCAAGGCACAAGGACACGAAGGGGCCTTCACACTGCACAATGTAGCCAAGCCCGTCTACATGGGAGCTTGCCTGGTGTGTACAGAGGCATCCCGTATCCTTGGCAGGCTCAGAGCAAGTGATAACATCACAGATGTAACGGAGTCAGAGCCTACACTGGACACGCGGGTAGACAGGAAGTTACAAAGGGCAAGATAACTTTAGACTCCTTAGTGTAGGAGGCAATGTAGGCTGTGCCTGAGGTCATTGTGAGAGCCACTCTTGGGGGAGAGAGGCCTAGGGTTGGTCACAAAAGAGCAGACGTAGGTCCTGGGGGGTTGTAGTGAGGAAGGCAAAGAACAGAAAGGCTGCAGAGGGGTCTCTAGAATCTGAAAACAGGTGGTGTGACAGTCAGGGGACATGCTCTTGCCATTTGGGTCCCAGGTATAACAGGACTGGCAGAGGACTGTGGCTGTCGGTACCAGGGTCAGGGGAGGCTCGTGTGTGTGTGTGTGTGTGTGTGTGTGTGTGTGTGTGTGTGTATGCCACAGAACAGGAAGTGTGAAGGTTTGGTGGAGCTGGGCATAGTGGCACACATCTTTAATCCAAGTACTTCAGAGCAGAGGCAGAGACAGGTAAATCTCTATGAGTTCCAGGCTAGTCTGGTCTGCATAGTGAATTCAAGGCTACCCAAAGTTACATAGTAAGACCTTGCCTCAAAAAAAAAAAAATGTTCAGTGGAAGAAAGGTCATGGTGGTCCATTCTGATCTAGACACTAAAGTCTGCTTAGCTTCCCCAGGCTGAATATCCTGGAAGAAATCTTTAATTTTCCAGCCTCAATTTCCCTTTCTGTAAAACGGGGCCATAGATGCTTACTTATCATTGTGCAGATATTTCCTTCAAATTAAAACATTTCTTCTTGGCTGGGTGTGGCTACACATGCTTTAATTTCCAGCACTTGGGAGGCTGAGGCAGAGGCAGGTGGATTTCTCTGAGTTTGAAGCCAGCCTGGTTTACACAGTGAGTTCCAGGACGGCAAAGGCTACATAATGGGGCCCTGTGTCAAAAAAAACTCAAACAAATAACAATATTACTCCTGGTGGGAGGCTCATTAAGATTTAGGAAGCAGGGTTGGAGAGATGACTCAGAGGTTAAGAGTACTGCCTGCTCTTCCAAAGGCTATGACTTCAATTCCCAGCAACCACATGGTGGCTCACAACCACCTATGAGATCTGGTGTCCTCTTCTGTCATGCAGGCACAACACTGTGTACATAATAAATAAACAAATCATAAAAAGAAGATTTAGGAAGTAAAAGAAACTTAAAAGGCTTAGGAAGTTCCTGAAACTTGCAAGATTCATGAGGGCCCCTCCTCCTAGTTGATACATGATACTCAGGGAAAGTCACATGATACTCCTTCACAAGGCTGTGGAGAGGATCAGGCTCAAAGAACAGCAGTGGCCTGGACTCACCTATACAGAGGGGACAGTCCCCCGGCTGGTATTCGCAGAGGACCTGGCTATAGGCTGTGTATGACGGGCTGCACTAGGGACTTAAGACTGACTTTGGGCTCCGCAGGACCAGAGTGGCTGGTACAAGATTGTGTCCTCCCCGGGCCATTACACACGTCATGCTCCTTTCAAACTCGGGATGCAACCACAGCAGTGAGGGCAGGTGTGACTACCACCCTGCCTTCCTTCTGAGTGACACAGCAAAGTGCTTACGGTTTGACTATTGAGCAAGCAGCTTATGAAACATTCATGCTTCAGGAAGCTCATTTTCCCCCTGAAGACAGGGACACATGGGTTTTTCAGCCCTGATACACAGACCAGCAACGAGCCTGCACCTCTCCCTCGGGAGCCTGGCAGGGGATTTTAATTTTCTGTTTTTCCTTATCTGTGCTTTCTAAATTTGCACAAGGAACATCCACCGCGTTTCTGGTAGAGCGGAAAAGAAGGAAGTGATTAAAAAGTTGGTGGCACCATCAAGTCTCCGTGTACGACCCATTTTCGCTTAATCACAGAGACTCCTGGGTTTAATGGTTCCTTCTTGGGCCAGGCTCTTTTTAAAGTCTGTAATCCAGGCTTTCAGATAGCAAAATATTGTGTTAATCTGGTCAGCTAGGTCTGTCTCCGCTCCTCCCCTGCCACCTGCTTTTCTTGCTTTGATCAGGCTCTTGCGTAACTGAAAACTAGCTATATAGCTGAGGATGACCTTGAACTCGTGACCCTCTCGCCTCTGCCTGTCCTCAGTGCTGTCTATGCAGTGCTGGGTACAGCCCAGGGCTTTAAGCATGCTAGTCAAGCACGCTACCCACTTAGCTACCTCCCAGTCTAGTCAGTCTTTTCCTAACGGGGTCCCATCTGCCTCTCCGTTGCCCTGACGCCATACATGGCCAGTTCCTCCCAAGGAGGCAAAAACCAGGAGCTCTAGAACACAGATCTCTGAGGTGACTGAGGTACAAACTGTAAAAGTAAGGCTCTGTCCTGACTCAGCCCACCCTTAGCCCTGCAAGCTGCCTGAAGCTGGCTGAGGGTATTCTCTGGTCAGAGCCCAGACCCCACATATCTGACACAGACTGTTTTGTGTTATAGCAAAGGCTCAGGGTGTCTGTCTAGGTGGGCAACAGATGCAAACACCCCCCAGCTTCTGTACTAGGCTGTCCCCATTGGGCACTAAGGAAATGGGCCACACCTGAGATATTGACTGGTGGCCCTTGGGGACCATCACCTTTGCTGGGCTTGACCTTGGTCGTCTCATCCAGGCGAGAGGACTGTTGATTCTGTTTGGGGGCAGTAGCTTGAATATTTTCACACCCACACACCCCTTGCTGCCTTTTAAGGGGCTGTTCTAGAAGATTAATGGAGGCAGGTGTTTGCATTGTAAGTGAAGGCCTCCCTAGGGAAGACTCACATTCAGAGAAAATGTCACTCAGCCTTTCCTGGCCTGTCTCACATGTCACTGAACTGGAGAAGCATGCCTGTGGCTCAGACGCCGGGCACCCACAGTCCCCTTCCACCTGCCAATCTTTACCATGAGGAAATGGGCATGGGGTACATTTATGTGGCAGCCAGAGGCAGAGTCGCTGACCCTGGCCTTGCAGCCACCCACCCTGACACGAGGGGCTGGACAATCTGAGCGAGCAGGCGTTGACGGTGGCTGCAGCCAGGTCTCCAAGCTTCTGGCCCCATTGAGAGGCTTTCCGGGCTTCGGGGCCATCACTGGCTCAGACCAGGCACACGTGGTGCACCTTCTGCCCTAGTGGCCTGCAGCCTGGTGTTACTATGTCACGCCGCCTCTCAGGGAGCTCACTTTTATTTTGAGAGTGGCAGTCACAAGAAAGCCCAGAAATACACCGATGGAGCTTGGCTTGCCAAAAGCCAAGACGGTGAGTGGGAGCTGGGCTCAATCCCTGCAGCTTCCTGGCTGCACAAGGAGAAAACAGGGAGGGGTGGGGTGGGATGGGACAACCCAAATCCCTACTGGAGACCACCCTCGGCTCCTGACCTTCCAACCCATGGCACTGAGCAGGCAATAGCCATTTACTTGGTGCATTTGATCTTGGGGTCCTTGTTATTTCAGGGCGTCCCTCTACTGCTGAGGTCTGTGACCGCAGTCACCCTCTTCCCCCACCCTACATGCATGCCCTGAGTCAGAGAGGCAAGGACCTGTAACCCTGCTGTGGCTGGTACTGCCTCTTGAGAACTACACTAGCTCTGTCTCATCAGACAGGAATGAGAAGTCCCCGCACCCCCTCCCCCCTCCCCGCTTCATAGGCAGTATTTCCGGGGCACCCCAGTCACGGGTCCTTTGTTCCTTGAAGCTCGCAGCCAATTCTCCAGATTCCATCTCCATCCATTCTTTCCCTCCGGCAGATCAATTAGTGACAAGGACTTCAGACCGGTGGAGTTATTTTCTTTTGTTCTGCCTTGTTCTCGATACCACGGGCCTTGATCTGACCTAGATGGAGCCACCTTAAGAGATCTCTGCTCAGGCCAGAGGCTGCCTCACCCTCTGCTCCCAGGGAGACTTCTCTCTCCCCTGAGTAATTTCAAGTGTAGAGCGTTTGTATCCATGATTGTACACGATTTGATTACCACCGGTGCCGGCCAAAGGCATGGCGGGCCATGTGTGTAGTCTCTTTAAAGGTAGCAGTGGCCCGTTTACCAGGCAGCCTGGAGCCTGGCTATAAATAAATCTCTATTGGCCTTGGCTAGCTGCTCTGTGGGCCACACAGAGCCTCATGAAAAGGAGCAAGAGGTTCTAAACAGGCGAGACTTGATGGAACGGGTCCAAGAGGGCGTGGAACACCCCCCCCCCCCCGCACCATTTTCCATCACAAGAGTTATTTCCCAGCTCCGTATTTCAAAGTGAGATGAAAAACTTGAAGATTAAAGCCACCACTTCTGGGGTTGGGGAGATGGCTCGGTGGACAATGTGTTTGCTGTGCAAGCACACAGACCAGAGTTTGGAACCCCAGAACCCAAGTAAAAGCTGTACAAACGTGGTGGCCACATGCAATCCTAGCCCTAATGAGGCGGACAGGGAATCCCCGAGCAAGCTGGCTAGCTAGGCTAGTTAGCACCAGAATGCTCCAGATTCAGTGAGTGACCCCGACTCAACAAGTTAAAAATGAAAAAAAGAATTGAAACACTAATGCCAGCTTCAGACCTTCACACCACGGGCACATAAACAGCTGCAGACACACGCACTCACACCTATACACACATGTGCACAGACACTAATAAACACAACACAGCTACTCAGACATCCTCACATATACTTACACAAAATTAAAAATATAAAAAATAAAGTAATCACTGGTCGGCTCCAGGGAAGCTTGAGTCAGAAACAAGGGGATACTACCCCACCAGCAAATCTTCCTTCTCTGTAGCCTCAGTTTCCCTAGTTGTGGGGGGAAGTTGGAAGGCAGGACTAGCTTTTGAAGGTTCCACTTGACTCCAGGCCATGGTAGCACCAGGCCCTGGGCAGAAGCAAATCCTGCCTATGGGCACCCAGCTTGTCACCTACCCAGTGGCTACGCTACGATGAATGCCCAGGAGAGACTATGTCTCAAGGAGCCAGATGTATGCTCAAAACTTTGGCTGGACCTTTACACCCACTACAACCTCTGTAGCAGCTCGGGATGAGTCAGGTTAGCCAGGGCGGCAGGGAGTTGCCTCCAACAGGCAGCCTCCAGGGCAGTGTGCAGTCTCCAGGGCATTGTGCTGTGGCCATGGCCAGTCATCTCCGGATGCTCCCTGCGGAGCGAGATGTCCGGTCCACTTCTGCAGGTGTAAACTCAGCAACCCTGAGAAGATACAGGCACCTGTTTTGACTCCAAGTCCCTAGGCAAAGCGGCTTGGTGTGTCTTGAAACATTGTTGCCACACGGAGATCCGCCAGGTAGCTGCTGTCCAGTTCTGCTCTTGCCCCTGACTCCTATTTATACCCCAAAGCCTTCTCTATTTGTGGGGCAGGTGTCACATCTTTGAACCTTCTGGGCAGCAGAACTGGTGGACTCAGAAAGGAAGCATTCCAGTGACGTATACCCTGCTAGCAGTGATCCCCAATACTAGGGGGTCAGAACCTCACAACCAACACTCTCAGCCCCGAAGCAGGCATGACCTCACCTTGGGAGAAAAGGGCACCTTTTACAATGATCTCAAACTCATTATGTATCAACTCCCAGATGCATTCGGGTTGGATCACATTTTGCTGCCAGGCAGCCGTTTGACTGAAGTCACTGTGGCTAGTGATTGGTGCAGCTGGGATCCCTCAGCACTCTGCGAGGGGGGCAGGGTAAGTGTCCTTTGTCTGCCTGGGTGATGGCCATTTCTACTGATTGCCTTCTGATAGCTGCTGGGCACCTGCAGAATGAAGGACCCAGCACGTCCATGTTGGGAATGGATGAAAACCACCTCAGCCATTGTGTTTAGCACATCAGTGTAGGATCCGCTCAAGCATCCCGTGGCCTAGAAGGGTATTGGCTGATTCCAGGACGCCCCACCAGACCAAGGCACAGGTCAAGTCTAGGCTGCTTCCTCATCAGCCACAGAGCTGTTCATCCTACTGTGAAGTCGGGGTCCTAGCACCACCATCCTTCCCAAGTAAATCAGACCATGAGGGGGGGGCTCAAAGTTAAGCACATGAAGATGAACAAAGTTCCTTGGGGTGAGCACAGCTTCTGGTGAGGCCCTGCAACCCCAGTCTGCCTTGATCTGAGATCCTGGGATAGATCCCCTCACCTTTGCATAGAACCGGTATCAGTGATAATAGGGACTAACAACCGAAGCCCCCACAACAGCTGGCCAGCTGTGGGGATCAGATAGCACTCAAGCTTGTTCCTGCACGAGCCTAAGGATGTCACCCTCTTCAAGGTCACTGCAGTACATGTTCCTTACTTCTCAGGTGAACGGTTCACAGAGGCAACAGTACTTCTGGAAGCTGGTCTCACCACTGGGTCTTTCCGCGTGCTAGGAAATTGCTCTCCCACTGAGCCACACCCCAGCCCCTCACTGGGGGATTCTAGGCAGGTGCTCTACACTTGAGCCACACCCCTAACCCCTCATTGGGGGATTCTAGGCAGGTGCTCTACACTTGAGCCACACCCCCAACCCCTCACTGCGGATTCTACTACTAAGCTACATTCCAGTCCTCTTTTCTGTTTCTGTTTTAAGAAAGGGTCTTGTTAAGTTACCCAGGCTGGCCGTGGACTTTCAATTTTCCTGTCTCAGCCTCCTGCATAGCTAGATGACAGGTTTCACTTTCATGCCCAGTTTGGGTTTTTCTTCAACAGTTATACTCCAAAGAGAAAGGGGCATGGACTGTGGCTCTTTTAAAGCAAAGTCTCTGTGCTAACAAGGACTATTCCTCACTCATCCTGAAGCCTCTGGATTCCGCACGGGGCATGGCAGGGTCAGGTGGGGGCGCACTCGGATTTCTCTGGGGGAAGAAGGGAGGGTGGAAGACCATTAGCTTAATCCTTTTCACTCAGTGAGTTGACCAAACCCTGGGGAAACTGGGTCCTGGCTTTTTCGACCAGGCAACAGCCCAGCACGCTGATCAGCAGAGCCCCAGACACCTCTAAAGAGGTGGTTGCCGCAGGCAGGCAGCTTCTAACTGCTCCAAGTCAGCAATTGGCCCAGAGCCCATAACCGGAGGGAGCCTGTTAGCAGATCTGCTTTCAAGACACATGGCAGGCTACCCAAGCACGTGCAGCTGGGCACACCAGGGCCACCCCTGCACAGCCCAGCCCTTAGCCTGTCCTATGCCACCTCTCCAGCCACAGGGACTATCAACCACTCACAACCTGACAACAGTCCAAAACCTGCTCAGAAACTGCTCTGATACGCTGTTTTCCTGCAACTGAAAACTGGATTTCACAAAAACCTGGAGATGTTCCTTTAAAACACCGCTCCATCCAGGACACCCAGGCTCCAGCTTTGCTCCCCCCTGACCTGGTGAGATCCCTGAACCCCTACTGAGTTTTGAAGGGAGCTGGTTCAGAACATCCACCCCGGCTGAGCCATGCAATCTAGCTGCCCCTGCAGGAGGAAGAAAGGTGGCCCACGCGCAGGTGCTGGCAGGAGGTGCGGCAGCCACTGTGGGTCAGCAGGGTATTCTTTTACAGGGGAGGGAGGGCCTATATGTCTGCGTGTATAACCCTATCAGGGGTCAAAGTGATGACCTACACTTGCCAGCAATGAACCTCGAAGCATCCATCTGGCTCCTGGATCATCAAGATGACCACCTAGACACCCCCAAAAGAGCAGCTCCTTTGCCAGTGACCTGCCTAGGAAGCCAGCTCCGCACAGCCCTGCTGTGCCCACACCAAGATGCACTTGCGCCAAGGGCAAGCAGGTGGCTACCTACCGACGCTGGTGATCTTCTGAGAGCCGAGGTCCTGCAACAACGCGTCAATGGCCGGGTTGTGCCTGGAGTACAGCTCATACCGGTTGATGCCGATGTGGAATTTGAGCCAGTTAGGATAGAGGTCCACGGCTGCTTCGCCAGTAGGCAAGAATTCTGCTCCTTCAGCACCTTCCTGTGGCCTACACGGAACAAAGACAGACAACAGTCAAGTGTCAACAGAGAGGCAAGAGGCCAAGGAATGCTGGGGAGCTGGTCCTGAGGGTCAGGGCTTGCGACTCTGGTCTCAAAGTACAGGTTCACTAAAAGCTGCCTGTGCACTGCCTTGTCTGCACTTTCCTCCCCGGCTGTGGTTCCACTGCCTAATAATACACCTGGAGGCCTGTAATTCCTATTTACCCTCCAGAGACGCCACAGACAACCCTAACTACCACTGGCCTAGACCCAGAGTGTCAGCGCTATCCCCGCGCCTCTGTCCTGGGGTCACCAAAAGTGCCCCCCATAAGAATGATGTCAACTGGAAGTGTGTGGGAAGGGACTGTCAGCTTTTCCTGGGACCAGACAGCCTGAAAGTCGTAGGCACACCCAGCCAGCCAGAAACCTCCCCAGCTTGCTGCCTTTGTTCCAAAGACCAGGGGCAGGATGATGCAAGGGGCTAAATTTGATTTTAACAAGTGCAGCCATAGGTGGGGAGGGCTGGACTATGGAATCAGTCACTTCAGCCCAGGTTCAGAATAAGACCTGCTGCCTGCCTTCTCTGGCCATGGGGTTGTCTGGAGGAAGAGCAGATTCTCTGGGAGTCTGCTAGGCTGGAGGGGAAGAGGGGCCACTTTAGCTCTGCTTCACTGACAGGTGAGGACTCAACTCCAGTCTGTCCTGCACTAGAAGCAAAAAGTGGGGTTGGGGTCCTCCAAGAAGCCACACCCTGACCACTCTCTGTAGTTTCTGCTGGATAGTTTCTGGCCAGCACAGCCCAGAAGCCACCAAACAGCTCCCATGTGCAGGCCCAAGGCACAGGGCCTGGTCACATTCCAGGGAGAGAAAGGATTTCTAAGGCTGTTTTGGACGGGCAGCCCGGGGAACCTTTGCAGGTTATTTGCTCTAGCCAGCTGGTGGTTAATATTTCACTCTGCAGGGCTTATTTGGATCTGTGCAGCCGTGGGGGAGGGGGCGGACACAAAGCTGGGCAGCTTGGAAGATAACTCCAGGATGGCTCGTCTTCCTCCCCAGCGCCAGGCAGGGTGGCCCGGTTCACGTCTTTGCCAGGAGGTCTCTCTCCACACTGCCAACATCACTTCTCAGCTGCTTTTGTCCCCAGTGATTGGACTTAAAAGACTTATTAGGTACATTCAGGCTTTCTTGAGGGGTCCACCCCGAACAGCTCACCCATCCGTCTCAGAGCCAGCAGCCCAGCCCCTCCCAGGGGAAGGCGGCTCCCACTCTCCCTGGCTGACTCTCCCAACATATTCATTCATCTGCTTCCTCAGCCTTCGCCAGGGCTGGCCAGCATGCTTCCTTGTAGGTGGAGCACTGGGCTCCCCTGGCTCCTGGTGGGCCGCCAGCTTCCCACACCAGGGTACTGGGGGCCTCCCAAACCCCATCAGCCCTTCTCCCTAGGAAATCGTTGTGGAGACAAAGGCAGGGCTCAGAGCAAGAGGCGCATCTGCCCCGCCCACCAGGCGTCCCTACCCAGCCTCCTTTAAGGGTTCCTAACGGTACACAAAATGCTTGGCCCGTGAAATAGCATTCTAGGGGGGTGTCTTTATTCCCGGAAGGAGCGGCCGTACCAGTCCCACCCCCGCCTCTCATTCTCTGCTCACCAGTCTGGATTTTCTGCCGCTGCCTTGGGGTTAAACCTGATGTCGCTGTTCACATTAAACAGGACGTCGTCCTCTGTCAGAGGAGGCACAGCACCCTGGTAGAGTGGATGCTCAAACAACTTGGCTAAGAGCGATCCGTCCCCGCTGGGGTCAGGGGGCGGCACCCGAGGCCGAGGCCCAGGGTCTCTTAGCAGCGGGCGGTGCGCACGGTCACGGAGTGGCGGGGAGCCGGGCTCCTGGCCCCGTGGGGCGTGATCACCCGGCTCTGCTGCAGGAGGCAGCTTCTCCAAGGAGTGGGAGGTTAGGTTAGAGGCTGGATCTGAGCTGAAGTCTTGCAGGATGCGCAGTGTGTGCTTGTTGGGCCAGCCTGCGTCGCCACCGGCCGACTCCCCCGGGCGGCTCCTCGCCTGGGCCCAGCCTGGGCCAGCTGCCTCTGCCGCCGGCTGAGCGCAGGAACAGCCGGGTTCCCCCGTGGATCGCGCAGCGCGCCGGTCCAGCTTGGGTAGCAGGTCAACAGCAATGTGCAAAGCGCAAGCCAGTAGGAACACCACTAGGATGAGCACGCGAAACCTGCGCACCAGGATCATCTTCATGGCCGCGCAGGCCAGCGTGCTTAGGGGGTTCCGGACGCGCGCTACACCGGCACCCCTCAGCTTGGCACCAAGCCGGCAACGACTCGCGGGTCAAGGTCCATTCAGCGCACGAGCAGCTACCAGCTCAGGGGCTGTCCCCAGACTCGGACGTCGTGGAGGACACCCGCTACCAAAGCACCAGCTCTCCAGGCCATCTCGGGGGGCAGCCAGTGGCCTTTGTCTGTGGACTTGGTGGCAGAAGTGACTGGGAACACAGCAGCGGACGAAGGTCTCCGGGACGGCTACCACACTCATTGGGCGTGTAGGCAAGAGGCGCGGCTGTTCATCCTGGCCGGGGCGCAAGGGTTCCGATCCAGAGTGCAAAGCTCCCGCTGGGCCACTCCGGGTGTTGGGCGGGTGACAAGGCTACTTCTCCGCGTTGTCAGGTTGCGGCTAGAAGGCCGGGCTGGAGAGACTGGGACGAGAAGGGGAGCGCGAGGGGGCGCGCGGGGCGAAGCCGCGATCTGGCAGGTGCAGCGGGCCGACCCGGAGCGCAGCGCCCGCACGGCGGAGCTCCACGCTCCCCGCGCCAGGCCAGCTGATATCCGAGCGCCGTGGAACCGCCCCCCGCGTCAGCGCCCGCAGATTGGCGGAGCAGCGGCCCCGCGAGGCCCGGCCGGCTCGGCGCTCGCCCGCGCTCCGCTCTCTCCTCCCCTCGGCCGCGCCCCGCGGTGTCGCCGCGCCTCCTCTGCGCTGAGCTGGGAGCCCGAGAGGCCCGACCGGGAACCCGCAGGCAGCGTGGACTCCGGCTCTGCGCGCGCGGCTCTCGGCCTGGTCGCCTGTGTCCCTGAAGCTCCGCGCGCCGCCAGCTGCAGCCGCGCGGCTCCTCCCCGGCGAGTGGAGGCCAAAAAGCAGGCCAAGTCCCTCCCCGGAGCCCGCGGGGCGTCTGCGCAGCCGGATGAGCTCCCCTCCGGGCGGTGTCCTGGCACCTCGGTCCCCGCAGCCCGCTAAGTGGAGGACGAAGGGGCAACGCTGCCACGCGGCGGAGAAAACGGCGGGGAAGTGCGTTGGGCCCCAATCCGAGGGGACGCCAGAATCGCGGCAAGGCTGCCGGGCCCACCCCACCCCAGGGGACACGCCTGCGCCTTAACCCTGGCAGCGCCGCGCCTGACTTGGCTGAGAGGCGCGGATGCGCGGGCGGTGGGCGGGACACGTCTCACTGCTTGCCCTCTGGGATGCTAAATCGGGGTGCACACTTAAGGGAGATCTGCTTCTACCACGTGGCCTCTTCTGTGGCCACCGGGCTTCTGGGTCCCCAATCCCAGTAGGAAATAGAAATCCATGGGAATTTCCGCCTAAAATTCTGGGAAGGTAAGGGAGAGAGGGTCACACACAGATCACAGGCTGAGCAGACCTCCGGGCTTAAAGCACCTGCATATTTCCACAGCAGCCCAACCCAGCTGCCTCCGTAAGAGACCGAGGGGCGGAGCCTGTGCGCTAAGGAGCCCCTCTTTGTCATGCTCTCCTGGCTGTGCTCCCAGGCCCTCTAATGCTCTCAGCGAGCCTGAGTTTTCTGTGAATGGAGCGTACAGCATGTTATTTCTGAAGCTCCAACGATGAGTCTATGGTAGCCGACATCCAATAGATGGCCACTAGCTGCTTGTTAGGGAAGAGGCGGATCGCAGACAGCTGGTTAGCAAACGTGCCTCCTAGGCCGCTGGGAAGGGAGAGAGGAGTGGCGTTCCATACTGCTGTAACAGGAGCTGATGCCTGTGTTGGACCGTGTCGGGGAAACCCAAGAGTGCGGTGGATGGGGCCTAAAGAGAGGTGCACCCCAGGAAGCATTACACCGAGGAAACAGACACTGCATTCATCCTTCCTCCCACTCACACAGACCATGAGTTGGTGTGTAGACCCATTCCAGACGGTCCAGGAGATGGTGGACCTGAGGTGGGACTAGGAAGGAAGCACCTAGGGCCTAGGACCTCTGGGGTTAGACGAATGTCCTCAGTGTGAGGGCTTGCCTGGGGCTCCCAGTTGTCTCCTGGTACCCCGGACACTCCATTCACTATAGCTCCCTCGGGGATTTCCTGGCCCTCTGGCTCCTACCATAGGGAAGCGGGGTGTAGTAGCCAGTGTATGCTGTGGGCCTGCCTGCTATATTTTTTTTCTTTTGCGGCAACACCTGTTGCTGTCTGCTAACAGGCTTCTCTTTAGCTAGGCCCTGCCCTTCCTCTCCCAGGATGCAGGCTCTTCTTGCTCTTCTTGGAGACGTCAGGAGAGACTTAGCTCTCAGGGCTCCACCCAGAGGCCCCAGGAAGGCCAAGGTGACTCATGCAGAAAAGGTCTCTGAAGACACAACTTTCCCGCAGAGGGAGGCGTGACACACTGTATGCCCCAGCTACTCTGAGTTGAGGAGTAATTTAACACACACACACACACATGTGAGGAAACACAAGGAAAAACAGTGACAAAGATACACACACAGATGCACATAGACATACTCAGACACACAGACACAGGTGTACACATACATGTACACAGGTGGCACATATGGGAGACAAAGAAAAACAGTGACACAGACACATAGGTGCACAAACATAGACATACACAGACAGAGGCATACAAATACAGGCGACACACAAAGACTGCCATGGAAATACACATAAAAATACACACACACACACTAAAGGAAACTGAGCCTCATTAGGCCTCTGCCTTATGACTGTCTGGGCAGAGACCCCACCCGGCTAGGTGGGGCTGCCCAAGGAGGACCCTGATGATGGCATGTAGTCCCTGTCAGAACCCAGGAGATGGCTCTTGAGTATCTGTGCTTCCAAGCTGAAGCTCCAGTAAGCCACTGTGAAACATGTCAAGAGTGTACAGGCTCAGCAGAGAGGGGGCATAGCTGTAAGGAGACTGCTACTTTATTAGGGTGTCCAGGGAAGGCCCGGGGACAGCATACTTAATACAAACTTGTCCAAGAGGGAATGCCACTTTTGGCAGTCTGTGTCTGGTGCATGCAGTCTGTGTCTGGTGCACATGCAAGGATTCCTGTGCAAAGGTTCTGGGGCACACCAGAAAATGGAGACCCACAGAGCTGGAGCTGACTGAGGGGTGTGAGTGAGGTCAGTAGTGAAATTGAGGCAGTGACAGTGTCGGGGGCTAAGGTGGCCTCTTGGGAGGACCACAGTGACTGCCAAACGGTGAATTATATCTCAAGTGAGGTAGGCTGTGGGAAGATAGGGACAGGACTAGAATGGAGTCATGTGCCTAGCTGTCGTGTTAGTGGTTTAGCCACATTGCAGGACAGAGATGGAGATGGTTCTGGAAAGGGGAAAGAGTTATAGGATGACCAGAGGGGGACTACCAGGGCCCTGGGATTGAGTTGCCACCCCTGGAGGCACAGATGGGCCTGGATGGATTGGGGATTTCCGCTTGCTCTAGGCAGGCTTGGTTCCAGGAACCAACCCAGTAGAGAAAACTAGAGACCTTAGAATGGGGTTGGGGCCAGGAGGGACAGGGCCCTGTAGGGAATGCAGCTAGAATAACCCCAAACAAGAAATCCTAGGGTTCCAAAGCATCTCCCAAAAGTCAAGCAGTCCAGGCCATTATGAGCAGCAGAAAGATGGGATAGAGGGGAACACAGCCTGAAGAAGGGAGTATTATTATACCCCACACAAGACCAAGGGCGTGGGAAGGTCAGGCAGGGTAGCACGCAAAGCTGAACCTGTGTTCACTGAGGGGATCTAAAAACATCTGGTCTCTTCCAGGTGGAGAGAGAGAGAGAGAGAGCGAGAGCGAGAGCGAGAGCGAGAGCGAGAGAGAGAGAGAGAGAGAGAGAGAGAGAGAGAGAG
>NW_026068021.1:4224962-4249877 GCF_014885135.2 Alexandromys fortis
GAGAGAGAGAGAGAGAGAGAGAGAGAGAGAGAGAGAGAGAGAGAGAGATTGATTCACAGAAAGCTCCTCCCACCCACAGAAAGAGACTCCTCTTATTTCCAGAGCTTCCCAGGAGCCCATCGTATATCAAAACAGCTCAAAATAACCAATATGCTGAAGACAAATGGTTAAGGCATATTCTGATCCCATGCAGTCATATAGAGGCATATCCATCCATATGTACATACACACCCCCTGTACTCATAGGGACATCTTGATTCCTTGCAGTCATATGGGGACATATCCCTGTCCCTTGCACTCATGGTTCCACACCCTGGTCCTACACTCATATGGGGGCATATCCTGGACCCCCTACAGTCATATGGGGTCTTATCCTGTGTCTCATAGATATATCTGTCACCTTTTTCTGACTTTGACATGTGAGAGAGAGAGCAGAGAAGTGGGGTCGAGTCTAGGGATGCTGGTAGCATATCCGTTCTGTTGCTGGGAGGTTGAGGGAACTTGGGGTCTGCTCTTGACTCGGGGGTTCATGGAGTTCTCTGAATACACGCTAATGAGCACCTCTCACCGTCACCCATCGCTCCACCAGCTTATGTCAAGCAGATCTGCGCGGAACGACTTAGGTTGCCTGAGTCAGTACCTGCCTTCGCACTCAGGAAGGTGGCTGTGCACAGGGGTGGGGCTCAGGGCCAGTGAGGATCTCCAGAAGGATCGTGAAGGGGCAGCAGGCACTTTGGGGGATTCCGGTGAGCTGGCGGCAGGGCCCTATGGGCAGAGATGGACTACATACAAAATTAGAGCGGAGCTCTATCACTAGGGACAGCCGAGGACAGCAGGCTGAGATGCGGTCTCTCCACTTCTGCTCCCAGTTCTTCATTGCTCTTGAGACTCTCGGTATCAGAGAAGATGTTGTGTGCCCTGAAATCTTGGGGGAACTGTCAACCCTGACTGGCCTGTCTGGGGGCCCGTGACTGGTCTTAGTGGCAAGGCTGCTTGTAGGTGGTACAGCAGCACAGGTCCAGTGAGCAGCTGCCTCCATGTGATAAAGAAAGAAGCTGGGTGTGCATGGTGGCTTAGAATGATGGAACACGGCTGACAAAAATCCAGGCAGTGGTTATCCAGGCATGAATGGCACCATAGCAAAGGGAAGCGACTTGGGCTAGGAAGTTTCAGTGCACAGTGGGCTGGAGTTGGCCCACCTAGATGCGTTGGCCAATAGGATGCACTGTCCATGTGCAGAGGGACCCCAGGTTTTTCCAGGCTCACTGAGGCCAATCAGTTGTGGGGTGTCAAACATTCCTACCAGACAGGTAGAGGGCAGTCTGGATAGGTCCAAGACCCCTTCCTGGAGATGAGGAGAAACATAATCGGAGAGCTGTCCTGCCCCCTGGACGCTCCACCTTGGGAGGGCTTGGAACTGCTCAGCTGGCAGTAGAGAGGGGGGCATTGGGTCACACAGTTCTGTATTCGTAGGACTCTGGTGTGTCTCTCCTTGAGGCTTGCTTACCTTACCCACAAATTTCACAGCTATTGGGGAAACAGGCCCTGGTATTGGATTTACCTTGCAAATCTAGTCAAAGTTTTCAGGGGGAGAAAAGACCTCAGTGGGATCTGCATCCTCTGGGTTGAGTCTGAGGGCATAGAGAAGGAGGATTCGGGCATGACTGCCAGCTCTTAGGATGGATATGCAAGGCCTTTGACTATCCCATTGGTTAGCATCTGGGACATCCTTTGCCCAGGCATAGTCCAAGGATTTGAAAAAAACAAAAACAAAAAAAAAACAAAACAAAAAAACAGGATTCTAAGAAAAAGCAACGAATCCAGCAGCCAAAGGGGTTTTGAGGACACAGGCTTAGTGGGAGCGCTGGGGAGACTGAGGCAAGAAGACGCTCCAGTACAGCCTGAGTTGCTGAGATATCAAGGAAAACTTGGCTCAAGAAAACATCATCAAAAACAACCTGAAATCACACAAATATAACAACTAAAAAGCTCAACTTTATACATCTTGTATGCTTTAAATACAGGGTTTACTCCCCCCATCATACAGGAAGTAGTTATAGAAACTGACCATCTTTGGATTATAATAAAAATGTCAAGGAATTCCAAAGGGCTGATAAAGTTCCATGTATTCATTGAGCTGTGCAGATATGCATCTGGAAGGTACATGTACATGATGTTTGCACCTGTGTGCACTAAAGACACGGCATGTATACACCTGCCCGCAGCATCCTCAGTGTGCACAGGTATGCTGAATAAGCCCTGGGCAGGTGCACACGTGTATGTGCATGCTAGGATGTGCTGCACAGGTGTACACACATGTCTAGCAGACTCACTTAGCAGAGTCTGTCTCCTCCCAGAACCCCAAGGCTCTGTGATAGCACGGAAGCTAACCTTTAGAAATATTTCCACCTGGAAATTGCTATCACAAATAAAACAATTTCTAGGTGATAAAAGAATCTGAAAGAGAAATTAGAGACTATTTAAAAATGCACACAGACAGGAGCAAAACCTATTAAAAATCTGTAAGAAGCCGCTGCAGAGGGACTCGGAGGAAAGCCAGAGGGAGTTTCATTTATTAGAAGTGATAATGACTCAAAATGGATGGATTGAGCTTTCAGCCTGAGAAAGTAGAAAAAGAGCAGGAAAATCTGCCTCCGAAGAAGGGATGGGTTTACACAGAGCAAATGGAAATGAACACAAAGGAGAAGAAGTAGTGGTGGGGTTGGTTAGAAAAGTGAAGGCCAGGGTTGGAGAAATGACTCAGCTGGTAAAGGCTAGGCTCACCACCAACACATAAAAAAAGTGAAGGCCCTGGCTTGGCAAGATGGCTCCGTGAGTAAGGGCCTTTGCTGCCAAGCCTGGGACCCGTGTGGTGAAGGGAAAGAGCCAGCTTTTTCAAATTGTCCTCTAACCTCCGTACATGCTGCATTGTGAGGGTTCATGCGTGTACACACACTTTTTTTTTAAATGTAATTAATTTTAAGTGAAGGCCAGCCAGGCATGGTAGTACACACCTGTAATCCCAGCACCCAGAGGTAGAATTGGGAGGATTAGGAGTTCAAAGTCATTCTTGGATACATAGTGAACTGGAAGCTAGCTCTGGTCAAATTAAAAAAAAAAAAAAACAACAGAGTAGTGGAAACAGGGCAGCCATCATGCCAGGATTCTGTGCCCAGCTCAGATGGATGCCTCACTGGCTTCCCAGAGCGAACAGAACACCTGATACTCAATAAAGCCTGAGGAACTCTTGCTAGCAACCAACACTCACCACCGTTGAGCTTCAGCAAATTGCAACAGCAGGGTCACCTTACTGTGGCTAAGGCATCTGTGGGGTGCTTACTTCATGGGGGAAGGGCTGTGAGAACACATGTCACGCATGCCTTCATTCCTCGGAACTTTCCTGGGGCATTTCCCAGGACCACCTGTGATGGTGACCTTGATTGTATCTCCTGAGTGGGACCTGGTGCCACCAGGCAAACACAGCATCACTGAGCTACACCCCTAACCATTTTTTAAGAATCTGTTTTGAGACAAGATCTTTCTATGTCACCCAGGCTGGCTTGGAACTTGCAAGCACCCTGCTGCTTCAGCCTCCAAGAGTACTGGGACGGCAGGTGCGGGTCACAGGTATCCAGCCTTCAAGAATACTTTTGCTGCTCTTTAGATTTCTTGGCAGGCTTCCATCTTTGTTCCTGTCCTGGATGAGCTGGCTGTGGTTACTCCTGCCGTCCTCTCAAATTTGTGTCACGCTTGGTCACTCTGATCAGTGCTCAACACTGAAAGAACCTCCACACATCCCTGGCTGAGTCTCCTCAGCACTGCAGCTCCCATGCTCTTCTAGCCCACCATTTACTTAGCCTACGATTACCAAGGCACAAAGCCATGCTTGAAGAAAGCCCTGTGAACTCAATTTCCAAAACAAGCCAATGCTCCACACCAACCCCAATGTGTGCAGTGCCTTTCTCTCTCTCTCTCTCCCCCCCTTCCCCCCCCCCCCCCGGTCAAGGTCAGTGACAGCAATCACTGAATCAGCCTCCCAGGTTCCCATCTGGCCCCAACCAGGACCATCACCCCTGCACCCACACAGTTGACAATCTCACAGAGATGAATATTGCCCAGGCTGATGCTCTACTCCGAGTTCTGCACTTAGCTTCCTTCTTGGAGTGAGATCCTTGGTCGTGACTCCTGGACCATCCTACCTTTCCAAACTATCTGTCTTTCCTACTTACTGGACAAGCAGGTTCCTACCCCAGGACCTTTGCATGGCTGTTGTCCTGCCTGAAGCAGTTTTTCTGCACATAGCAGCTGCAAGCTCCCTCGCTTTTATACAGATCTTCATAGAAATGCCACATTTTACCAGAAGGGTCTTTGCCTCCTCCCTTCTCCTCCCTTGGAACCCTCTTTGTCCCTTATCAGGCTTCATTGTCCTCCTAACCTCACCACCAGTACTTGAAACATTTGTATGATCTGTGTCTTCATTTACACACTACACATGTATCCACGTGGTGGCTCACGTTTGTCTGTGTTGTGCCTGAAAGGGTGGGAGTTGGAGAGAGGCTGCTAGCCCCCTGACCTCACTCTTTGGGGATCGACTTGATGATGGTCTACTTTTGTGCGTTCACTGAGCTGCAGCTGCCTGAGTTCTGGAGGTCCGTGTCTGTTGGTGGGCAGGGCGGGTGCTCTGGCTCCCATGTTGCATTGCTCCAGTCCCTTTGGAAGAGCGGAGTCAAGAGTTCTCAAGATTCTAGCAATACATGACCTTTGTTGGTGAGTACCGGGTCGTATGTGAGATTACAAGTTCTTGGGTTTAGCCTTGAAGGAAGGGGAAAGGGGGGCTCAGATTCTAGCATGTGTGTTGTGTGCTGAGGCAGAGGGTCAGGGACCAGGAGACTGGTTGGTTTCTGCTTAACTACTTTGCGCCCCCGCACCACCCCCCTACACTATGTGGTCTGTATGTGTGTGTGTGTCTGTGTCTGTGTGTGCTTTGCATATGCACACATGCATGCAGGTACAAGAGAGTAGGGGATGTGTATAGAACACGTGTGCATGTCAAGGCAAGAGGTCAGCCTCAGGTTTGTTTGAGTAAGACTTTGTTTTTGTAAGACAAGGTTGCCCCAGGCACCTGCCCGGTTCTGCCTTCTCTGCCCTAGCACTACAAGCATGTCTTAAGATGTCTTAGCATACCACATCTAAAAACATCTGGGGGTTGACCCCAAGTCCTCATGCTTGCAAAGTCAGTACTTTCCTGACTCAGCCCCTCTCTTGTTTCTTATTAAAGCTGCCTCGGCAGGCAGGTGGGGAGGCCAGTGACCACAGCAACTCTGGTGCCTTAGCTCTGCCTCCTGTGAGGCCCACACAACAGGCTTCACTCTGACCTCTAAGAGCCCTTCCCTTGTCTTGCTAGAACTCACCAAAAGCCCCTCCGAGCTTCCGAGATCCTCTGGCCAGAGCTGAGAGGAGCAAGGCAGAGCAAGGCAGATGAGCTCCGTGGCCTCAAATTACCGTGAAAGATATGAAGGTGGGCAGACCGTGGCGGGAAGAGGGCCACAGCCCCGGAACTCAGCTTTGCAGGTCAGGCCTTGCCGGGTCAGCCCGTACACAGGACACCACTTGTTTTTGAGGGCCCTGCTTCCTTCTGGGACATGCTTTGTTCTTCTCACTCACATGCGGGAGGTGCAGGTGAGGGAGGAAGGGGATGAAGATGAGTAAAAAATCCTTCAGATTCTGGTGTCAGGGAAGGTTGGGCAAGGCCCGGGTTAGCTGAGGACCATGGCAGCTGGGCAACAAATCTCGTTGCCCGTAAGTGATCCAGAGTGTAGGGGTCTAGGATCTCTTGGCTTCGGCATTTCCTCCTTGGAAAGAAAGTCCTTGCATGCCATGGTGTAAACTGAGGTACAACTATCACATGGCTATTCACGGGGAAAGTCAGGGTCCTCTGCCTGGGACCACACTGTGTCCGAGATCAGGGCTGGAGATGGGTACCCTAAGCTCACAACAATACACACCCCTCACCCTGTTCCTAGAGTTAATGTTAGAGCTAAGAAGATTTAATCAAAGCGGTCACATTGAAGATGAACCAAGAGATCCAGTGATGGTCCAAGTCCATCACTGGGATCCTAGGACTACGGTCAGGTTTAAATAGAGGCAAAGAGGTACACATGGCCAAGGAATGCAGGCCAAGGTGGGGTCCTGTCCATCATCATTGTCTCTGCTCCAGTCCCCCTGCAAGGTGATCTGGTAACTTGTTAGAAAGGCATGAAATCTCTTTCTAGGAGACAGATTTCCCACTGTGTAGCCCTGGCTTCAGCCTTTTTCTTCTCCCAGTATGTAACTCCTGGGGGAAATTCCAGTACCTTGGCAGCCGTTGTTTCAATTGTCAGATAGCCAAAGGGATGGACAGATGTGTCTCTTTAGACACTGGTGAGATTGTAACATCCACGTTTAGGCTCCATCGGGCTTCCCTGTACCCAGCTTCCCATGGGACAGCGGTGCTGGTGCTCTCACCCCTCAAGGCTGTTGGGATTCACTGTCCATCACCGCGTGAACGCCCCAGTTCTGAGAGACCAGGTATGCTCGGTGAGTTCCTGGGAACTGCAATCTGCTTCTCATGGAGTAGAGCCCACAGGCTTCTCATGGAGTAGAGCCCACAGGCTTTTCATGGAGTAGAGCCCACAGACTTCTCATGGAGTAGAGCCCACAGGCTGCTCCGCTCCCTCAAAGGCACATTTGCCAACATCATCCAAGTGCCAGGTTCTGGCCTTAGGTTATTCTACGTGCTGCTTCACTCCCGAGACTTCCCAGCCAGCAAACCCTGATCTGGAAGTACAGGAGGAGAGGGGAGCCGTTTGAGGGGTAAGCCTACAGGGTGGAGAGACCCAGCAGAGGGTGAATGTGTCCCCAGCCTGGATCAGAGCAATGGCACCTCCACAAAGCAGGTGGACACCTTCAGGTTGGTTCAGTGGGTGGCAGAGGCAGCAGTTCTCACGGACATCTTTGCCTGACTGCTGGGACTTCTGGGGCTGGCTCAGCCTCACTGTGGGTCTGGTGTGGCAGGGAGTAGGGACTATAGACTGTAGCCAGTTGGCAGAGAAAGATTGGAAGCTCTTCCCGGTTTGGGCTTCCCACACAGATAACACACTCAGGCCAGGTTGCAAAGGAAGACAGGAAGGCCTTCATCAGCTGGGCTTCATAAATGAACAAAGCCCGTGTGAGATGAACCCACTGTGTTCAATAAAGGTCAGACACGCTAACATAGCCTATCAGGGATCGTATGCCTCACAGCCCAAGGCTTTTGAGGATTTCCCCTCCGCTCACTAGCTCCACTTTAGGGAGCACTTTCCCTTTCTTAGTAAGTGTTTTTTCTCTATTTCTAACCGTGAGCCTCTGGTATTATCCTTTGTCCTGGGATTTAAGAGCCTGGAATCGTGTGCCCTCTGGACTCAATCAGCCAGACACTAAGTATATTTTTCCTTCTCTTTTTTCTCTCTTTTTTTTTCTTCAGACATTGGCTAAAAGCCTAAGCATGCTTTCCCCGACGGCCTGGCCTTTCTCGTGCCTGCCTCTGACCTTAGTGCCTGATTTAAAAGGCTCTCGGCCTTGTTTCTCCTCTCAGCAAACTGCAGGGTTTGCATTTTGCTTCCCTGGTTTTTTTCTCTCAAACTCTACTAAAGTTGTCCTGGAGATTCCCAATTCTAAATTGTTTCATTAAAGAGACTAAGAACCCCAAAGGGAATCTGAATTCCCAGGCAACATCAGCAGCCTGTAATCACGCTAGGAGGCAGCTCCAGAACCAAAGAGAGAGATGTGTGAAGAGTATTGGAAGGGGGCTGTTGCTGAATCTTCCAGAAGCTGTAGCCCCGCAGCACAGGGGGTCAGAGTGTGTGGATGGAGACCCAAGGACTCAAGATGTCATGTAGGGTGCTTGGCTTCCTTAACAGGTAGATTCAGTCGTCTTCCAATCTCTCCCGGCCTGGAGAAGTGAAGTGGATCCAGACTCGTAAGACACTTTATCTCAAGTTGCTCACAATGTCATTCCTTCCCTGCCCCAGGCACCAGCATCACCCCAGAAGGAGGCATTCGGCAAAATTAAAAGACATTCGCCGCATATTATTTTATGCATGAATGCAATCTGAAGGTTCGGTGATTAGAGTGGGAAAATGCAAACATCAGACAAATGAGATTGAATATTTAGAAGCAAATGTAAAATTCAAGTGGGCGAGTAAATCACAGGGAGCCTCACTGGTGCCCTCAGTGTCGGACCTGGAGCTGGCACAGGCGTCTGGTGTGCGGACAGTGGGGCTCCACACCCAATAGGAGCACCCCTCACGGGGTGAATGTGAGGCCAGGTGAGGGGAGAGATGGTGCAGCTGCAGGCCCCACAGTCAGTCTCCAGCCACCCATTCCGGCTTTCCTCCCCACCAAACCAAGGGGGATCAGGGCCAGAAGGCTCCAAGTTAGGGTCATACATCCCACTAGGAGAACCAGCTTTCTAAAACCACCCACCCCTGAGAAAACAAGTAACCGTGAACTTGAAACAATTCTTTTCAGGATCCTTGAGGATCGGGAGGCGGACACAGCGTCTAGCCACCTGAATGTGTCTGATAGCAAAGGTCTGGGTGAGCACAATTCTGTTATTCATCTGCAGAGAGCAAGTCCCACAACTGATCAGCATGACGGAGAGGCTTTAGTGCCAAAGAAGGGACCAGGCACTGTCGCTGGAATAGTGCTGGGTGTGAAATTATTGCACACAGATAAATTCTGCAAACAGCTGCCTGCAATAGCATTTATGTTGGAAAGTGTGCACAAGGTCGTTATCCAGGGTTTTATAGGCCATTGCTTGGCTCAGCCCCAGGGCTGCTTATGGCTTTGTTAGAAAGGCAACATCGCACTTTATGAGTGACAGATGGCGTTTATCACACCTTGCATGATTGTTCATGGAGATGGGGCTGGGGGCCCTGCAGGTGGGACCTGAGTGGGTGCCCATGGGCAGAGCTGCACTAGCCAGAGAAGGGACTCTGCTCTTGCTCCAGCTGTCCCACTGGCTGAGTGAGTCACAGTCACGGCCTTGTCACTGTGTCTTAGGCTTTCTCAGCTCTGGGGAAGGCCAGTCTAGACTGTGTCTCGGAGCTGGCTTTCTTGCCTCATCTCTTTGGCGCTAAGGCACTTGTATGGACTTCCTTGTTCAGGCCTTACTTTCCTTGAAGAAGGTCAACCAGAGGCCCGAGTTCCCCACCCAGACCACATCGAGCAGTAAAGTTCACGGTCCCTTCTGTTGCCTCAGTCTGACTGGATGCAGGCTGAACAGTCCTCCTTTGGGTTCAGGACGACAACTTCTCAGATCTGCCTGGTACGGCTTTGCAGAGCTCCCAACAGAATCAGGAGAGCAGGTTCAATTTGCTTGGCTCCAACAGCTTAAACACCACGGAAAGCTAGCAGCTCCTCGTTGCTCCTCTGCTCCACAGGCTCAAGGAGATGTGGTGTGGGAAGCTGGGGCTGGGCTTCTGTTGGTAGAGTGTGTGCCTCGCTTGCACAAAACCCTGGGTTCCTCTGCTTAAGCCAAGCAGTGGGGCGAATGGAAGAAGACGTGGAGATGGGGTGGGGATCAGAAGTTCCAGGTCATCCTCAGGTGTGTAATGAATTGGAGCCATCCTGGGAAACGTGAGATCATTTCTCAAATAAACAAATAATTAAACAGGTGGACAAATAAGAGCAGGCTGGGGAGATGACTCATCAGCTAAGTGCACTTATTGCTTTTGCAGAGGACATAGATCTGGTTTCCAACACCTGCAAGGTAGTTCACGGCCATCCATAACTCCAGTTCTACAGAAGCCCACACCGTATTCTGACCTCTGTGGGCATCAAACACACATGTGGGGTACATACATACATGCAGGCAAAACACTCAGTCACATGACATAAATAAAATCTTAAGTTTTAAAAAGGGAAGTATGACAGATCACATGCTCAGAAGGGCCAGGGACATGTGGCTCACTCTTGACTCCATCACTGAATCTTGGGGTCCATACGACACAGAGTCCAGGGCTCCTGAGAGGCCCCAAAGCTTCCTTAAGCCTGCACACATGGGGACCTCTCTCCTTGTGCCTCTGGATGGTGCGGCTCTAGGCTGCTGTCCTCTGAGATGATCTGAACCATCCACACTCCTTTCAAGGTCAATGGCTTCCTCCCACTGAAGCACTATGGGTGATTTAGTTCATCAGTGGACCTGGGGGGCCAGGATTGTGGGGTGTCAAGTGCTCTTTAGAAAATACCATGGCTGTCATGTAGATGATCTGAACTATCCAGAGCTTCTGCCATTGCCACAGGGATGGAGGGTTGCTTGGGTTCTCACCAGGAAATGTAGTTCCTTCCTCCAGCTCTGACTGTCTCTCTGGTCCCCTCCCAAAGGCCATCATTTTCTATCTACAGCTCCAATGATGATATCCAGGTGGGTGGATCTGTGTACTCTGGGGGCCTGGCTGAGATTTGTGGGGGGCACGTGGTCATGCAGCAGGGCATCTGGGGTCCTCACATTATGCCAG
This sequence comes from Alexandromys fortis, assembly GCF_014885135.2. Lineage (NCBI taxonomy): Eukaryota > Metazoa > Chordata > Mammalia > Rodentia > Cricetidae > Alexandromys > Alexandromys fortis. The sequence goes on from NW_026068021.1 coordinate 4,235,501, forward strand.
GACCCAGGCAGACAGCTTGCTTCTGCCAGAGGCTGCAGGCTGAATCTCCTCAGAGATTGCTGCTTAGATGTGTTGCGGGTTCAGGGATGAAGACACACTGGTTAATTTGTGTCAGTTTGACACAAACCTAGGCATGTCTGTGAAGAAGGAACCTCAGGTGAGGAACTGCCTTCTTTTGGCATGTGAGGCATTTTGTGGATTGCTGACTGATGGGAGGGGGCTGGGTATATTTTGGGTGGTACCATCCCTGGGCAGATGATCCTGGGTTATATTAGGAGCATAGTGAAACAGGCCAGTAAGCAGGGTTCCTCCAGGGTCTCATTTTCAGGTCTGCGTCCTGTTCCTGTCCTAATTTCCCTCAGCAACGGACTGTGACCCCTAAGATGAAGTAAACCTTAACCCCCCCCCCTGCTTATTTTCTGACCAGTGCTTTGTTATGGTACCAGAGAAGCAAATCGAACAAGGACAGAACACCCAGAGTCCAACGGTACCCTGAAACTCAGGAGGGAAAGAGTGAGAGTTGGTTTTGATTGTCAGTTTGGTGGGAATTTAGAATCATTATGGAAACAATCTCTGGGCAGGTCCCAGAGGGAGTTTCTAGGCTGGGTAAATTGAGGTGGATGATCTGCCCTGGATGGAGGTGGCATTGTTCCATGTGCAGAGGTACTGAATGGAGCACCAGCATCCATCCCTCCCTGCTTCCCGACTGCGGAGGGACCAGCCACCTCCTGCAGCCACGCCCTCTCCATTGTGACTGACTGTAACTTTGGACCGTGAGCCCCAGTAAACCCTTCCCGAAGTTGCCTTTCTCAGGTGTTCATCACCGCTGTGGAGGTCACTAGTACAGGAGCTGTGTCCCAGTCAGGTGTGTTCTGGAGGATTCTGCCCAGAGGAACACTGGGAAAGAGAGTCACAACACAGCGACAAGACACTGGAGCAGGACTCTGAGGAGCTGGGGATCGGGAGGGTTCCAATGGGAGACGGCTTTATCTGTTTTTAACTGTTTCAGCCGTGCTGCGTGGCATTCCCCCTCCCTTCGAAGGGTCTTTGCCTACGATCGCTAGGCACTGGCTGTTGTGCTGGTGCTATGTGGCCCTGTTCTGGGGACCCCCATCTGGTGACGGGATGGATGTGAGGGATGACAGCCCACTGCAGGGATCTGGGATTCCAGGCGTCCACAGCAGCTGCCATGCAACTTGGCACTGGGTGGGAGGGACAGGACAGAGGATCCTTATGACCATCCAAGGTCCGTATGACCAGGAGACTGCTGCTGCCAAGCCATGCCCTGCCTGTAGAGTATACCAGGAAGGAGCTAGGGATGGACAGAATCATGGCAGGTGGGGAAGAGAAGTGGGGCAGAGGTTCTTTGGGCATAGGTTTGCATTTGGATTTTCAACTCTGAAGAAGACATGGCTTCCTGTGTGGAAACTCCTTGTGTAGAGACAGAGCAGGAGGAGGAGGAAAATGAGGTGGTTCCACCCAGGATCTTTGGATAGGGTGGGGGCAGGGGTAGCAGAACAAAAGAACCTTCTTCAGGCTTGAGTGAGCAGGGTGACTGGTGGTAGTGGTGGGGGACCCCATTCTATCACCCTTCTGCCCTGGCTCTGCAGCAGGGATCCATCTGACAGTGTTCAAGTTTCTACCTAAGAGGCCTATTCCCCCTCTTGTACCTTTGCAGTAGGGTGCGCTGTAGTCTCCTGGGCCCAGTAAAATGAGCAGCTTGCAGCACAGAGGGCAGCAACCTGCTCTCTCTGGACCCAAGAAGCCCCGGGGAGCTGGAGATAAGCATATTTTCTTCCAACAGTTTACTGGACTTGGCGGGGTTGCTGAGGAGACAGCCAGGATCGTCCTCCACAGGTTGAGAATGGTGCTCCAACTGAGAGACCCCTAAGAAGGAGGCTGTTGTGGAAATTATTTTAACTACATTTGTTTATGCTGCAGAATGTTATGTTAACTCTGTAAAGGTGTGTTACATTTGTTTATGCTGCATTTGTTTATTATGTAAAGATATGTTGCATTTGTTGCATCTTGCCTGCCTAAGGCACCTGATTGGTCTAATAAAAAGTTGAATGGCCAATAGCTAGGCAGAAGAGGGATAGGTGAGGCTGGCAGGCAGGGAGAATAAATAGGAGAAATATAGGCTCTGGAAAGGAATGAGAGAAAAGAGAGAAGGGAACAAGGGAAGAAAATGAGGGGGAAAAGAGAGGGACACATCTGGGGCCAGAAACCAGGCAGCCACCAGCCAGACAGACAGGAGGAACAGTGAAAGCAAGATATGCAGAAGGAAAGAAAAGTAAAAAGATCTGAGGCAAAAGGTAGATAAAGAGAAACAGGTTAATTTTAGTTAAAAAGAGCTAGCCAGAAACGAGCCTAAGCTAGGCTGAGCATGCATAACTAATAAGAAGTCTCTATGTTGTAATTTGGGAGCTGGTTGATGGCCCAAAAGAGAAAGCTTGGTACAGGAGACTAGTGAGGGTGTTTGTTATCATAGTTACTAGAGTCACCTCTAGCTCCCTAACAGATCAGGCTTGGCCACAAGTCCCCAATAGGGCAATTAAGGACATAGTTCATAGTGAAAAACAGACAGAAAATTAATTCAATGTGGCCATGTTGGGAAGAGGAACAAACGGGTCCAGTGATACAACCCCCCCCCCCCCAGCAAAAGGTGTAATTAAACAGTCCTGGTCACCATTGTCTAGCTCTAGGCTCACCTCTAGTTTTCTGAACTGTGTGAAATCTGTTTTCTAGAGACAAGACTCCCCTCCCCCCATGGTTGCCACTAGGTCTTCAACCTCACTGTAATATTTTGCCCAGGGTGAGACTCCTGGGGAAATGCTAATTTCTTGGGCCCATTGTTTCAATAGTCTGGTAGCCACAGGCAGGGACACAAGTGTCCTTTTAGAATATCTTCATTCAAGGATGTTAGAAACTTTCTCCCCACCCCAGACTCTAACTCCCCATAGGCTGCTGCATTCCCACCCTGTCTTGGGCCCAAGGATGAGCTTGGGACCAGCCGGCTAATAGCAGTCCTCTTCATAAAAGCATCAGAACCTGAGTACAAATGGACCAAGCAGAGATGGCGGCATGAGGACCACTTTCAGGGATCAAGACCCAGTAGGGGCCAGCCCAGGCTCCACCAGGCCAATAGTGTTCCAGTGACAGAAGCTCCAGGGACCCCTCCCAGCCTACTCTACCAGACCACTAGGCTCAACGTCTGTCCTCACTTCTGGGCCATCCTTACCCACAAACACCCACACCACCATGGCCTGGCATGTCAAACTGCAGGTGCAAAGATTTAAATAGCATCCAGAGAGGTCATAGTCTAGACTGTAAATACTGCATAATGAGAAACAGGAACCTGAGGACAGGAGTGACTTGGGTGCCCGAAGTGTTACCAGGTGACACACACTTTCCAAACGATCCCACATCCTCAGATCCCAGTCCTCTGACCTGTGTTTGACCCCATAACCCTCCCCACAGGTCTTGTTTATGCAGGGCAACAAGGAACTCAGCATCCCATAATAAATCTGCTGCTTGTCCTGGGTACAGCAAGGATCTGAAATGCTTCCCTTCCCCAAATCTGGAGAGGGTTTGGGTTGGCTGAGGTGTCTCAGCCAGGCAGCCAAGGACCAGATATTACTGGTAGGGGGACTCGCTCTTGAACCCCAGTGAACTGATCCCAAAATATGTGGTTTACATAGCCTCCACCCCTCCCATGGTTCCAACACTGGCTCTCAGTGTTGTCCTTGGGCCATGGGGACTCTGGAGATGGAGGAACCAAGCTGTGTAACAGAGCCTGCAGCCAGAGTAAACCCCTCAACCTTAGAAGTGTTTCTACTTGAGAACAAAGCAAGAATGTGGACTGTGGCCGGGGTTTGTTTTAGATGCCTGTGGAGCCAGCTGGATCTGAAAGCAAAAGCTATTTTCTGAAATCAGTGAATGTGGAGGAAGTGGAGCTGTCCTGATGACCCCGGACACCATGCTGTCCTACCACCCTGGGCCCTTGGCTCAGCCTCAAGCAGCTGCGCCTCTTACTGCCTGCCTCTTTTGGCCGAGGGCGTGTGCTCCATGGTCCATTTGCCAAGGGATGGAGAGAGGGGATGGTGTGAAGAGCTGCAGGCGACGGGTATGGTGGTCCACACCTGATTCTAGCACTTGGGGCTGAGGCAGGAAGATCGAGAGTTCAAGGTCGACCTGGACTCTTAGCAAGTCCCTACCTCAAAACATCCCCTCTAGAAACGAAGAAAAAGTAGAGAGAACATACCACTCTCATCCCGTCCCCAAGACTCTGCAATCCAGTAGTAGAGAGAAGAGAAAGTGACCTTCCTGAGAAGCCCTCTTTCTCTGTATAGAGATAAACAAAGGGGTCGAGGGACTGGGGGTGTAGCTCAGTTGGTAGAGGGATTCCATGGCACTCACAAGGCCTTAGGTTCCTTTCTCAACTGTGGTGGCTCAAGCCTTTGATCTCAACACTCAGAAGCTACAGAAAGGAGGATCAGACATTCAAGGGCACCCTCAGCTACATAGTAAGCTTGAGGTAGCCTGGGCTGCATGAGATCCTAGTCAACAAACAAATAAACAAAAAACAAAAACAAACAAGCAAAAAAAATCCCAAGGGGTTCAAAAACTTGGAACGCTGATGCAAAGAGCGAAGGGAAGGAAGGTGCGTGATTTTGAGCTCTTTGCAGGTGAGGAAACCCAAAGGGGCTTCCTAGAGGAAGCTCTGATGAGAAAGAAAACTCCTAGGCCACTCCTGGGGCATCCAGGCAGTTTATGGAGCCCCTTGTTTTGCCCTATCCTGTCCACTTCCCAGCTGCCCAGGCCTTGCTGAGACACATCAAATGAGCGGTTCCCCACGGGGGTTAGAGCAGCCTCCTTACTGTTAATGTTAATGACAGGTGTTTATGTAAGCACCTTAATTATTATTCTTCTTATTACTATTATTATTACTTTCCCTTAAATAAGCTAAAATATTAGGCCCAAGGCAACTTGATTACCATTTGAAAGCTGTTAAATCCATCCCCGGTGCCCAGCTGCCTTTGAGCTGATGACCATCAACCAATCAGCCAGCAGGACAGCTGTCTGGCAGCCTGATATCTTTGACCCCTTCACAGGCACCTTGGTGAAGCTGCAATGCAACCACAGCTGCTTGCTGCTGTAGCACAGCTCCAGCTCCAGATGACACTGTTCAAACAGCTTATACCCTACCTTTTGCCTTTACAAGCCTCCCTGATTCCCAGGCAGCCATTTTCACCCACAGAGGAGGAGGGGCGGGTCCCCTGGTGTCCTGTCAAAGGCTGTGGTTAGTGCAAACCTAATACTTCATTTGCATGTAGGACTGGGATTGGTGCAAATAGCCACACCCCCATTTCTGGCTCTATAAGCAGGAAGTGGGCTCACTTTTCAAGTCAACCAGAAGACACCCTCCTGGGCTCCCCTTTAGTACTGTAGCATTAGGTTGGTGGTCTTTTCTGATGACCTTTCAGTTTTTATCACTAGCAGTGTGGCCTGAGCTGATAGCATGGAGGAGAGAAGACGGTGGAAACTGTGAGAGAGGCCAAGGGGCTTGAAAGAGCAAAGGCAACAGCACCATGAGTGGTGGGAACAGAGAGTGAGAGGGGACAGGGGGCTGAGGCTGAGAAAGGATGGATGGCTCTGAACAGCCAGAGACGAGAAACTGCAGACCACAGTGGCTGGGAGGATGTCAGGGAGCTATCAGGTCTTCAGGGCCAAAGGCTGAGGGTCCCAGCCCCTGAGGCTGTTTTGGGAGCTGTGACACCCGAGGATGCTGCCCTTTCTCTTGCCTATTGTTCACTTCGCTGCTAGAAGCTGAGGATGACAAAGCTGCCGAGCACCAGGGTGGCTGGTGATCAAAGCCCAGAGCAATGAGTTTCCGGCTGGAGCACCTAGAGACTTCATGGGCTCCTGGTTCTCAGGGTTTGGAGCTGTACATTCCTCGGGTTCTCCAGGGGGGAGGGGGAAGAACAATAGAATGGGGACTTCCTAGGTGGCTTTCGTGATACAGGCTGGGTAGCCAACCATGGCTGTCTGCATGCCAGGAAGGCTAAGGAGCTGATAGCTGCTCAGTCCAAGAGTCTAGATGCCTTAGTCGTTCTCCTGACCTGATGTCGAAAGCCGGGAAGATTCCCAGGGAGCTGCTGGTCTTCAGTCCACAGTGGAAGCCCAAAGAAGTTGGTTTCTGATGTTAGTGGAGATCTATGGCCATGCTGCCTCGAACACATCCAGTCTCGTCAGGTGTTAGCAAAGGATGGTGGTAGCCGCAACACAGTAGATGTTCTCACCAGCAAGAGCAAAAGTGTGCAGGTCCAAAACAACGCTGCTTCTTTATATCTAGGCCACTGGTGGAGGGTGCTGCCCTCTCTGCAGAATGGCCTTCCGAGCTACGTTAATGTTCCTGGGAAATACTCTCACAAGCCCACCCAAAGGCGCATCTCTTGATTTCAGATCCAATCACGTTTATGAACAAAATTAACCACCACAGGGCTGCCAAGTCTCTGGCTCTGCTTGTACTTGGAGACTCAAGGGTCCTGAACTTCCAGCCTGGAAAGAGGTTCTCCTTGCCTACCCACTATTCCTATGTGGATGGATCCACACTCCAGAGAGCATATTAATGACATCACCTTGAAGGAGAGGAGCTACCACCCTGCATTTGCTATCTGCAGCCCAGGCATTTCTTTGTGCTCATGGGACATTTATTAAAACCAAGGGACATGGAGGCTTCTGTCCCCAAGCAGCAGCTTCAGTTCCAGCACTAGTGATTGTGTGATATTCACTGTCACCTCTTGCTGAACATAGCAGCCATTACCATCTTCATGAGAGCACTCTCAAGATCCGGCTTGTTGGCCTTCCGTCACTGAGGGAGGTGGTAGGGAGGGTCTTCACACCTCACCTACGACTCCAGCTACATCTTTCTGCAGCTGCTTCCCAGCTCAGTGCAATTCTGCCCCAGCTATATGTGGTCTTGGGAGTGTTATAGAGGGTGAAAGATTAGCAGAAGGAGGAACTCCATTTATGCGGCTATGCAGAAGTCATAATCCATAGTGAGGTGAGATTTTCCAGTGATCTGGCTGCGTCGGGGTCACCCACACTCCTGTGGGTAACACCTCACTCACGCTCAATAAGTAAGCCCAATCAACTCATTGCTTACCATGTTGGGCTTCGGTAGACTCCCATGCTGGTCTGTCATTGGTACCCTGTCCAGGGTAAGAAGATGCTCATTTGCACCTCCCTAGGAAACATTCACACGACACCCAGTTCCCCCCAGGCCAATCTTAGCATCCCATCCCAGGAACACTGTCTCTAAAATGCAAGGTCGAATGTTCTGGATTTACAGCCCCAGAGTGCAGGGGAACAGCTCCACGGAGCTTGAGTAAGTCAGTAATGTCACTGCCACCTTCATAATGGACAGGAGCACACCTACTGGAGGACAGGAGAGATGCCCCAGGGGACCTCAGGCCCTGGCTGGCTTTGCCACCAAAGGCTGCCAGGGAGGTGTTAATGAGGACCTTGACTTTCTCTTTGCTTCTGTCCCCCAGGCTGGCTGACTCCCCAGCCTCTGTGTAAAGGTTTCCATGTTCCCTTCCACTGTGGATACACACTTGTCTGCCATCTCTGCCCCTCCTTTGGTTCACGGGAGCTAGGCTGAGCTGCCCAAAATGCTTCCAATCACCACAGCCCAGCCACAAGGGTGGTTTGGGGAAATGACCACAAGGAACCACCCCACTGCCACTTCCTGTTGTTGAGTCTTCACTGGGGGTGGATCCCCAGGAGGTTGGAGAGGTCACTCAGGGTGTATGGCAGGGTCTGCCCTGTCAGGGTCCTGCACACTGGTGGAGGTGGTTAGCTACATCAGTTTGCAGAGCATCTGTAGCTGACAGACCACAGACCGCAGCCCCTCAAGGGCCACAATCTCCTTTTGTTCCTTTCTATCTCCTGACCAGTGGCGACAAGCTGACATTTTGTCTTTCAGTAGTTGTCCTTTTGCTCAGAGGACTTAAATAAACCTGGAAGAGGGGACTCAGTACAGCTCTGGCTTACACACTGGGTGGGTCAGAACTGGGGTGACGATGGCAGCCGTCTGCCCCTAGGTAACATGTAGCCCGGCCACCTCACCCATCTGCCTCCCTGCTGAGCGGGTGCTGGTTTTAAAGTAGGGCTTGTGTACCCCTGGGAACTCTGCTTAGTGCCTGCCGTGACAAGAGCACCCGAACATCAGCACAAGTGGTTTCCTGGGATTCTGGAAAGCTCCTGGTACAGGGACTGTCATGATGGGTTTTGACTGAACCATATTTCCTGGAGTTAATGACCTAGCTCTCCCTACTGACCGGACATGATTTACAGTGAGAACCTGTTGTAGAATGGGGTCCTCTGAGCAAAACAGCCACCATCTTCATCAGCTCACCTGTCTCTGCTTCTGGAATTTAATACACTCTGGCCTGTGGACTGTTGACATTCCCTCATAGGAGGGACACGGGGAGAGCCCCTGGGCCTTTATCTGTAGTCCAGCCCTCCAGTATATAGGCTAGGGAGGTTATTTGAAAAGGGTGCTGCATTTATGTGGCCATGGGAAAGCCGTTCTTTGAAGTGTGGTGGTTTGAATGAAAATGACCTGTATAAGCTCATATATTTGATTTCTTAGTCTCCAGTTAATGGGGTTTCAAAAACCCATGCTGCCATTCCCAGTTAACACACTCTCTCTCTCTCTCTCTCTCTCTCTCTCTCTCTCTCTCTCTCTCTCTCTCTCTCTTTCTCTCCATATGTAAGCTCTCAGCTACTCCTTTAGCACCATGCCTGCCTGCCTGCTGTCAGCTCCCTGCCACATTGGTCACAAACTCTTATCCCTCTGGAACTGCGAGCCCCAAATTAAAAGCTTTCTTTTGTTTTTGTTTTTTTTTTTTTTTAAGACAGGGTTTCTCTGTGGTTTTGGAGCCTGTCCTGGAACTAGCTCTTGTAGACCAGGCTGGCCTCGAACTCACAGAGATCCGCCTGCCTCTGCCTCCCGAGTGCTGGGATTAAAGGCGTGCGCCACCACCGCCCGGCAAGCTTTCTTTTCTAAGTGGCCTTTGGTCAAGGTGTTCTGTCATGGAACTAGAAAGGTGGCACAGGGTGAAGACTTTGCAGTGCAGCTGCTTTGCGGGATCATCCACTCTCCAGCCAGTAACCCCTTACCCGTGCTCTGTAAACGCAATGACTTCACCAGTTCCCCAGGGTGAATTTTAGTGAAACTGTGGCTCGGTTTGCCCTTGAGACCTTATAAGGGGGAGCTGAATGTTTTTTTTTTACCTCTTCCCTGGGAAGGATTCCCTAAACAGACATCATGGACAGTGGGAAAATCAACCTTGCATGTATGTGTACATGTGAGCACATGTTTATGGATGTGGGCGTATGTACAATGTGTGCAATGCACATAGAAACCAGGGATTAGTCTCTGGTATTATCTCTGAAGCCAACAGTTTTACCTTGTTTCTCTAGGGCCTGGGGCCTGCGAATTAGCCCAGGCTGGTTAGGGAGCTCCAGGGATCTTTCTGTCTCCATCTACCCTTTGTTCAGATTACAGGTAAATGTTCCTTGCCTGGTTTTGTATGTGGGTGCTGGGGATCCAGGTCAGGTCCTCAATTGATAGGGCAAGCACTGTAGAGTCCGAGTCATCTTTCCAGCCCTTCCTGCTGCTGCCATAAAGGCACCTCGGCTTTCTGAGATGCCATTGTGTGTGTGGAGCAGCACTGCTTCCTCCATGCCTGTCCTGGCGTCACTGCTGTTCCCTCCTGTCACAGCCACAGCTTCTAAAGATACGGCAAAGATGCCCGGGAGCCTGGGGAGGCCGTTCACCAAACTGGAACTGCATTCAACAACCTTAAGGTGAAGCTGGCTGGCTTGATCAGAGGGACAAAGGAGAAAATGTGAAAGCAGAAGGGCCAGTTGTCATGCCGACCAACATCCTGGGAACCACCACAAGATAAACCACCCAGGGATGAAGGACCTGTTCTAGGTGAGAATCACAGCAACTCGGTGACTCGCACAATCCTTCTGGGGCTAAGCAGACTCCTTCCACCCGTACTGAGCCAGCCAGAAACCAAAGTCACCATCACAGACGCCTACGTATCCATTTTAATAAGTGGACTTTAATAAATTGTTTAGAAAATACAAAAGCATTTTGAGCAGTGTGGACAGTTGTGTAGGGCCGGGTGTCTGAGCACACCGTCCATCCTTATTTCTTGTTCCTGCTTCTTGAAAAGTCCTGAGAATCCCACACAGCCTGTTCCCATTGCCGCAAACCTTCATAATGAGGTCACATCCCTCTCCATGGTGATGGTGGAATGTATCATCAAGGACTGGCCTGAGAGGTCTTTGGTAGGAACCAATCTCATAGCTATATGACATCTCGCTATAGACCCCCTGACTTTTCGGGAGTAGTCCAGAGACTTCTCCTTCAGGGAATTTAGTGAAGAGAAAGTAGATATTTTGGATCTCAGGGAGTAGCTTTTGGTAGCACTCTGCAACACACACATGTTCACACACACATGCATACCCACGCACACTCCACACATGTTCAACCTGTGAATGCATGCATGCCTAGAGCAAGCATATGCCCAAGAGAGACCCTCCCAAGTGTCTTCTGTAACCCCATCTGCCTCCCACAGGGAAGGTGGTCACTCCCTTGTGATGAAATTTTGAATGGTGCTCAGGGGCCATGGGGTAGGCAAGAATGCATTCCCAGAGCCATAGAGAGGGAGGTGTGATCAGGTACACACACACACACACACACACACAACACACACACACACCTCTGAACGTATGTGCAAAGGAATACACAATATAAGTGCATACATACAGAAATGACCTATGAACACTCATGTGTGTGTAGTCAAATATGTGTTCAACCCTGCACATACAAGTACACACATCTGTGCAGACAGTCATGCATATACTTGTATTTACACAGGTGGAGCCACTCATACCCAACAGCCAGAAGAATTGATGTACACAGAGGCTAAAAGGAGGTTTAGTAGTGTTTCTGGCAGCCTCGGGGACTATCCAGAGCCTGTGAGGGTACCATATATAAGACATTTAACATATGGAAGACTTGTCTCTGGGCACTTCCATGACTCGCTTTGCTGTTGCCCCACTGTAGACTGAGCTGACTCAGTGTCCTGGGCTCCCATCCTCAACCCCACTTGTGACAAAACCCTTTCAGGTGTTTCCTGAGAATTGGGGTTGAGGAAAGTCTTCTGTGTGTACCACGCCTTAAGACAGAGGCATGGTTACGAGTCTAGGCTGAGCCCTGGTGTTTGCAGAGGTCAAAGTCAACGTCCTTGGAGAGCATACTTTAGGACCAAAGGTGGTGTTTCGGCTCAGCCCCAGGTGCCACAGATGGTGCCTGTCCTCTCTCTATGGTCTGGGACTCCAGCTGGAGCTCAGGCTATGGTGGGTGTGAAGGTAGTAAAAGGAGGTGCATTGCCCTTGAACTCTGAGGCAGGAGGTGTCTGGGAGACCTGGTCTTTCCCAGTGCAGGCATGTCTTCCATCATATCATGAATTGCAGTTCCTGCTCCCAGGAAGCTGGGGTCCTGTCCATCTTCACTCAGCCCCACCCTGAGGCACCTAGAACTTATCAGAGTTGACCAGTGTCCCAGGTACCTGGTCTCCCAGGGGTCTTCTCACCCCTCAGTAGGGTGTGGTTAACTTAGAGGGGGACTGCATGGGGCTCGCACCCTAGACTGGTGCATTATGCTGGCTTCCAGCTAGCTGCCAAGCTGGGTTACAAAGCACCTGGACTGGGTTGCACATGGTGCCTGCCAGGGCATGATGCACAGGGCAAACCAGGCAAAGCTGCTCTGCCACAAACACCTCTCCAGCTCTTCTTTATAAAGAAAAGAAAAAGTCAGAAACTTTCTCTCCAGGCCAAGGATAAATTAGCTAAGGACAAATGCGGCACGGCGATCATTTATCATCCAGCCCAGAGAGGATGCTGGGAGCTGTCCTGGCCTGTGACTCAAGGTTAGAAGCCTTGCTTTCCCTCGTTATTTCTATTTTTAACAATTGCGTTCAGGCCTTCTGCAAAAATAGCAAGAGGTGAGACCATTTGGAGAGCTAACGTGTTCCCTTTTGTCAGGAAACCGCGGGATGCAGGGAAAACGCGGCCAGGACTTCAGCAAACGCCACAGAGTCCTTCTCCCACTGAGCTAAAACTGGCCCTGGGTGTCACTCTGATCCATGGCCAAAGACAGCAAGTGGATAAACTGAGGCCAGAGAGGGCAGTGGGGTGTTTAAGGCTATTTTGGGAGTTAAGCCCCTGCTCAGTACATGCAAATGCATGTATGCCTGCACACATGTGTATGCCTGGAACAAAAGTGTTCCCAACAGATGCTCCTCCAAATGCCTCCTGCATTCCACATCAGCCTTCCAGAGTATGTGGTAATTTCCTTGTGATGGGACCCTGACTGGTACCCAGTTGTGGGGTAGGTGAGGATGCCTCCCCAGAGGCTGCCCAGAAGATATGCCAACCACACAGGGCAGAATGTAGAACCTCTGGCCATTCTGTCAAGCAGAATAAGGGCTCTAGGGATGAGTCCTGGCTGTAGAATGTGATTGACGGTAGGGTCCTGAGAGCCTGGCAAGAGAAAGGAGATAGAAGGACAGGGAGCCGCCGTCTATGTTCCGCATTCTCTATTGCCCAGTGTTGGTGGCATATCCTCTGGGTAACCTCTGGATGTGCATTCTCACTTACCCCAAACTGGGTACCAGTCAGGGTTCCGTCACAAGGAAATTACCATGTATTCTAGAAGGCAGGTAGGAATGTAGGAGGCGCTTGAAGGGTCTGCTGGGCACACTTTTGCTCCAGGCCCAGCCATATATGCAGGCACACATACGCTTGCATGAGTGGAAATTTGTGAGGTGTGTCTGCATATGCTTGCTTGGAAACTTGTGTGTGTTGCAAGTGTGCTAGCCACTGTCAGAGAACCAGAAGACTAAGCTTATCCAAGTGCCTCAGGAGGCTCTAGCCAAGATCATTCTGCTCAGTGGGTGGGCATTGGCCCTTGTGCCTGAGGGGTGGCGGAGATCTAGTCAGCCTTGGGCCTGTGGACCTATGGTGTAGGGTCACTGAATGGGGCCTTTGCACCCAGGTGCAGAGCCATGACCACATGGCCGGGCCCTGTGTGCACAGCAGGGCCTTCAGCCTCTTACATCCATCTCCTAAACATCACACAGCTACTCCCCTCTGCTCCTCTCATCCTCTGTCTCCCGCCCTGGGAGAAAGGGTTGGCCCAACATGGAGGAAAGGTTCCTTAACCATTGGCCTCTGTTATCCCCTGGGGTCCTTAGAAAAGGGCTGCTTGTAGCATTGGTGGTGGGCCCCTTGTCTTCTGTGCACCCCTCCTAAGATGGATGTTGACCTGGATGTTGTTCTGCTTGCTTATGACCTACTCCTCTGTGTGAATTTTTTTCTGACTTCCTAAATTTCTGACTACCTGATCCCCATGATGAGGCTAGTGTGACAGAGGGGCCTAGGATGGGCCAGTAGGGTACCTGCCAGAGCCTGTCTCCACTACTTGCTCCCAAGGCTGCTGTGGCAACTGGTACTGAAACCCCTATCAGGGGCTGATGGCATACAGTCCAGTTGGCAGAGTATCGGGTCCCTAGTTCTTCATAAACTAGGCATGGTAGCCTCTCTGTAATCCCAGCATTTGGGAAGTAGAGGTAGGAGGATCAGAGAAGTTCAAGGTCATCCTTGGCTAAGTAGCAATTTAGTGTCTAGCCTAAGATATATGAGACCCTGACTCAAAAAACAAACCCACAAACCTGAGTTGGAGCCTCAGAAATCACATTTTTAAATAAGATGGACTTGGTGTTACGTGCTTGTAATCCCAGTGCTGGAGAAGCAAAGCCAGTGAGTTCCTGGTACTCACCGGCCAGCCAACTTAGCCTACATAGTGAGTTATAGGCTACTGAGTGTTCCTACTTGAAAAGAAGGACGGAAGAAAGGAAGGAAGGAAGGAAGGAAGGAAGGAAGGAAGGAAGGAAGGAAGGAAAAGATAGATGGAACCTGAGGAGAGACACTCAAGGTCATACTCTACACATACACCACACATATACACACACACGTGAACCTGCATACATACACAAACACAGACATACACACATGCACACACACACACACACGACCAGGCTCCCACCAGCTCCATCCATAAGAAAGGCTACATCAGCCGGGCGATGGTGGCGCATGCCTTTAATCCCAGCACTCGGGAGGCAGAGGCAGGTGGATCTCTGTGAGTTCGAGACCAGCCTGGTCTACAGAGCTAGTGCCAGGACAGGCTCCAAAGCCACAGAGAAACCCTGTCTCGAAAAAACCAAAAAAA
>NW_026068021.1:4251415-4271031 GCF_014885135.2 Alexandromys fortis
ACAAATCAGGGCTGGTTCATTTTACAGCTCATTAACCAGCATAACAGATACCTATTACTGCTTTTGGGCATTAAGGGGATTTTGAAAATGTATACATCGCTAATGACACTGGAGTTAGTAAGGTCAGAGCGAACATTAATGGAATTCTCTCCGCACAGCCTAAGTGCTCCCATTTCCTCCTCCTGGAAATGAGTGGTGCTATTAAAAGCAGGGCTGAGCCCACACTGTGTGGATCGGCTGCACCCGAAGCCGCCTGAGGCACCACCTCCCTGCAGACTCCTCGGAGAGGGGAGGGGGCCGAGGCCTTGTCCCTCCGGGATAGCAAAACTGACCTAAGGGGTGAGCTCAGTTTATTCCCCTCTGGAAAGATTCTCTTGATTTGGGTCCTTAGAAAGGTTTTTTTTTTTTTGTTGTTGTTGTTTTGTTTTGTTTTAAAATAAGGTAAAACCCCAGAGGGTCTGCAAGTAAAACCGAACATCAGAATGGCAATGCAATGGTAGCTGCCCGTGTTCCATGCCCTGTGCATCAAGACATTCCTCCAAGATAATAGACCTCAGTGCTCTCTTGGACCCTGGACTTGGGGAGTCCCATTGGCTCCTTGTATGGCCTGCCAGCCCAGATGGTAAGCTGCAGTTCTTTCTTCCAATTAGAAACTGAGAAGGACACTCACTGATAGGGTCTTTCCAGCATGAAGAATCACTGCTACAGAGTGACATGTAGCTAGCCTGCCTGTACCCTCTGCGGTGGTAAACTGCATGACCGGGGATGAGTTAGTTGTACAGGCTGCCCTGATGTTCGATTCCATCCCTCTGGAGGTGGAGACAGGGAATTGGGAACTCAAGGTCATCCTTGGTTGTGTAGTGAATTCGATACCAAGTCTAGGAATCATGATAGCTGTTGGAAAGAAAGGAAGGAAGGAAGGAAGGAAGGAAGGAAGGAAGGAAGGAAGGAAGGAAAGAAGGAGAGAGAGAAGAAAGAGAAAGAAAGAAAAGCTCCAAACGGAAAATTGGAGCTGCAGAGATGGTTCAGAGGTTAAGAACACTGGCTGATCTTCCAGAGGACCCGGGTTTGTTCCCAGCCCCTACATGATGGCTCACAGCCATCTATAACTCCAGTTCCAAGGGATCTGATGCCCTCTTCTTACCTCCATGAGTACCAGTTATACACATAGGTACACAGACATACACATAGGAAATACACCCACCCACCCACCCACCCACACACACACACACAGAGAGAGAGAGAGAGAGAGAGAGAGAGAGAGAGAGAGAGAGAGAAAGAGAGAGAGAGAAATAAAACAAAACAGAAAGCCTAGGCATTATCTGAAGAAGTGTTTTCTATGGCACGTGTGTTGTGGTGACCCCAGATCTATCGTCGAGCCAATCTGATGCTTTTCTGCTGAGGTTGCAGAGGGTGGTATCTTGTTACTTCTATTGCTATGATAAAACACTGTGACGGAGGCAGCTTATAGAAGAAAGTTTATCCAGGGCTATGGTCCCAGAGATAAGAGTCTGTGATGGGGGATTCGAGGTAGCAGGCAACAGGTGGCTGGAACAACAGCTGAGAGGTCGTATCAGAGAAAGTTCACTTGAAACCACAAGTCTCTGCCCAGTGACACACCTCCCCTACCAAGGCCACACCTCCCTAGCAAGGTCACACCTCCCCTACCAAGGCCACACCTCCCCTACCAAGGCCACACCTCCCCTAGCAAGGCCACGCCTCCTAATCCTTCCCAAACATCCTACTGGGTACCAAATATCCAAAAGCCAGAGCCTTATGGGGAACATCTGATTCAAACTACCCACAGTCTCATGACCATATCACAATACAGAAGTTGGTACCAGAAGTAGGATGTTGCTGTGACACACCTGACCATGTGTTTTTGTTTTTTGTTTTGTTTTGTTTTGAGTATTGTGAAAGACTTCAAGCTTTGGACCAGAAAAGCACTCGAACACTGGAAGCATAGCATAGGAGTAGGAGCTTGGAGGAGAACAGTGCTGAAAGCTACGTGGGCTTTGGAGCCCTGGCTCATGAGATTTCATAGAGGAACAATATTAGCAACTGGGCTGGGGACAGTTCTGTAGTATGTTGGCAAAAAGTGTGACTGCTTTCTGCCTGTCTTAAGAATTTACCGCAGGCTAAATTTAAAATTAATGGAGTATAATTTTTGGTGGGGGAGACCCCAAGACAGCCTTATATTGATTCTGTTGCATGGTTATTAATAATCACCCTTACACAGGTCTGCAGTGGAAAGGAGCAAGTGGAGAAGAAAGAAACACGAAATGTGTAGTTTGGAGAAGAAAAGGAGGACACTGGGAAGCTAAATGTTACAGCCAGGTTGCAGAGGCAGCTCAGTTGCTAAGTGCTTATACTGCTCTTCCAGAGGACCCAAGTTCGATTCCCAGCACCCACACCAGACTGCTTACTGTCACAGGAAACTCCAGTTAGAGGCTATCTGATGCCCCAGCCCCTAAGGAAACCCACACTCTTAAGCACACACCAGTGATTAGAAATAAAATAAATCAAGTTGCAGCTAAGACTAAGGAGAGGCTGTTAAGGAGATTAGTGCCAGTAAGGAGAGGCCAAATCTGCATCAGAATAAGGGGGCTGTGTGTGCCTTCAGAGTAAGATCCTCCAGCTAAGCTTTGAGGGAGTGAAAGGTAAAGGCACAAGGAGTCTTCTGCTTCCCTCAAGCAGCCACCTAATAAAACTTACTGCTAATGTCATTCAAGGAGACCAGAATCCATCCCAAGCCAAACTTGGCACTGTTGCCCACGTGATGCTGGTTCTACAGTCATGAAGAATCTGTGAGTAAATGGGCCAGGCAATATGTGGCAGGGCCAGTCCCTCTGTGTTAGTCCTGCAGGCAAGAGACGCTGAGAAACCATTGTAGAAGCTTTGAAAATGAAGCCTAAATTGTGTTAGAGAAACGAAGGTGTTAGAGAAGCCAGAGCTGTGGCTTATCTGCTAAGGAGCTTTGAATACAGAAAGTGGAACCAGTCCAAGAAAGAGATGTATTTTGTAGGCAACAAAGCTGGAGGGGCAGAGCCATCTTTGACATTTGGTATGGAACTACAAGATTTGGAGTTTGGCTTGCAGGTTTCAGAGGTAGTGTCCGTTTGGGCAGAATCCACCTGCTGCAGGTGGAATATGTTCCTGCGACTTGTTATCATCCTGTTGCCAACTTCACGGTGATGGGGAGATGCCCTGATCATGGTACCCACCCATGGGGCATGCCCTGGTAGTACTTGCCCAGAGTAAAATGCACGTGATTTTTCTACAAAGGCTGGAGATGACCCCACAGGCATCATCCTATCTAAAATACTGCATTCGTGAGTTTGGCAGAGGGAGGCAGAGGAGTAGCACTGGTCAGAGCTACATCTGGCCATGGTCTCCTATAGGGAGCCAAATCCTCAACTCCTCAATTGGAAATTCTAGGCAGGAGCTCTACCAGTGAGCCACACCCCAGCCCCTCACTGGGGGATTCTAGGCAGGGGCTCTACCACTGAGCCACACCCCGGTCCTCTTTTTACCTTTTCATTTGGTGAAAAAGTCTCACTAAATTGCCCAAGCTGGTCTTGAACTCTCTATAGCTAGCTCAGCAGGCCTTTACTTTTCAATCCTCCTTCATCAGTCTCCAGACTTCTTGAGATGACAGGTCTACCCGACAGGTCCAAAAGCTCTGTCTACAGAAAAATGAAACGAATTATTTAGAATTTCTCCAAGTCTGTTTCCGGAAACTTCTTCTCAGGCACCAAAGGTTAGGTCAGGAGCTAGAGCTCCACCAGCTTCCGAGGAGAAGGTGGAAACCATGGGCAAGGGGGTGACATGGCAAGAGCTCTGGAGAGTGTCACACCAGCGGTGACACCCCCCTCCGCGCTTCCTGTGCCTGAGACAAAACACTGTTTCTTTTAGCCCTTGCTATTGTGGGCTTGTTTATGCAGCTGAAGCTATAACGGGGCCACCAAATGACACTGGCAGTGTGACAGTGCAGTTTCTCCTCAGAAAAGCACCTTCCCTCCCCTGCCAGCATCCCCACCGCACCCCAGCTCCAGGGTGGGCAGTGACCACGCAAGCCCCAGGATGCTATGTCCGAGCATCTGGGCGTGTCCCTGCTCACCAGCACACACCCACATCCACTACTCATGCAACCTTCCTTCCACGCTTGGGGATCAGGTTTAAGGACTCGGATTCCCGTAGCCAATGGCTTGACTCAATTCTTACTTTTGTGTTTGCAACTCCATTAGCCTTAAGGGAAAAAACATTCTTACTTCATAATTCTCAGAGAAATCAACCAGGTAAGAACACGGGCAGCATCCAGTGGTATCCATGTCCAGAAGCCACGGTGGGCTGTGCCAGGTCGGGATTCCAGGCCTGCTTCTGGCCCTTCCAGGCTGCCTGTTCTGCAGAAACAATGAGGCAGGCAGATGGCTCTGTGACGCCCACACAAAGCTTCTTTAACTGTTCCTATTTGAGACCACCTTTTCACCTGAAAATGATGTGTGTGTGTGTACGCGCGCGCGCGAGCACGCATGTGTGCACGCACACATGCATGCGTGCACACGCACTCATGTGCAGGCATGCAATGTATGCATGCACGTGTTCACACTTTGTGTGAGTGTGATTGCGCACGTGCCTGGTGCATGTGTGGAGGTCACCTTGTTTGAGACAAGATATCTTCTTTGTGTTCTGTCTCATAAATCCGGGCTATGGCTAGTCTGCAGGCTTTCGGGGATTCTCTTGGCTCTCTCTGCCTCCCGCCCTCCCCTAAGAATCCTGGGAATACAGACACTTGCACTATGAGTACCCAGCTTTTGTGTGGGTTCTGGGAACTTAAACTCAGACCCACCTGTTTGTACAAACAAGCATTTTCCACACTCTTCCATTTCCCAAGACTTCACCTAAGGAATTTTTATGTAATCCTATGTTTTGTGCTCCGGGGAAAACAGGAGCAAGCATCTATTCTCCTCAGACAGGGAACCTATGACAGACCAAAGTAACAAGACCTCTAAAGCCCAGCTTGGGGAAACAATGAATTTGCTGGGGTTACTGGCAGGAGTGTGGATGAGAGGATGCTTACAGGGTCAGGGACCACTCAAAGGCAGAGGTCTCAGTTCTCTACACGACTTGCAGCTACTCAGTGGGTGAATAGTCATCTTAGCAGTCTTTACTGCTTACAAACCTCAAGGAGAACCTTGTTCATCTAGTAAGTGTCAGGAGCTTTCTGAGACTTGTGAGTTGTTGCTTCCTGGGTCTTAATGAGCATCTCTCTAGGACAGTAGTTCTGAACCTTCCTAATGCTGTGACCCTTTAATACAGTTCTCACAGGTGGTGACACTGTCCCCAACCATAAAGGTATTTCGTTGCTACTTCATGATGGAATTTCTGCTACGATTATGAATTGTAATGTCAATATCTGATGTGTGACCTCCAAAGGGGTTGTGGCTCACAAGTTGAGAACCACTGCTCTAGGGTGGAGTGTTTCAATACAGAAGAAACAGAGAGACAACACCTTCAATAGAAAAGCATATATGTATATAAAACAGGTGCATAAATCAAAATTTACTGATATAAAATAATAAAGAAATTGACTTTAAAATAATTCATATATATAAACTTACAATTTACTAAACACAAAACCAAACTTACATACCAATAAGATGGATATGCCTGTTTGTTGAATCCAATCCAATTAAAAAATATACTGCTTATAGTGATACTTGCATGATAAGGAATGATGGTAAGAAAATATAGAAAGTCTTCATTTTGTGTAATTTAATCAATATATTTCTGTAAGAGTATAAAACTCTGTGTATGTACAATAAAAAACCCACTACATTTCATAATATACAATAGTCTCAAATCTAGCCAAGGTGTTTGAGGCAGCATTTGTTGCATGCATTGTGTATGTGTGAAAGCATGCACAATGCATGTTGTCTATCAGTGCCAGAGCAGTGAAGCCTTATGATGCAACACGGGTAAACGCTGCCAGAAACATGTTGAATTCCTAGTACATGTGATTCTTTTTTTTTCCAATCAGACTGTCATAAAGCCTGGGCTGGCCTTAAACTTGCTATGTAACCAAAATGACCTTGAACTTCTGAACCTCTTGCCTCTACCTCCCAGAGCTGGGATTATAGACATGTGCCACCATGCTTGGAATATTTAGTGCTCAGATGGGGCTTTGTGCATAGCTTGGCTAGCACTCAACCCTTTTTAGATATCTTTAGACCTCATAATGTGTTTAATTTTTCCTGACTATTTTATTTAACATTTCTTTTTTTAATTTTTTATTTAATATTCTTTTTAATATTTAATATTAATATTTTATTTAATAATTTCTTCCTTCCTTCCTTCCTTCCTTCCTTCCTTCCTTCCTTCCTTCCTTCCTTCCTTTTCTTTTGAGATAGGTTCTCTCTATGTAGCCAATCCTCCTCTCTGCTCTGGTTTCCCTTACAGGGGGGTCTGACAAGCTGTCAGAACTGCGTGAATTCCGTTCCCTGGAAACAAGCTCTTCCTCTCTGACACCAGGCTTCAGCCTCATCCTTTCAACTATTTCCACTTCAGAACACACCCAAACACCCAGGAAAGACTATTATGATATAATAAAAGTCTCTTAAATTATGCTTTCCTTGACACAACCAGACCCTGCTTTCTGATACCAGATGTTCCCCCAATCAACCCTATATAGCCAATCTGAATTTTCCTGGCTCCTCTCAAGAACTCTCAAACAGACTCCAGGTAAGTACTCCTGCCAACCAATAGCGGTTGTCTGAGGTTTCTGTCCTGCCTGGTTCCTGCAGTCCATCAAGTCTCAAAGAAATCACACAGAGGTCTACATTAATCATAAACTGATTGGTTCATTAGTTCAGGCTTATTAACTCTTATAACATATATTAGCCCATTATTCTAGTATATGTTAGCCAAATGGCTCAGTACCTTTTTCAGTGGTGTAGTAATATATTGCTTCTTCTATATCTGCACAGGACTGTAGAAAGGGAGCTTCCTTCTTCCCATAATTCTGTTCTCATTGACCTGCCTCTACTTCCTGTCTGGTTGTCCCGCCTATACTTCCTGCTTGGCTACTGACCAATCAATGTTTATTTGAAAACATAATTGACAGAATATAGACAATTGTCTCGCACCAAATAGCCTAAGTTTTCCTGCCTATCCCCTATTGTTAAGGGTGGGATGGCTTCCCTCTCCCTGGGATCTCCCCAGTTTCCCTGGTCTTGGTATTCCTCTTCCCAACTACCAGGACCTTGAACCTAATAATTTCAAATGTACATCCAAGATAAAAACATTTTTTTTCTAAACTCCTTAACTTTACCTCTGCCCCTAGTCTATCTGTCTCAACAGATTTCAAATCAACTACAGACTGCTCTAGCAACTCCAGTGCCAGTCCAGCTGTTTCCTTGGAATCTACGTATTGGTCCGGCCTTACAGACCACACTTTCCTAGCCTCAGATATTCCCATAAAACCTGGACATCAACTGGCACAGCCTGCTCTTCCTGACTTTGACCAGCAACCCAGATTTCTTGGATCTCCTAACAACCATGCCCCAATGTCAGCAGAAAGCTGTCAAAGAAAACCTACCTTCTCCCCTGTTCCCTCTGCCTTGCTAAAAACTATTAGATAGCATTCATAAAACTGCCCACCAAGGGCTATTCATTCATTTAGCCGCTTCTTCCTCCTGAGACTGATTACCAAGGTCCAGCTATCAAAATAGTGAAGTCCAGCAGTCAAAAACCCCCTTTCAGCTGCCCTAATTAACACACTCAATTAAAATTAAACACCTCATTTCAAGACAGGGTTTCCCCTTTTACCTTTATAAACTCCCATTTACATATGGGCCATGTTTGTCCCTCTATCCAGAGGCAGTCCATTGTCACTCCAGGACAAACATCCCTTCCCCTTCTCCCTTGTACTCAATCTCCTGTCTTTGTCTCTTATTCCCTGCCCTCTGCCCCTCTGGGGCAAATAAATCCCCTTGTGCTGAGAACTCGGTCTTGGGGTGTCTTGTGCCAAATTCTGGTCCCTTCATCCTTCTCTTAGGATGAGGTTCCTGTGAAATTCCAACTTTTGAGGTCCATTGTTTCAGTGATTTGATAACCAAAGAGAGAGTTTTGAGTGACACTATTCCTGGGGAGACGGGCGCAAATGTCTACTCACATTTGGGAACTAAGAACAGACCAGTGTAAGGATGCCACCAAAGGCCAGTTGGAAGAATCACAGGTTTTTATTGGGGTTATTTACAAGATACCGGTGAAGGGCTACTTAGAGGAATAGCTACGACTCAAAAATGGTTGCATCACCAAAACCCACCCCCGCACAGGTGAGAGACAATTTATAAAGGTGGATACTTTGGATCACACTGCACAATCTGCAGGCAGCTCCACAGGTTGGAGGGTGTTCTTTCCCAGTGGCTCAGTAGCTCCGAGCCTTTTCCAGGCAGATCAGCTTGTCTGGGAGTCTATGCTGCAGCTTGTCATGCCTGGGAGTGACTGGCTCCCAAAAGTCTTCACAGCTTGCATACAGCCTGGGGAGGGAGGAGCCTAGTGAATCTGGTCAGTTTCAAGGATTTCCAGAAGCTATTTGGAGTTGTTTGCTTCCTGTCTTCAGGAGCTTCCCTGGATGAGGGGATGCTTCATCTTCCCTTAGAACACACTGCTGGTCCACTTTTCCTGTGAGCATCCAGTGTCCTAGTGAGCATCCCTCCAAGATGGAAGATTTAATCTTGGAGGAGAGTGCCACACAACAGAGAGGTACAAGGGTCTCTTCAGAGCTGTGGTTCTCAACCTTCCCAATGCTGCGAACCTGTAATACAGTTATTTATGTTGTGGTGACCCCCAACCATAAAGTTAATTTCATTGCTACCTCATAACTGCAATTTTGCCACTGTTATGAATTATTATGCAAATATCTGATGTGCAGGATATCTGATATGTGACCTCCAAAGGGGTCGAAACCCACAGGTTGAGAACCACTGCATTAGAAGGTCTTGATACATGCCAGGAGGGTTACAGGACCAGTTGCTAGTAAGACACTGGACCCAGCAGATGGCAAGCCTGCAGTACACCCTTCCTATCAGTGTTGAACAAGGGGCATTTAGTTACAGCCACTGGACATAACATTGAGATTGCCTTCAGTTTGCAAAATAAAGGTACTCATTTGATACGGTTTGGGAGGGAAAGGGTGTTGTGAGAGCAGGGACCACCAGACATTCAAGAATGGATGGGAGAAGCAGTCTTCAGGGCACCGAGCCAACATTACCAAGGAAAGCAGCCCTGCCCCCACCCAGCATCAGAGGACAGTGGGTCCTCATCTCGGAGGAGCATTGGTATTAGCTTGTGGCGATGTCTGCTCACCTCTGTCTGTGACTGTGGCCCCGGAATCCCTGCTCTGTCTGATGGGCCCCATCTGCCTTGATGGCTGTCATCTTGTCATGATGCTGTCTGCTCTAGTGATTGCTGTCTTGTCTCGGCGGCCATCTGCCCCGGTGGCTGTCTTGTCACGGTGACCCTGTCTGCCCTATCTGGTGACTTCTGTCTTGTGATGATGGCCCTGTTTTGTCTTGGTAGCTGTGTTTCTCTACCCTTCTCATTTACCTCCCATGGTGAATGCAGAACAGTCTTTCTCTATTAAAATA
Organism: Alexandromys fortis; assembly: GCF_014885135.2. Taxonomy (NCBI): domain Eukaryota; kingdom Metazoa; phylum Chordata; class Mammalia; order Rodentia; family Cricetidae; genus Alexandromys; species Alexandromys fortis. Next base: position 4,261,066 of record NW_026068021.1, read on the forward strand.
CAGTTATCCCAATGCTTTCAGCCAGTGCTGGAAATAGTGGGTCAAAGAATAAACCAAAGACGATAGATAACATAGAAAATGTTTCCCAGCGAAATTCCCCCCAAAAGATGCCACGTTCTACCCTTCTGGGTCATAGTGGATCACAGTACAAGGACTCTGGGACCTGCATCAGTATGTGTCTTAGAGGGTACTCCCACAAACCAATCAAGAATAGATTGGAAGCAAACAAAGAAACAGTTAAGGCAAGGTAGCATACACCTCAGGTCTCAACACTTGGGAGGCAAGAGGCCGGCCACTCCATCTTTGTGAGCTCCAGGCTAGCCTGGTCTACCTAGTGAGTTCCAGGCAGCCAGTGAGACATAGTGCGACCTTGTGTGTCGGCTTAAATGAGAGTTGGGCTCCACAGGCTCATAGATTTTAGTATTCGGTCCCCACTTTTTGGGACTGTTTGGGAAAGGTTGAGAAGTGTGACCTTTGTGGAGGAGGCGTGGCACTGGGATGGGCCTGGGAGGTTTCAAAAACCCTGCATCATCCTCACTTAGTTCTCTCTCTGCCTCGCGCTCGTGGATCAGATGTGAGCTCTCAGCTGCTGCTGCAACGTCACACCCGCCCGCTGCTATGCTGCCCACCACGATGGTCATGGGCTCTAATCCTCTGCAACTGTAAGCAAGGCCCCAATAGAATGCTTTCGTTTATATGTCGCATTGGTTGTGGTTACTGCAGGAAAGTAATCACGACACCCCTATCTCAATACATAACTGGACAAATAAGATAAAAAGCAAAGTAACAAACCAAGTAGAGGGATTAAAAATAATTTCACCTCCGAGCAGGTCTTCCAGCTAGGGAGGAAAACTTTGCATGATTTAGCAAGAGCAGGTCTGAAGGAGTTTGGGGTGGGGGCCCCTAGACGCAGGGTGAACGTGGCTCACGCTGGCTATGAGGAAGGCCACACTAAGGGTGCCTCATCTTTACTCTCTCTGACCTATGAGCACTTGCCAGCTCCCTAGAATCCCATGAGGGGTTCCTGGGGCAAAAACTGAGGAAGCTGCACTTGTGACCAGAGGCCTCCTACACAGGACCAGTGAGTGACTCAGACCTACTGGGTTATAGATAGCCAGCAGCCAGTAAGGATGTCAGAGGCACACAAACTTGGCTTCACCCTCTCTGCAACACAGTGGAAACTGTATTGCAACACTGTTAGGAAGCCCAGAGCACCACTAATCAGCCAATCAAATTTAGTATATGGTCACCTTGCTGAATCAGAGCCTATGGCCATAGACGCACCATCTATTCCATTAAAAATATTATTAACGTGTGCGTCTGTGATTATTGTATATTCATGTGCACTGGCCATGGCCTGGGAGTGGAGGTCAGAGGACAACTCTCAGGAGCCAGGTTCTCTCCTTTGGCTTAATTTTGGGAGCTCTGTGGACTGAAGTCAGGTTTCCAGGCTTGGGGGGGCCAATAAGTGCCTTTACTCATTGGCCATCTATTCCACTTTGAGAGCAAGGTAAAGCAGATAATAAAATTGAAAAAAAAAATTATGTTGCCCTTCCCAACAGCCATTGTGGGCCAATTGTAACCCTACTCGTTCTGTAAACGGGAGGAAGTTGGGTCAGAGTGGGCCGGGGAAAATGGGTTCTAACAGCCCGCTTGGGCTTTTGTCCTGCCCAGGGCAGGAGGGACACTCTCTTTCAGCCATGTGTCCATGTGGGCAGGGAGTTCTCTAGTTCCTCTGATCTTAGCCTGCTCAGCCCAGAGTTTTTGCAGGAACCCTTCTTGACCAGTTCTAATGAAAACTGACAATTGTTCAGGGCTTCAGCCCCTTCCTGGGCACAGCAGGTCATCAGGGTCACCCTCAGACACTAAGGATACCCTGATCAACAAACTTCTGACCACTGCGGGGCAGACCTATCCTTCCAGACATTAGAAACACTTTGGTTACGCAGACTCCCCACAAACAAGTAGGTCACAGCGCTGTGCCCGTCCTTCGGTCCATTCAGTCTGAGGAACACCAGACTCCAGGAGGAACCAGACTCCAGGAGGAACCAGACTTCCTTCTTAAGGGAGCAAAACCGTATGCTCGGAACAACAAGCCACGAGCCCTTCAAGTGGGACTGGGCCGTGGCCCCACTCGCATCCCGGACCAGGAACACCTGGGCAGAGGCCTTTGCGCTCCCGCGATGCTGGGGAGGGAAAAGCTGGCTGGGAACAGGTACAACTCACCAGCGGATCAAAGGCGCCCTGGGGCTCTCGCGCAGGCGCAGAGCACAGCACACGACCCACGTGGGGACATCCGGAGAATCTGGAAGCCAAGGCCCCTGGGAGGGAGGCTGGCTCAAACAGGGGTTCAGCGAGCTGAAGGGTGTTTTATTTATTTTTCTATTTGCTGGCTGTTGGTGGTGGCACTCGCCCACGTGCGCCAGGCCCAGAGTGGTGGTGGCGTTGCGCAGGCGCACAAGGGGCAGGGAGGGGGGCGGATCTGCCAGCCTGGCTAGGGGCGGCTTCCCGGTGCCTTTGTGTTGTCTGCTCACCGGGTCATCCTTCTGCAGGGCTGTGGACCACAAGTTCTGTTGCCTATTGCTCCGACCTCCAGAAAGGTGGCAGGTTCGCTGCCCTGGGCTTTAACCACTTGCTGCTGCAGCCTTGGCAGCAATTACCTGAGATTTGCTACGCTGAGCTCTGGCAGTGTCCGCTACCGCTACAGCTACAGTTCTGACCAGGCCCTCAGGACTTCAGCTCTTCTTGTTCTGCTGCCCGCTTCTTGCTTCTTAACGTGAGCAGCTCAGCCGGGCGGTGGTGGCGCACGCCTTTAATCCCAGCACTCGGGAGGCAGAGGCAGGCGGATCTCTGTGAGTTCGAGACCAGCCTGGTCTACAAGAGCTAGTTCCAGGACAGGCTCCAAAACCACAGAGAAACCCTGTCTCGANAGACCAGCCTGGTCTACAAGAGCTAGTTCCAGGACAGGCTCCAAAACCACAGAGAAACCCTGTCTCGAAAAACCAAAAAAAAAAAAAAAAAAAAAAAAAAAAAAAAGTGAGCAGCTCAGCCCACTGCACTCATGATGATAAAGATCACATGTAATCAAGAGAGCCGGAGTCAGCATTTGGGCGGTGGAGGCAAGGGGCGCAAGAATTCAAGCCCCTCATGAGCTATATGAGCTTTTGTCTCAAAAATAAACAACAAAAAAAATCTAGGCAAGGGAAGGTCACTGGAGAGACAACATTGTCAGGCTTAACACTGCAGCCCAGGTGGATGGTTCTAGAAGGTCCCGAAGAGACAGAGTAGTAGGGGGAGGGGGTGTGGCCAGCGTGTTGCCACCAATCCCTGCACATCTTTGGGGCCAAAGCGAGAATGTCTTGACACCAATCAAAGGCCTCTGGCGGTGACTGTGAAGTGTTCACAGCTGTCAATCTGGTCTGGGGACAGTCCTGCCAGCTGCAGGCAAATGGAGCACTAAAGAAGGGCTGACACCTCTTTATTAGGGAGTTAAGTCATGGGGGGGGGGGGAGTCAGTCTTATTTAAAGGTAAAATAAACATTAAAAGGGTAACTACTGGCAAAAGCCTAGTGTAAATTAACAGTGCTTTAACAGTATTTAATGCCGCTCTTAGACAAATACCCTTGGGGAGCGTCAGGTGGTTTTATCTGTCTCAATAGGTGTTGGATTAAATGCCTTTTAATTTCCTGGGTGGCAGCCCAGGGTCCAGTCAGTGTGTTGTCTTTCCCTCTGGATTAGATTCCTCCCTGGGGTGAGTGATTCTACAGGCTGGAAGGAACCCCGTGGTGGCTCTACAGCCCTCCCTTGGAGTTATTTGAGCATGCAGTGTAGAACCCCGTCTTCCTGTGTGTGCGATGACTTTTACAGTTAAACACCCAGGGATGAGGGTGCTTCCGCTCAGAGCTTCCGCTTGTACCTTACAGCTATCTTGAGGCCTCTGTGTCCCTTTTAGAGTTGTGGTGAGATTATTACCGGGAATGTTGATGTGAAACCCAGCTCTCATCTCAAAGAAAATAATAGATAGCTTATCTTCCAGCCTAGTATAAGACTGTGGCCCAAGGAACACAGGTTCGGGTCGATAGGAGACACTCATTCAGCTGCGCCAGTATTTGTGTAAATTCTACTAGATACAGAACAAAGTCATAAAGCAAGGTATTTATCACGCACACTGGGAGACACCACGGGTGGGCAGGTCACAGCAAGGTAGGAAATCTCTGCTGTAGGTTTCTGCTTTCTGATGACATTCTTGACTTCTGGATTGGTAGAAGCTAGTGGTCTGCTAAGGTTGTAAAAGTGGTTTATTGTTGTTGTCTTTGTTTTGGTGTTGTTTATTTATTTATTTTTTTTGAGACAGAGTTTCTCTGTGTAGCCCTAGCTATCCTGGAATTCGCTCTGTAGACCAGGCTGCCCTCAAACTCACAGAGATCTGTCTGTCTTTGCCTCCTGAGTGCTGAGATTAATGGCATGTGCCACCATGCCCAGCTCTAAAGAGTTTGGATAGTCACGGAATGTTAAGTCAGAGGTGGCAACTGAGTGAGTTTAAGGGACTAAAAAGACACCGCTCCACACACCCCAACCATAGCTAGGTCTGGATCTGCAACACTCTAATGCTCCACAGTTTTAGGGTTCTGGAAGCTGCTCATTGCCTGCTTCTGTGTCTGATCAGTATTTCTGTGGATGTTGGCGAAGCGATTCAGGATATATATATATATCTTCTTAACTAGCTTCCAAAACCCTAAAGCTAGGAGGCCATCAGATAGCATCAGAGACCTACAGCAGAGCCTTCCCTGCTTTGTTGTGATCTGCCTGTCTGATGTTCCTACCAATATATTTGAAAGAGCTTTGATTTATGACTTTCTGTTCTATGCTTATAAAAATTTCACGAAACGGTTTCCATGGTGGAACATGATATTTAGGGCAACTTGGGCCCATATTTCTGGGTCATAGTCACTCATATTTGGCTCCAAGTTAAATCCGTATTCTCTTTGAAGTGTGTTCCCTTTGAGCTATGTTCTGGTTTTTTTTTTTTATTGGATTTGCTGAGTAGTCTGCCCCCATCGAACACCAGGTTGCAGGTGAATATGCTTTAATCAGTAGAGCCCACGTCTTAGGGACTGTCTGGGCAAAGTCATCTTTTAATCTTTCTGTGGGTTTGGTAGATGACAAATACAGACAACGAAGCTTAGTTACAAGAAGAGGGACGAGGGCCAGGCCCCACACCAACTCCTGCACCTGTGGTACCAACAAGATTTCACTCATGCAGTGAGCACTGACCATGGGCTAGTGTCAACTGAGCCATGATCCTTACCCCTGCTGGATCCCACCGAACCTTTGTGAAAAGGGGGTGAACACATACACCATCCAGGTGGTTGCTGAGGCACATGCTCCCCTGTCGGCTCTGTTGGGTGGGAAGAGCAGCACAGATTGCCACCACCTTCTAGAATCGAGATGCACGTCTTTGAGGGAGGCAGCCCAAGGAATGATAAAAAGAACCCATGGTAGCATTTCCGGTATGGTGAGACAAACACCGGGGGGGGGGGGGATAACAGAACCGTGGAGGAGTGACTGGGGATGGAAACTGAGGGTCTCCCCAGGCTTAGGAAAAGCCAGAAGTAGGCATGAGCTTCTGTGCCAGCCAAGGTGGAAGACTGACTTCACTGGCTGTTCAGGGGTTGCCACTTTGATGTTTTCCCACCTGGTATTTGGTTTAGCCTGGTTTCCCTCATTTCGGATGGCTTGGCTTGACAGTTCTGTGCTGACCCGGTGTTGGTCAAGTTGGTGGGTGTGGGGAGGTCAGAACCTGCTACCCTTTAGCAAATGGAAGTGTCTGTTGGGTTTGAGCGGGGCTCCCCTGCTCTGTAATGACAGTGAGGCTGAAGAGAAAAAAAAAGGCAGAGGAACTAAAATTCATAGGGCAGGGCTAGGAAGAGGGAAGAGGCTAGTAGAAGTTTCTCAACAGCTAGGAGTCACAAGCCCAGGGCACAGTCACCATGTGCTGTGCAGGTTGCCTACACAGAGACAGGATTCCTTTCAGTGAGAGCAGTTTGCAAATAAAAATGATAAGACAGCAGCAAACAGTATGTAAGGCCTGACTATGTGCGACCTTTGAGTAGACCCATTCTCCTCCTCTGGGTGTGACCCTGCAGTTTTCTCGGAAGTTCAAAGCCAGCTGGTCTACAGAGCTAGTTCCAGGACAGGCTCCAAAGCTACAGAGAAATCTTGTCTCAAAAAAGCAAAAACAAAAATAAAATTAAACAAAAGAGATCTTGGTTAGGTAGGGTGGCGATGTATGTGACTCAGTCGGCCAAGTGCCGAGGATTTGAGGTCAAACTCCAGAACCCATGCTAAAAAGTGAAGTGTGATGGCACAGGCTTGCAGTCCAGCAACTGTGGGGAGTGGAAGCAAGTGGCTTGTTGGGCTTGCTGCCTAATGGGCAAACCTGGGTGCTGAGAGTTAGCTGGGCAGTGGTAACACAAGCCTTTAATCTCAGTACTAGGGAGGCAGAAGCAGGTGGATGTCTGTGCATTTGAGGCCAGCCTGGTCTACATACAGAGTGAGTTCCAGGATAGGCTCCAGAGCTACAGAGAAACCCTGGCTGGAAAAATCAACCCCCGCACTCCCCACAAAATAAATAAATAAATAAATAAATAAATAAATAAATAAATAAATAATAAAGCAAGGCAATTTCTTAGTTGGTTCAGTGGGCCTTGTTCTCCTGGTGTCCCCTAACTCTCTGACTCTTACAATTTTTCTGTTTCCTCTTCTGCAGGATCCTGAGCTCTGAGAGAAGAGTTGTGATGGAGACCTAGAATTTTGACTCTCTCTCCACGTAATGTCCACACAATGTCTGGCTGTGGATCTCCGCATCTGTTCCCATCTGCTGCCAGAGGAAGCCTCTCTGATGATGACTGGAAAAGGTACTGATCTATAACAGTATACCATTGGGAGTCATTTATTGATGCTATATAATGATTTAATTTAAGTAATAACGATTTAATTTAAATATCGACTTACTGTTGAAAAAAATTCTGTTTTCCTAATGAGCATACAAATCACCAAAAATAAATAGGAATGGTCATCTTAGAAATATCTGACTGACTTACTGATTATACAAAAAGAAATACTATTTTAAAACCAATATTTGACATTCCTAATCTTAAAAAAAAAAAAAAAAAAAAAAAAAAAAAAAAAAAAAAAAAAAAAAAAAAAGGCTACATCAGGAACAAGCAGTCTAAGGTGGTAGAAATAAAGACAGAGTCATCTGGGGGGGGGGTGAGGGGACAGATGGCAATAAGGAGACCACAAGATGAAGGAATAGCTCAGGCATCCTGTCCAGAATCCATCCCTGTGCTCCTCTTTCCCCTGGCTCCATCACACCCTGGGCTTGGGAGGAAAGCCACAAAGTGCCACCCTATGCAGGGTGCCCGAGGCATGGAAACTGCTAGTGTGGCCAGAAGCTGTTTATTGTCACCCACACGGGGAAGAGGCTGTCTGACGGAGAAACACACAGAGACATAATGGCAGAGAAGCTCCCAGCCCTGGGTTGGGAGCTGGCTCAGATGGTGAAGTGCTTTCTTTGAGAGCCTGAATTCAATCCTCACAGCCTACTCAAAAAGCTGACCCTGGTGGTGCAGGCTCTGAATCCCTCTGCAAGGAGTTGGGGTGGGGGTGACATGGAGATAGCTTAGCTGATCTGGGGAGCCCCACACAGATGAGAAATGTTACCTCAAAAACCAAGGGGAACAATCCTGAAAAGTCTGAAGAACAAAGCACAAGTTTGATTTCTGGCCTCTACACACACACACACACACACACACACACACACACACACACACACACAAAACTTACATCCCTAAAGATGTTGCTGGATATATTCCTGTGGGGGAGAGTTATGTTTTCAGTGTTTGAGGTATGAAGGTAAAGGATGACTTATGGAAATTATTAGAACATGATGCAATGCTTCACAAAGGTAGTCTCCCCAAATGACCTAGATCCTGAAGAAATAGTGCTGACCATAAATTTTGGAACTCATGTCCACAGCAGTTCAAGATCGAGCAACAGAATGTGCGTGTGTAACGGATGTGGGTGTGTGTAGGGGGGTCTCAAAATAAGATTGCATGGGAGGGAGGGTTTCTTACAGAACTCGCTGTGTGGCTGAGGATGGCCTTGAACTTCTGATCCTCACACTGCTGCTTCCTGAGTAGTAGACAGATGCTCCACATCGTGTCCTGTTTTTGAATTTGACAAGCTAGTCTTGCTAACATTCAGCCAGCAGTGGTCGGGGGCCTGGGTAAGTAGAGTGGCTATGCAGGATGCAGGCGAGAGCAGATGGAGGCCAGAACAGAGCCCAGCCCAGGAGAGTGTTTAGAGCCCTAGCAGAAGCAGCCGAGGGTGCCCTGAGGGTGAGAAGCCTGTACTCCGTTCAACCTCTGACCCAGGCCACTCTTAATTACAACAACCGAGATCAATGGTGTGAACATTCTCCCAGAACGAGGTAGGAGAAACTAATTACTTAGGAAAAAAAGCTGAGATAATGGAGAATGAGGTGTGTGTAAATATTTTTATCTTCTAATCAACTGTGATTAGAGAAGCCTGATGTCTTAGCTGGAGTCTGGGGAGAAGCTCGGCCTTCCTCCCATCCTGGCCATTACTTAACCAGGGGGCTGACAGCGGGTGGGGGCGGGGGGGGGGACAAATCAGGGCTGGTTCATTTTACAGCTCATTAACCAGCATAACAGATACCTATTACTGCTTTTGGGCATTAAGGGGATTTTGAAAATGTATACATCGCTAATGACACTGGAGTTAGTAAGGTCAGAGCGAACATTAATGGAATTCTCTCCGCACAGCCTAAGTGCTCCCATTTCCTCCTCCTGGAAATGAGTGGTGCTATTAAAAGCAGGGCTGAGCCCACACTGTGTGGATCGGCTGCACCCGAAGCCGCCTGAGGCACCACCTCCCTGCAGACTCCTCGGAGAGGGGAGGGGGCCGAGGCCTTGTCCCTCCGGGATAGCAAAACTGACCTAAGGGGTGAGCTCAGTTTATTCCCCTCTGGAAAGATTCTCTTGATTTGGGTCCTTAGAAAGGTTTTTTTTTTTTTGTTGTTGTTGTTTTGTTTTGTTTTAAAATAAGGTAAAACCCCAGAGGGTCTGCAAGTAAAACCGAACATCAGAATGGCAATGCAATGGTAGCTGCCCGTGTTCCATGCCCTGTGCATCAAGACATTCCTCCAAGATAATAGACCTCAGTGCTCTCTTGGACCCTGGACTTGGGGAGTCCCATTGGCTCCTTGTATGGCCTGCCAGCCCAGATGGTAAGCTGCAGTTCTTTCTTCCAATTAGAAACTGAGAAGGACACTCACTGATAGGGTCTTTCCAGCATGAAGAATCACTGCTACAGAGTGACATGTAGCTAGCCTGCCTGTACCCTCTGCGGTGGTAAACTGCATGACCGGGGATGAGTTAGTTGTACAGGCTGCCCTGATGTTCGATTCCATCCCTCTGGAGGTGGAGACAGGGAATTGGGAACTCAAGGTCATCCTTGGTTGTGTAGTGAATTCGATACCAAGTCTAGGAATCATGATAGCTGTTGGAAAGAAAGGAAGGAAGGAAGGAAGGAAGGAAGGAAGGAAGGAAGGAAGGAAGGAAAGAAGGAGAGAGAGAAGAAAGAGAAAGAAAGAAAAGCTCCAAACGGAAAATTGGAGCTGCAGAGATGGTTCAGAGGTTAAGAACACTGGCTGATCTTCCAGAGGACCCGGGTTTGTTCCCAGCCCCTACATGATGGCTCACAGCCATCTATAACTCCAGTTCCAAGGGATCTGATGCCCTCTTCTTACCTCCATGAGTACCAGTTATACACATAGGTACACAGACATACACATAGGAAATACACCCACCCACCCACCCACCCACACACACACACACAGAGAGAGAGAGAGAGAGAGAGAGAGAGAGAGAGAGAGAGAGA